>NW_009649306.1:96881-193747 GCF_000708025.1 Charadrius vociferus
CCTCTCCTCATAGGAGAGGTGCTCCAGCCCTCGGATCATCCTCGTGGCTCTCCTCTGGACACACTCCAGCAGGTCCATGTCTTTCTTATTTCCCATCATTTAGATTGGGGTTGTAACCTTTGTAATTGCCTCTCACACTCACCAAATATCTTGGGTAGCCAGTGTCTGAATGGGATAAGTTGCATCCCAGCACACACGATCTCTTTGACTTCCCTATTGACCACATCTCCATCCCAGCAGTTTATTTTCATCAGTTCCCTTGCTATGTGGTTATGTTTGTGAAACCGCAGCGTATGCAAAGTTATTAGTCCCAACTGTGCTGTAGTCTGCTGTAAGAAAGCAAAATAATGCAACAGCGCTTTCGTTTTCCTCTCTGCTTTATTTAGTTGGTGGACCTGCGGCAAATGGCAGTAAGCACTTTCAGGATTAAAGATGAAAACTTTCCCTGAGGATACCATATTGACTAGCTTTATCTCTTAGGTCTCCTGATTCTCTCTCAGAGCTTCCACACACATTAGAAACATCAATATGCAATATAAGATGATTAAGTTGCTCCCTTGCATAAACTGGGAACACTATGAAAGAGAGCACTGCCACAAACTGACTCAAGCGAACTAAGAGCGTGCATTTTGAATTTGTTGCTTGGGGATCATCATGAGTAGCAACAATGGGAAAACAAGGTGGAAAACCTCCTTTGTTGAATGCTGCTTTAGGAAGTTTATCTATAAGCCCATCTCTAGTTTCAGTCAATCCTACATATCACTGATAGGGTGGCAGTCCACAATTATCCAGAAGCAATATTGAGAATGCAGTCAAATATTTTACAGTGCAGCATCAGTGACATGGGGTGAATACACTGAATGGGAATCTAGAGTAACTGCCTACAGTGTACTGGGAAAAGAGATAAACTCTAAAATAATGACTAGACAAAGCAATTTTCTTTTATTTTTTTTTAAAAAAAAGTCTTACTGTTGATTCAGAAAGGGACAATGCCTACAAAATGCTATGAAGAAATTACAGGCAATCTACCCACAAAAAATGTTTACACACAGTTATTACTGTTATGCTAGTATCTGCCTTACCTGGAAATACCCAGAATCCTTGAACTAACAGGTGATACTATGTCAATCCACAAACAAATTATTCTAGCCCCATTGATTCTTTTAAAATAAATTGAAAAATAATATTGCAAAAAATTCAAGGAAAAAATTGATTTTTTTCAAGGAATGTATTTGTAATTTAATTTTGACAAAACTTAACCTGGAGTTTTTAAACATGGAAGGCAAATGTTCTTTTAATTGTAAGGGCAGAACAATAAAGTCAAAATGAATAACACAGAGTAAGTTCTTCCAGTAACAGCAAATCTTTAGCATTTCCTATCGTCAGTTTTCGTAAAATGCCATGTGATATATTCTCTGCATTATGTCTGATGCCATATGTCTTGAATATGATATTATGACAGACAATATTGTGGACATCCGCATAATAAATAATATTCATAATATAGAATATTGTGCATCTACAGACAGTATGGAAGTTACCTGCATTAATTGCAAAAAAGTGTAAAAATGCATACTACTTTATCCAGGAGTGTTATAAAATAAATATTGTAAATAACTCTATTCACACTCATTCTTCAAACAAAATTTGAGACACGGGGGTGCTTACCATACATAGTAAAAAGTATAAGCTTAAATAGGCAGAACTCAAAGTAGATTTTAAGCAAAGGTCAACTCAGAATATGGAAATACTAAATACAGAAATACACAAGCATCAGTATTTACAGAGAATTTAAATCTTTATTAGAAGAATTTCATTGCCAATATACTATGTTGCTAGGACCAGACCATGGTGACATCATAAGAAAGAATTGCCCTTCTAAGCCAGTGTCAGGTCCCACTTTTATTCTGTCACTGGAGGGATCTTTTTCCATGTTTAACTATTCACAAAAAGGGTTTTGATTTGTTACAAAAAATTAGTAGTAGTTTTCAGCATGCCTGGGAGACCAGCATTACACATTTCAGGGGAAGGTTTGACATATTCTAAAGGCTTGAAATGTAAGCTTAACCTCATAGTGTTGTAGTTAGCTCTGTACCTTTCCATCAACTAACTTTCCGCAGTCTGGCTGTGTGATGGGAGGGGGGACGCAGACCCGTCTGTACAGAGCAGAGCTGGGTTTGAGGTGATCACCTTTGGGACTGGAATTACAGCAACTCCATAGCCACAGATCTCTGAAAACTAGTTCGTACAGCAAGTTCAACATAAATTCTACAGCAAAGTAAGCTGAGAAGCAGCCAAGGAAATACTAAAGCCACCTGAGATCCATCTTACAGATTTAACCTCTCAAAAAGCTCAAAAAATCCCTCAACTGTCAAGCTCAGCACTGCTAGAGCTATAGGGATGGGTACTGCAGCCAAAGGTAGCTTGAGCTGAAGTAATGTTTTTGAGTAAAATGTAAACATGCTTTTATATCTTAAAATTAGAAATGTTTCTGCAATATGTGTAAAACAAATTTTTTTAATTCTTTACAGAAGATTTAATTCAGTGGAGTAGAATTAACGCAGCAAAAAAAGCAATGCTTATGAACCCCCTTCATTGATTAGCATGATTGCTATTTTCATCTTCCTTATCACCAGAAGTTAGTTTAGAAAATGTCGTTTATAATTTTTTTCAGAAAAACAAGCTGTAATTCTTTACACCTTGTTTTTTGGACAGACCTGATTTCTTTTGCTGAGGACTTGGAAATAATATTTTATGGGTTCTGTTTGAATTTATGAACGGCTGAAGACTGCCATTTGATTAAAGAACAAACTGATTTTTCAATGCCTCTACGCTAACATGCAGAAACAGTCTGGGACCGCTTTAGCTTTTCATGCTAAAATTACAAAAGAGTATAATACTCATAATTCTCCAGTTTTTGGCAGGGAAACTAAAACAACAATTTCACACACAAAAAAATCCTACAAAACCAAACCAAAGCAAAAAATCCCTATATGAATGCTCCTGACACTGTCAAGCCTTTTTAAAATTGTACTGTGTTAAGAAAATTTCTAGCAGAAAGCAAAATATTGTCTCTATTCCACAAGAAGTAGTTCCTGATGAAAAATAAGTGAATTTTCTTTTCTTTTTTTTTTTTTTTTGAGGATATTCTTTATGGTTTATTGCTTATGTTATAAAACCATGGGATAAGGATTTTCTGTAGATTGGCTCATCATGAGACCACACAAAGAAGCAATATGGGAAATGACTGGGAAATTCATAAGTACTAAAAATATGTCTCTGGCTTTGCTTAGTATCAGATATTGCAATAAAAAAAAAAAAAGAAAAAAAAACAAAAAACAACCAAAAATCAAACCCCAACAAACCTCAGTGATGGAACACCCCCCCACAAAAAAATACCCCAACAAGAACAACAAAAAAAAAATTACAGCCCCCGCCCCCAAAAAATCCAAACCTTAATGTTTGCAGTTCACTACTGACTACTAAAAGAGAAAAAATCCTTTTTTGACAATCATATTAAAGTATAGATTTTACAGTTCAAGAAAGAGACAGGGAGTAAGCAAAACACCCCCCCACAAAAAAACACCCCAACAAGAACAACAAAAAAAAAAATTACAGCCCCCGCCCCAAAAAAATCCAAATGTTTGCAGCTCACTACTGACTACTAAAAGGGAAAAAATCCTTTTTTGACAATAATATTAAAGTATAGCTTTTACAGCTCAAGAAAGAGACAGGGAGTAAGCAAAATAAAACTGAACAATTTGTGTGAACCAAGATGAAACAAATTCTTACTGTGGAAACAAATTTCTTCTTACAGAGTTAATTGCACTATCAAACCTGCTGGATGACATAAAGAATGAATGATTCCACATATTTATCACTTGCTTATACATCTTGTGATACTGCAAAAACAATTTCACAGTTTGAACAATTTTTCACTTTAAAACGTTTACATTGTGTATGACATTGTCATGGTTTGGCCACACTGGCCACTGAGACAAACTTGATACAAACCTGCATCAAGGTCCCAGGATGACAATCACACCACCGTCAGGCACTGAGAAAGTCCCAGGCTGGACTCAGTGATGGACAGGAACTGGATTCCAGATCTGGATTCAGGATCATGCAGATCGGAGCCAAAGGCAGACCAACAGAGAGAGTCCTCCTCAGACTTCGGCCACTGAAGAAAGAGAGCTGACCCTTTGATCCCTCAGCTTTTATACTGAGCATGAGACAGATGGGATGGAATACCCTGTTGGTCAGTTTTGGGTCACCTGTCCTGTCCGTTCCTCCCTGCAGGTGGGACCCCTCTACACTTTTCCACTTCTGACCCTCCAACGGGGTAAATAACAGAGTTATCTGCCCTTGGCTGTTATAGCAATATGTATAAGCAAGAGCCTCTCTGCATGCTGTTCCTTGGCATCAACTGTAAATATTGGTCTTATCACTCTGAGACTGAACATTGTCTGCACAATATGCTGTTAATTTCAGTTAGAAGAGGCTTAGCTGCAAAGTAAAATTACTGAACAGAAAATTGGTCCTGTTTTACCCCAAACCAAAACAGACCTGAACAGCACTTCTACAGTCTCAAAGAGCCGCAAGTCTGAGAACAACATCTAAACTTCAAAATCTCCCATTGATAGATAGATAATGAACCTTTGGTATAAAAATCCTGGAAGAATTCTCAAGGGGATGGTGAAATAGGAGTCTTTTTAACCTTATGTAATTAATTCAGGTTTGGTTATTGATGATATATAGTTGTCAGCATTATTGCTGTTCAGTGATTTTCCTGAAACATATTCCCCTCCGTCTTTTTGGAGAACATGTAACTGTATTGCATGCAGCTCCAGAAACTCAGTACAATATAATAAACAGCAATTTTGGTATCAGCTAAAGGAATCAATTCAAGGTTTCTGCACAAAAATCCCACAAAACCCCAAAAAACTCCAGAAGACTTCTTTTTTTTTCTTTTTTTCTTTTTTTTTTTTTTTTTGAGAAATAAGGGCATTTGTTATGGAACAGACATAAACTGATAAACTTTTGATAATAACAGGTCTCTGCAGTGCTGAGACTGAGGAAACTGTGTTCAAGGGACACAGAAAATGACTTCTGAAAGTGAGACATCTGGGTTTACAGAAATGAAATGGTTCTTAAATACTTTTACAATCCTTAGGAGAGACCAAACACTTTAAGAGATAAAACAAATAACAAACACATGAAATCTGTCAAAACACATGTTCTGCCTCCCAGTTTCTTTTTGCTCTCTCTCAATATCCAAGGAGTATAGCTGTGTAGTGCAATAGTACAAGGTAAAAATGAAATGAGAAGAAAATAGCTTTCTTTTTTTTTTTTTTTTTTAAGGAGGTAATATACAGAATGTATGAAGTTCACCTGTGAGCATTACAAAAAATGCAGGTATAGAGACAACACAAGCATCTGAAAACCTGAGTGGTGCTGTGGTATCTCTGTATTTATGGCATCAAAAAAAAATACAAAAATCTCTCTACTAGTCAAACCAAAGACCCATCCCACCCAGTGCTTTGTTTCCAATGATGGTTAATAGATCTTGTCTGGAACAAAAAAAATGTAAAGGATTACTACCATAGAATAAGATCCCAAGCTCCTCTAATTTGCAGCTCAGGGCCTTCATGACACAGAGATTTATGTTCCATAGCCTGATTTGATTCTACCATGAAGAGATACAAATGCTCAGTGATGCCTGGAAAATTTTGAGGACCCATTCACCCTGTTGCAAGAAGTCCTACAACTTAACTGCAGCCTAGCTTGTTTATGTATTACTTATATAGGAGCCATTCCAAATTCAATAGTCTTTCAGAAAGCACTAAGCTTTCTGAAGTTCTTCACAGTTATCTTCATTGTCCTGAATAACAGTTGTGGTTTTAAGAACCCATAACAAATTAATGTTGTTTAGACAATTATTCTCTAACTCCATTCCTGAGGAATCGGGAAAAAACAAGGAAACCCAAGGGTTGAAATATAAACAAATTTAATACAATAATACTAAATAATTAATACAATAATACTAAAGAACAAATATTGATCCTGATACCAATATAAAATATATGAGGATTATTCTCAGCTCATTCTATCAGTAGGAAGTGCTGCGCTCCCAGCAGTGGACAGCACTGTTGGACTCTGCAAGCGCTATGGCTTCAGGAGGAAGGGAAGGCCTCAGGGGTCGGGGTCCAGCACCACAGCAAGAAGTTCTCAGGATTGCAGCCATCATGGAAGAGAAGAAACTCCTCAGCAAACTTTTAATTTATATTGAATGTGACGTTCATGGTATGAAACAATTCTGTTGGCCAGCTTGGGTTAAGCGGCCAGGTCTCACTCCTCTTCATCCCCACACCTGGTGAGCTTGAAAACACTGAGACCTTTAAACCTGCATGCCATAGCTGGCTATAAAGTAAATATTTTCTCAAATTCAGACACTAAAGTCTTCATAAAATGCAGTTTTTCCCAGCATTAGAAGAGTCCTTTCTGAGAAGTAAAATTACTGAAAGAGAAATTATCCTGGGTCGCTCAAACCATGATGATAACTTAGTATTTTCAAGAAACTTTGTCACCTTACTATTCACCCCTTAACAGATCATTTACATATATGTTAAACAGCACAAGTGCCAGTGTCTCTATAGGTGACTTTTTCCACTGTGAATGAAGAAGGTATTGGAGTGACCAAATGACCAAGCCATGCCGAAATACAAAAGAGGAAAACAAGAGAAGTAACACATCTTATGGGGGGTGTCTTTCCAGTCAAATTATGATCACGATATCTCTTCTATTTATTGTCATCTAAGCCCTGCCTCCTTAAAATCACATAACAGCCCATGGTAAATCTGGGGGAATAATTGAGAGCTGACAGTGCTATTCAGTTGTTTGAGACTCTTGAAGCTGACAAAACAAAAATTAAGCTCTCATAAAACAGCATGATGTAAATTACATAAGACAGGGAATCTCTACAACTATTGAAGCAAAGAAAACTTTGGATTATCTTCTGTAAATTTGATTGGGATGCTCTTACTGCATTTGTTATATCTATCAAGAGGAATGGTTGATTGCCTTATCATGCTAAAACAATTTTGTTTCATTTTTCAAGTCCTTTAAGCAATTTTGTCCTTTAAGCATATAACCTCTAACTTCTTGACCTACTGCTGTTAGAAACCTGATAATTTCCTCTCTCCCAAAATGACCATAGTTTAAAATATTCATATCCTGTGATGATTATTGCATATCAGAAATTTGTGAGGGTCCCTTATCACCTCAGAATAAACAAGGATAAAATTTCTGTTGGTGCATTAAATGGATTAAAAGCTTTATTCCTTTAGTAAAATGTATCACACTTGGTTTAAATATGAAAATGGCCACACTCCTGAATAAGTAAGCTCTAAGTTCTTCTAAACATATATCTTATACAACAACAGCACTGTAAATGTTTCATGGCAGCCGGAAACGCCCTTTATAGATTTTGGTGTATCAGTGGGATTGTTCCTATTGCCATTTGTTGTAAAAATGACCATGTGTTATCAGGGTAAACATAGTTTTGTGGAAATATAGCAAGAGAAAAGAGAAAACGTGAGAAATGTCTATGTATGTATAAAGACTGTCTCAAATATCTCTGACACATTCACAAGTTTAAAAGTATAACTTATCCCAACAGTCAGGACAAGTTTACCCACCAGTAAAAGGTATGAAAACCCAATGTGCTGTAACAATAACTATTGTGAACCAGAAGAATCCAAAGCCAAATGAGCTCAGGACCTAGTTGGCCCTGCTGTGGCTGGACTAGATGACCTCCAGAGGTTGCTTCCAGTCTAAGATATTGTAAGTTTCTACAAAATTATATTAGATGACCCATACTTTATGTGCTTGAGGATTTTGGACACCTTCCTGGTACTTTTTTTCTAGGTAAACTCCCTCTTTCCTCTCTTCTGCTATACAGTTCTCTACAACATGAAGTCAGGTCACAAAAACATCTCAATAAAGTAAAAGAATAATAAGTTAAAAATCCACTCAAAGGATAAGAAGGCCCTCTACTGGCTTTGGGTTGCACATTCAACTGTGAAATCACCCTCACCTTCCCCAAGATGCTAATAGGTTGACTCATACTGGTTGTGATCCTGCTGGGCCCCATGAGCACTGTGTAAGGTTTCAGTAGGCAACACAGGTTAGCATTCATTGTGTGGAAGTCAGCTTCTTACAGCATATTAAAGGACTGAGAAATAAAAATGGTACGCTATACTCATAGATCATTCTGTATTTAATAATTTGAGAGCCTCTTTCTCAAAATTGTTTATTTAATATATCATCGTAAGTTTTGCTTTCACCACTTCTACAATATTTTATTTTGCCAAATAACAGGTCAGTTTAACCACACTAATAAGGAAAAACTTACCACAGACCTTATGGAGTTTTTGATTACTCTCGTTAATGCCAGGTTCAAAATGGCTTGCATTCATAATTAGCTCTCACTGACTAAAAAGATCCAGTCCAACAAAGAAGAAATTGAAAGGCTATTCAATCCAGTGAATTGTTAAATCAGCTTTTCATCCCCAGAAAAATTAAACAGTTTAATTTTAGAGACCACATTGTGTAGCAAGTGATGGGTTTTTAAGCACTGTGCACTGCATGCTTCAATATTCATGACATAATGAGCTGTCACTTGACAATGCTGATGGGTTTTATAGCTGGGTGACATCTTGGAGAAATCACCACCTGTGGTGAAGGAGAATAGTAAGAGAATCTAGATGTAGAATCAAATAATCAAAAATTTGCTTTTATTTAGGGTTATCCATCCACTTACTGTGTTGCAGACAAAGAAGGAATCAGTATTAACACAGAGGAAGAAAGAAGTGCGCATGATGTTGATCATTTGCACAGTCAACCAGGTAGTCTGTGTAAAGCATGCAAGTTTCTTGAGTCTAAATGGTCTCCTTATTAAAATAAACTGTTCTTCAGTCATCCTGAAAGCGTGTTGGCAATTCTAATTATTAATGGAAGTCATTAGAATCTGCATTATAAAAATGTGATCAGATATTATAAATCCAGCACTTGTTTCAGAATTGCATGGAGATTTCAAGTAATCCTACCAGCAAGAATGGAATAAAGTTAGCTAACTTCTAAAAATATATCTGAGAAATTAAATACAAAATCATTTACTAAACAAATAATTCTGGCTGTATAATCATTCTGTGATTAGTTCCACTACATAGACTTGGAAAGTCACAAGATTCAAAAAAGTAATGTTCAACGTACTGAGTTGCTTGTTAATTAGATGTTTTACTGGAAAGTAACCACCTACCCCAGGAGTTATTTTCTAATTTAAGCTAAAATTGTCAAGCAGTTTACCATAACATGTAATTGCTATTTAGCCGGGCCAAATCCTGAGGTACTGAACCCCTGCAATTCCCAAAGCTTTCAATGGCAGTTTGTGGCCCACTGTGCAATTCACTACATGGCTACAAACAGGTTGTATAATCTTGTGTTCAACAACAGAAAACAGTGCCAAGGCACTACAAGGCTGGTATAATCTTATTTTATAAACACTTCTTTAGAAGTATTCACTCTAAAAAAATATATATAGTAATGTTGCAATAAAAATTAAGTTTTTTTCTTATGCATTAATATAGTTATTATTTGTATAAAAAATAATGGTAAACTTGAATAATATTGTAAACGTTAATAAATGACAAAATATCCCAGCTTAGAATAATGCACAGTTCAAGGGAAACTAAGACTGGAAGCTAAAAAAGAAGGAGAAAATGTAAGAGACAATGTGAATGGGCAAGCAAAATCCTTATATAAAGTAACTCTGTGAAAGAATTCCAGGCACTGTGATATTTATGCAGAAAATGGGTATTTGTTGGTGAATACAGCAGGTCTTTATGCATCTATAAAGACAAAAAGAGAAATCAAGCATACACAATTTCTTTAAGTGTTTCGACTACATTAATCATAAACAATAATGTATTAACAGTGCCATGTAATGAAAGTAACTGGGGGTTTCTTTTTTTTTTAATTTATACATATAATACTTTCCTTTATTTTTCTTTTTGCATATATTTCATACAGCCTGGGAAGGTGACCTTATGTATGTATTGTGTCTTTTTTTGGCTCAGGCAATCACAAACTGGTCCTTGGGCTGCACTATAAAATGTGGCAAAGTGGAAGAGGAGAAAAAAATATAGCGGACTGAAATGAAAATATTGTCTGGTCAGTTCCTCTGCTTTACTTTCAAGTCATCTTCATATTATAATTTATAATAATTATAGCAGCTATAATTAAAAAGTGTATATGCATATATTAATAATGAAGTATTAAGTACCTTATACTCATTAAAACCAAAAGAAGTGTTTATAACATTGTTAAGGCCTTGGCAACAACCTGGATGAACATGAACAGAGTGACACTTTATCGCTGCTTTACTAAGACAAGAGAGTGCTGGTTCCTGGACAGGGTATAGGAACCCCATATTTACATTAGTCATGAACACAAAAATGTTCCTTCTCCACAACTTTAAAAACACAATCCTCTCTCTGCATTAGCTTGTCCAAAATTCAACCAAAGAAACATTCTGAAGCCAAGACTTTGATGCATGACAGAAAGAGGAAAAATATGGAGGACATCCATGGTTCTCCAGGTGTCAAAATCCAAAAGGTAAAAGCCAGTCCTCATGAAATGTAACAAACACTCTCAGTTCGTCTAAGGGCCAATGGCTAATCCTACTTTTCTGAAAAGAAAATCCCAGAAAAATAAATGGGGAAGCAGAAGAATAAAGGCAGCATGGCTGGCTACAGCTGGGATTAACCGCTTGCAGACTGGAAGCTTTAAAAAACTTTTTCTCTTTTGCAGTAGACCAAGTTTGCTATGTGTCCTGGTTTTGGCTGGGGAAAAGTTACTTTTCTTTGTAGTGATTGCTCTGAAAGGAATGTCAATAATGCATATTGTTTTAATTGTTGCTAAGTAATGCTTTTCAAGGACTCCTTTCAGCTTGAAGCTGAGAAGGAATATAGACAGAACAATGGAATGGCCAATGGAATATTCCATACTAGAGATGTCATACTCAGTATATAAATGGGGGTTGGCTGGTGGGGGGAATCCACAATCACTGCTCAGGATGGTGCCAATTGACCAAGCAGTGAGAGTGACTTGTATCACAGTAAAAAAATGGCTGGATGGCCAGGCCTAAAGAGTTGTGGTGCATGGAGTTAAATCCAGTCGATGGTCGGTCATAAGTGGTGTTCCCTAGGGCTCAGTACTGGGGCCGGTTCTGCTTAATGGCTTTATCAATGATCTGGATGAGGGGATCAAGTGCACCCTCACTAAGTTTGCAGACAACACCAAGTTGGTCAGGAGTGTTGAGCTGCTTGAGGGCAGGAAGGCTTTACAGAGGGATCTGGTCAGGCTGGATCTATGGGCCAAGGCCAATAATACGAGCTTCAACAAGGCCAAGTGCCAGGTCCTGCACTTGGATCACAACAATCCCATGCAATGCCTCAGGCGTGGGGAGGAGTGGCTGGAAAGCCATCCAGTAGAAAAGGACCTGGGAGTATTGGTTGATAGTCAGCTGAATATGAGCGAACATTGTTCCCAGGTGGCCAAGAAGGCCAACAGCATTCCTGTATCAGGAATAGCAGGACTAGGCAAGTGATTGTCCTGCTGTACTCAGCACTGGTGAGGCCGCACTTTGACTACTGTATTCAGTTTTGGGTCCCTCTCTACAAGAGGGACATTGAGATGCTGGAGCTTGTCCAGAGAAGGGTAATGAAGCTGATGTGGGGTCTACAACACAAGTCCTATGAGGAGCAGCTGAGGGAACTGAGGTTGTTTAGTTTGGAGAAAAGGAGGCTGAGGGGACACTTTATCTCTCTCTACAACTACCTCAAAGGAGGTTGTAGTGAGGTGGGGGTCGATCTCTTCTCCCACATAACAAGTGATAGCACAAGAGGAAATCGGCTCAAGTTGTGCCAGGGGAGGTTTAGATCGGGTATTAGGAAAAATTTCTTCACAGAATGGTTTATCAAACATTGGAACAGGCTGCCTAGGGAAGTGGTTGAATCACCATCCCTGGAAGTATTTAAAAGATGGGTAGCCATGGTGCTTAGGGACATGGTTTAACGGTGGTTTTGGCAGTGATAGGTTGGACCTGATGATCTTCAAGGTCCCTTCCAACCTAGATGATTCTATGATTCTATTCTATGATTCTTTGATTCTATTATTATTGTTGTTGTTATTATTAGTATTTTCCTTTTCCATTATTGTTTTATTAAACTGTCTTTATGTCAACCCATGAAAATTTTCTTTTCCCTATCCCCTCTTTTTCTCACTCTTCTTCCTGCCTTTAAGGGGGATGAATGAGCAGCTGCATGGTCCTAGTTGCTGGCTGGGGTTAAACCACAACACTATGTTATCAAAAAATCCTGTTCTGCAAGAAGAAGTTTTTAAGGAGTAAAAGATGAATAAGCAGATTGAATAAGGAATAAACTCCCATAGCTGAAAACAGGATAGGAAGGAGACTGTGCATCTCACTTACTACACACTTTGTCCTTGTAGCTACAAGCTTCTTTCCCTCCTGGCAAACAATGAAGTACAAATTACCTCATTCAATATAACACCCTCATCTAAATGCTAATATTGAGAAGTAAATATGTACAGAAATAAGTACACATGTTTACATCCATAATCATGAACTAAAAGCAGAAGAACTCTAAACCTACTTCTCCAGTCTTAGTGGTGGTGGACAAAATGGATCCATCATGATTCATAGTGCTGAACAATTAAAATCTTGTCTATAATTCTCAGAAGAGACAAAGAATGACTGAAACAGAATCTGTGCTGGTAATCTTCTTCCCTGTCATGAATATTACATATGTCATAACATCGACATCTAAATTTACTACTGGTTTGGGGGTTTTGTTGTTTTTCCATTTGATCTCCAAGCAAAGGATGTTTATTTGGTGCTAGATGGGCTGACAATTAAATGTGTAATTAATGTCTTGTCTTCCCTAAATCAGAAATTTAAAAAGTATAGCAAATGTGAAATTAATCATGGGAAAGAGAGCTTTCAAAACTCAAGGCAACTCAGACTAGGTTCAGTTCAAAATGCTGCAACATATTGTCTGAGAAGGTATAAAACTGAGTACTTCTTTCAGCTAACAGCTTTTAATATGTCCATATTAGCAAAATTATTTTCAGATGATATGGGCACTGTATAACTCTGACATCTGTGAACAAAAATTATTCAAACAGATATTTCTTTTGAGAATTTCACCAAATAATTTTTCTGAAAACATGCAGTGCATCCAAATTTTTGTTGTCTTCAATGCATCTTGAAAGATTTGTCCTAACAAATTCAAGTTATGTTCACTGACTGCATGTGCAGGTAACCACCACACCTCAGTGCCTGTCTGCTAAATATACCTTCACAAATAAAGCACTTTACTGAATATGATTCTAAAAATTTTGTAATAACTCTAGCCTCCTATTGTTTTTCCCTTATGATCATCTTTGATGCTCAGAGTAATGGTTGTTCCTAAAATGCAGATTTTCATGCTTCAGCACCAGTGAAATACTATAAATGTTGAATCATTTTAATCTGAATATCCTAATATTTGGTTTCAGCAACAGTAGAGAAATCTTGTACAGCACTTTAAACCCAGGGTATCGAAGCACCTACTTACCTTATTTTTGTGTTGGTTATTTCTCTACCAATGTGCAATGGACACCATCTAGTAACCACATTTAATTGCCTTAGGAATCTGTAGTAAAATCTTTGCAAAGTTAATGGCTACATTTATATCTTTTAATGACACCAGTTTCGTATGTCTATGAATAAAAAAGGCACACTCACTACAGAAACATTCAGATAGCCTGTAAAGACTTAACTCTCTAGAGAGTAATAACTATTTATAATACTTCTCCCATAAGAGCTATCCTATAAAATGAATTACTTTTAATTATGGTATCACAAACAAAAGACACTAATTTTGCGCCAGAGCAGTTCAGTAATGGCAATATATCATCAAGTGTAATGGGACTTTTCTCTAAGGTACTAAGCAGCAATGCTTTCAGTGGATGTTATGGCAGTAGATATTCTAGAGAATTAATTTGAACTACATAAAATATGTGCAAAACCTAATATTGATTATTGAAGACAAAAAACGGAGACTAAAATGCAAATGGATTTATCATTGGCATCTCTCTTTTGTTACTAGCTAGCTTGTATTCTGGCAAAACTATGTTTTAACTAGGAAAATACTGGAAATTGAAGTGACCTTTAAATTAGAGACAGTTTGCCATTTGTAACATGGTGATAACTTTCCTTTTTCATACCTTTATCAGTTTAAAATCCCACAAGTATATCTCTGACTCTGAAACATTTATAACATCACTTGAAAAGCATTTCTACTGGTAATTCTTGTAAAGAATTAGTGTTATTTTTATATTTGTCACATAAATAAAGATTTATAGTATGATTAAAATCAGCCGTGGCAATATCCTCCTTGCCATTCTTTGTAAAGATGCATAATGGGAATGAATTCTGATTTACAATTTTAATTATTCTAGGTCATAAAAAATAATGTATCTGCCTCACTCTATATACATTTCAATGTGAAATCTTTTACTTTTTTATTCATCACTTTTTGGCCAATCTACAGTGAGGGTATCTTAGTTTTTACTTCAGTTACTGAAGCAAAATAAAGAGGTATCACAGACACAGAGATGAAGCATCAGCTAAAATGCAAAAAGAAGCATAATATCTTAAAAAATGCAATCTGTTTTAGAAGGAAATAAAAGCTGATTTTTGCACACCAGTTGGTTCATTAATGATACAGCTAAAGAAAATTAAAAAACACAATACATAACAAGTAATAAGGAAACCATAAAGCAAGTTGAAGGATAAACAGATGGTGACTTCTATCACAGTTTTAAGGCTGAGAAACTACACTTCATATTCTGATGATGCAGGTGATATGAGTGCTATAGTTACCTTAAATCCAGGCAAAAGAGCACAAAATTTAGATACAGGTTATTAGGGTGGAAATACAATGTTAGACAATTTGGAATGAAGAATAGCCTTTTTGTGTTAAAAAATAACAGCTTAGAATGACACAATATTGCATGGTGGTCAATGATGGTTAAGTCTAAGACAGTATCTGTTAAAAAACTATCCAGCCAGAAGCAGGTGAAGATAATGAATGACCACACAAAGATTAAGAAAATGAAAATAATAACATGAATTACTATAGCACAACACCTTCAAATCTAGGCTTTAGTTTATGAAATGTTAAATAGTCTAATAATTTAATTAGCAAAAGTATAAACAGAAGGTTAGATGTGGTTTTAGTATCTTCTGTATTATTTTTGTCTTTCAAATTGTTAAATATACTTTTCTTGCTATTATTTTGACCTTTGTAATATTCCAAGTTTAAACATAAAATAAGGTATGAATCATCAAGATTTTTTTGTTTAATTAATTAATGTTTCTTTGATAGAGGACAGTTTTCTCTGCTCAGATGTTTTAACTGCTTTTTTTCCCATAAACAACAAAAGTGATATTCCATAATATTATTAAATAATATTTCCTTCCCCCAGTGTTGTGGTTTAACCCCATTAGGCAGCTCAGTCCCATACAGCCGTGCCCTCCCTCGCCCCTCCCCCCCCGGTGCAATGGGGGAGAGAATTGGAAGAGTAAAAGTGAGAAAAAACTTGTGGGTTGAGATAAAGACAGTTTAACAGGTAAGCCAAAAGCTGCATGCGCAAGCAAAACAAAACAAGGAATTTGTTCACTATGATCCATCAATAAGCAGCTGTTCAGCCATCCCCAGGAAAGCAGGGCTCCGTCACATGTAGTGATTGATTGGGAAGACAAATGCCATAACTCTGAACATCTCCCCTTTCCTTCTTCTTCCCCCAGCTTTATATACTGAGCATGACGTCATATGGTATGGAATATCCCTTCAGTTGGGGTCAACTGTCCCAGCTTTGCTGCCTCCCAGCTTCTTGTGCTCCCCCAGCCTGCTCACTGGCAGGGCATGGTGAGAAGCAGAAAAGGACCTGATGCTGTGTAAACACTGCTCGGCAATAACTAAAACCAGTGTGTTGTTAACACTGTGTTTATTACAAATCCAAAACATAGCCCCATACTAGCTGCTCTGAAGAAAATGAACTCTATCCAAGCACAAACCATTATACCCATCCATACTGATTCAGTAGAAAACACACACACAGTAGCAATGGGACTTGTTTTAGAAACTGATTGTTCTGATGGTAGGGTTATTCAAAGTCAGTGTACAATCTCTGGCTTTTGTGCCAGTGCTGATGGTTAAGATACTTTTCTCCTTTTTATCCTTGATTATCTTTCTCTTGTCTTTCTCATTTCCTTTCTGTTATTCTCCGTGGTTTTGTTTTGCAATGAAATTCAAAATGAAAGGTTCACTTCATTTGCTCAAACAAATCAATCTCAAAACATGGCTGACCAGCTCTTTACAAAGTACAATTAAAGTAGGTCTCACCAGGTGCAACGATTCTCAGATTTCCCATTCTGAAATTGAAATGCTATCTGTGACCCTTCTTAGCACTATATTTGCTTTTATCCTAGCAGTCAATCATCAATTCATACTCTTTCACAATGCACAAAATGTGCAAATTTGTACCTTTTGTCATTCTCAAAACAAGAATTTTCTTTGCAATTCTCATTACTTGTCTCTAAAACTGTGTTTGCATACTGCAGTAGACTATAAAAGGGGTTATGTGGGTTTCTGTGAACGTGCTACCAAAGATACTCAAAGTGTGTCAGCGTCAGGCTTGATTCCCAGACTGGTGATTCTCTCCTCCCTAAAGTCGTGTCAAAGGTGCTGTACCAGAGCACTCTTGTCCCTAGTGGTATCTGCTAGAACTGGAGAGTACCCGAATTCCCTAACAAAAAAGACAAAGACACACAGGTGGCATTGTGGTACACCTGTATGATGCCATGCACTCACAGCTGTGGCTAAAAATCCGTATGTCTGGCATACAACTGCGTCTGGCTGTTAATGTCATCACTCCTTGTATGATTTTATGCTCATTACAGTTGCTTTGAGATTATAAACAAGAGGAAGATTTGTTTACTTGTTAAGAGTTTTGTTTATGTTTGTTTTGCTCAAGGCAAAATAGCTTTGTTTTGTTGTTAGCTAAGTGTGACAGCTACTGAAAAAAAACCTCATAAACATCCCTACTAAGCAGCATTTTCTGCGAAGCTAAATTAGAATATGCTTGTAGTACAATAAGGTTTCAACGGGATTTTAACAATTCTCTTTTTGTACTGGTTCTACCTGTTTGCAGAAGGGTGACATGGGGCATCTAACCTTTAGAGAATAGGGTTTTCTTAGTTTTTGTTTTTCAGAAATGACATCCCCGTTAGGAAATATTGCCTAACTGTGATACAGCAGTGTAAATTCTCTGGGTGAGCCACATGGAACAGATTGTTTGGTTTGGGGTTGTTTGGTTTTTTTTTTTCAGTGAATGTGTATTAAAAAAAATAAGAGCGTCCTACCTGAGTGATATTTCAAAAATATGTTTGTGAAGTAACAGCCATACATCTGGCAACATCATTACTAAAACTGTACATTTAAAAACATACATGACAAGAATTTAAATCCCAGGAGTAAGTACAAGACTTATCTTGCGCATTTTGCATTATAGGGATATTCATTTTTTACTTGAATGTAAAAGATGAATATTTAATCATAACAAGCCATTTTCATTAGTTATTTTAAACAACCTTGTTTACAGTATCCATATATTTTAAAAGACATTCTTAAATGATAAATGTCAGCTAATCAAATAGCTTTGAATACTTATGCTAGATTAGTAATAAATATTCTTGAGAAGAATGTTGGATGTACAGCCTGAAGGGAGAACATAGTCTCTTTATTCTCTCTTTCAGGGCAAATAGTTTGGTCCTTTCCAAAGAGATGGAAAAGTTTATACTATTTTTATAATGTAGGTGTAATCAATCAACCCCTTCTGTTGATTTGAGGAATATGTGTGCACATATGCCCCCAGGGGATGGGATCTTGCTCCCCAGTGACACAAGTATAGGGTCACAGTGTGTTTGGTTTAGTGCAGTAAATGTTAGCTGACCAGTTAAAACCATGGAAACTTATGAACTCACAACTACATCAACACTGTAATATTTCATCCCTCTAGCTTGACTGATTGAGTAAGCACCTTAAAAGCAAAGAGGAGAGAATAAAACAACTTCAGCATCACATGTAAAGGCATGAGATAGTAGGGGAAACTCTCCCGAGTAACAGAGTGTGGGCTTCTTTGTAATGGAAGCCATAGGCAAAAATACCTTTTTTATCTCCTCTGCATTCAGATATCGGAAAGGATTTGAAGCTGAAGGACAAAATACTTTGCTCTGAGTATCTGTAAGGTGACAGAAAAGCTGTACAAGAATGGCAGCCCCAAGATGCTTCTTTGTTGCTGGGATATGGAATATACAAAGAAATTCTGGGTGTCATCTAATGCATCTTGAATATTGAGCTTCAAGGACAAGACGACAGTGATCTCTGTCTTCTCTAAACCCTTCCTCTTGATTCATGTATTTTGGCCTCTGATGACAGTTGTTCACTGAAATATTCTTAGGCTCAATAACATCACTTTTCTTTAGAAGAGCTCCATGGTATTTTCATATATTGATTATTAGTGAAAGAAGAATTTGGGGTGCCAGCATTAATGCTCCCATTAATGTCTTAATCCTGAATTAGACTTTTCTTTTTAATCTGTTAATTGTTTTTCTTCTTTATCCCATAATTTAAAAGATATAAACAAATATACAGCATTCACTAAGTGTTACATGATTTTTGTTCTGGAGCTTTTGGACCACTTACAAAGTCTGCATAACTGCTAGCTGGTATCAATAAATACAATATTGAAACAATCTTCACGGAGATACTCTAGTTTAGTGATTACACCTTGAAAATATGGGGGTTTTACAGGAATATTATAACAACAAATATTATCTTTGGCAAACTATTTATAAACTTACTTCTTCTTCAATGTTATCTCAGAAAAAAAAAAAAAAACAAACAACTTTTCACAATTTCCCTGTAACAGCAGGACATTTCAATGAGATGGAAAGCTTTTACTACATCCTGCAATTTGCATTATTTTTGAAATAGCTGAAGGTGAACACCCTGAAGAAAATATATTTCAGCAGCATTTTTTATCCATAGGTGTCTTCATAGCTAGTTTCCTTTAAAATTAAATAATTCAGAAAAAAACAACCAAATACACGTCAGTTGTCCCTCACAGGCATATGGACATGTGAAATATAGTAGCCACAGAGTTACCATAATCAAAGTCCTGTTCAAAAATAAACAACATTCATATAAACCACTTGGTATCATTTACTTGATATGTATACAAATTATCTTGGGCAAAGGATTTCCTTCTGCTGTGCAGGTGAAATAACATTCTCTGGGGTTACATACACATCTTGTAGTTCTGAGGTAACACAAGCTTCTCTGGAGTAAGGGGAAAAAGGTAAGAATAGAGCAGATATTAAAACGTGTATCCAAATAAGGATGTTGGTGGGTTTTTTTTAGTGTGTCCTTTTAACAAAAGCTAAGATCTTAGTACGGAAAATGGGGTAATTTAGGCTTAAACCTAAAACTTAAATCTAATCTTAAAACTGATTCACTATGGAGCCAAATTCTAAACAGTGGATAATTTGAATTATGAGACTTAGTGTCATTTAAACTGGATTAATAATAGACTTTTGATTAGACTATCAAGATATTAATTAGACTAACGAAACTTTTTTGGCTTTGCATATAAGGTGTGTCTCATTTGTCCAGATAAACCATAAAAGCTGCAGTGTAAGACCTATTGAATGTGGACAACCTAATTTGTAACTTGGACGCAAGAAAATGGTAAGAGCATGTTTGTACTTTCCCAACACTTCTGTAATCATGCTTCTGCATATTATTCAGAGTTCAAGTCTAAAAGATACGTTTCCTATTTTCGTGAGTCATGGACTTTCTTATTTGCATATTTTATAGCACAACAGATGCCAGTGCAGCAGTACACATTCCAAAGAAGAAAAAAAGCTGTTCAAGAAGTTACACTGATGTGAATTCGCATTTGTTACCTACAATACTGATTACATTTAGTGTTCATTTTTCAGTGTTACAGTAAAGTATATGTGGTTTCTATGGTTTTTAAAGATAAGCTTTTGGACATGGAAAAGGAAAGTGAGTTAACCTTTTAGACATTAAGTATCTCTGTTCACTTGTTCATTTGTTCCTATCACTAAAAATTCTTCATGCCAAAGTATTGATATTTTTTTACCAAAAAATGTTTCCAATAGTTCCATTAACAAAAATCCTATATTTTGTAATTGGGTTTAGTAACAATTTTGATGGCATTTTCAATAATATTCTGAAAAGAGGAAAAAATATTTCAAACCCATAAAAATGGAAATCATTTAAAGCCTCCCCTACATCTGCACTAGTATATAATTTTCAAAAACATGGTTTCTTATTAACATTAGTAATCATCATCCATGTAATTTTTACCAGCCCATCAATATTAATTATGGATTAGGACTATATCCTACCTTTGACAGGCTGTAGAAAACATTAATTGGTTTAAAAGAAATTTTACTATATGGTAATGGTTGTTCATGGACTAGAAATTCAGAAAACTGCTCAGAGCCATAATCAGAGTGATGTTATAGTGTATTATTAATTATTGAATGTCTGGTTCATTTATACTTTCCTAGCTGCAGTATTTTTCCTACCTTGGCCTATGATTGTTTAAAACAGCAGAAAAATTGCTGTTTCAACTGATATGAAAGTGAGGATAGAGAGGGTTGCTCGAGGAAGAAGCATTCAAAGCAGAACTTTTAATTAACATTTTAATGTCCTAATAAACTATCAAAAGAGTAAGTCCTGATAAAAATCCATTGATAAAAATGAGAAGTCTTGTCACCTTCATCTGTCATAAAAGCTCACAAAAATAGGGTGACATTAAATTAAATATTACTGGTAATCACCTCTCACCTTAAGCTAAATTAATTTGAACGTAATTGAATTTATGATTAAAGGCTTTAGAAACCTTCATTTTCTTTTCAATTAAAATTTAGAAGGCTCAGATTATTCTGGCAGATATTGTAACCTTCAAAGTAAATTGTTGCCATGGTCAAACCAGCACAATTGTATTTTTATGTACTTCTTGCTATGGATAATGAGCATTAAACAGTTTTAATCTCTTATCAAAATTGTAACAATCACAGACAGACTCCCAATACCATAACATCAGTAAATGTTTCCGAAGACTCTTAGTTGAGTGGGGCATGCTTAATATGAACCCAGGAAATCTGGATAATTTGGAAGATAAAGGTTGAAGTTCTGTTTACTCTGCACAAAACAATGTACTCGATGAGCTCAGGGACCGAAGGAGGCTGATCAGGTCCTGCCTCAAAGGCATCTCATCTGATCACAGCAATAGTTCATCAGTCCTGTGTCCTGTTCGAGATAACAGCTGGTGTCAGACCTTGGGAAGGAGAAACCCTTTAATAAGCAGTAGTGAAATAAATTCTTCAGAAATGTAGCAACTTCCTAATCTCATGCGGCTGGTAGCTGACATTTTGTGAACATTGACTCTTTTATTTTATTTTTTTTTTCCTCTCTACCTCATAAAAATGCAGTAAGGTTTCAATCACTTAAACCACTGTGCTGTTAACTACAGCTACGTATCTTCCAGTTGGCTTAGAGATTGGAAAAACTGACTATTTTTGGATGAAAAATGCCATGGAAACACGCATTGAGTTATACTGATATTGGGTTGCAAAAATTATGTATTTAGCTAAAAAGAATATATTCCCTTGACCCATACTAAATCAAATTATTTTTTAGTATCTATGGGTATTTTCTCATTGTATAGTAGGAAATGACTAAACAGGTAAGGGTTTATCTCATGTTCATGTTTTCGTACAGCACAATGGCTGCACTGTTACAGAATCATAGAATCATAGAATGATTTCAGTTGGAAGCGACCTTGAAGATCATCGAGTTCCAACCTCCCTGCCATGGGCAGGGACACCTCCCACTAGACCAGGTTGCCCAAGGCCATGTCCAGCCTGGCCTTGAACACCTCCAGGGATGGGACGTCAACAACCTCTCCGGGCAACCTGTTCCAGTACCTCACCACCCTCAAAGTGAAAAACTTCTTCCTAATGTTTAATCTAAACCTGCCCTCTTCCAGTTTATAGCCATTCCCCCTCGTCCTATCACTACATGCCCTAGTAAAAAGTCCTTCCCCAGCTCTCCTGTAGGCCCCCTTTAGGTACCGGAAGGCTGCATGTCCCTGGAGCCTTCTCTTCTCCAGGCTGAACAGCCCCAACTCTCTCAGCCTCTCCTCATAGGAGAGGTGCTCCAGCCCTCAGATCATCCTCGTGGCTCTCCTCTGGACACACTCCAGCAGGTCTATGTCTTTCTTATGTTGAGGACTCCAGAGCTGGATGCAGCGCTCCAGGTGAGGTCTCACGAGAGTGGAGTAGAGGGGCAGAATCACCTCCCTTGACCTGCTGGCCACACTTCTTTTGATGCAGTCCAGGATACGGTTAGCCTTCTGGGCTGCAATTGCACATTGGTGGCTCATGCTGAACTTCTGGTCAATCAGCATACCCAGGTCCTTCTCCTCAGGGCTGCTCTCCAGCCATTCCCCACCGAGCCTGTATTTGTGCTTGGGATTGCCTCGACCCAGATGTAGGACCTTGCACTTGGCCTTGTTGAACCACATGAGGTTGGCTTGGGCCCCCCTTTCCAGCCTGTCCAGGTCCCTCTGGATGGCATCCCTCCCCTCCAGCGTGTCTACCTCACCAAACAGCTTGGTATCATCAGCAAACTTGCTGAGGGTGCACTCGACCCCACTGTCCATGTACAAATACTCTGTACAGATTCTACTTTCCACAGGAATCAGTTTTAAGATACTACCATAATAAAGGAGAAACTGAGGGGAAGACAAAATTAAGAATTTTAGAGACTATGGAGCACTCAGTCTAGTTTACTGTCAAAGACCAAAGAAACTTCTGGAGAATATATGTGCCAAACTGAAAATTAATCTGTTATTAATATAATCTAGCCTTTGTCGCATAGATATATATTTCACTTACTTATCTGTATACATGAATCCATGTATATGAAGTGAAGTTAAAGCACAAAATAGAATCAAAGTTAAGCCTTCACATTGATATTCTTTTATTGAAAAACACAATTTAACATGCATCTTCCTGCAGTTCCATTATTAGCACAGTTTTACTGGCAAAATCTCAACTAAGCAGCTCCTGAAAAGTGCTTTTAGGGGAAAAAAAAAACAACCTGAAAAGTACTTTCAGAATTATAAGCTCCACAATTAGAACAGTTTAAACAGCATTAATGAAATTATTAACTGTGCGTGCAAGTAGGGCATGATTGTCTTTGTGGGATCAAGGGCTTACTGAATGTGCAATTTTAACACAAATATATGAAGATCAATTTCAAGTAATAACCAGTTAGAACATCTCTATGTATACTCCATAAAAAAATAGTAACTGAAAACCACTAATGGCTGCCAGCTAACACAGGGAATAAAACAGAACTCTTTCAAGATAACCAGCAGAAATTACTAAAATTGAAATGGTATGTACTAAAAAAAAAAAAAAAAGATAATCAAAAGAACTTCAAAGGTCCTTCATTTTTGAGATCTCTAACATTAAAAAAACCCCAACTTTTTAAATGCTTATGTGTAAAGTTTGGGTAAATAAGTTAAACTAAAACAGGGATCCAAAACTGTAAAGTTAAAATTAGAATCTGACTATTTATTTCTTTTTTTTTTTTTTAGCCAGAAAGTCGAAAGACACATGCAGTCAGCTTACTAGAAGGATTTAACTGTGGTGAGTTCTTAATGAGGCAATGGTTCTGCCCTAAAGTTTCTTTGTATATTCCCAGTTTGCAGCAGCCTAGGTAAGACTGTAACTGGTTTATTCTTTTATTGGGTTGGTCAACCATATTAAGTCACAGTCACAAAACATCTACGCACACATGAATGAATAAAGTCTGCAATTAATATTAAAAAATGGTGCATTTGATTCAATTAACATCTACTCTTACATTTTAGACATTGATTCATTCCCTCCAGTTTTCCCAACAGTTTGTTGATAATACATATGTCCACACATGGGTATGGAATACAGCCATTCTTTAATTCTAAGACTTGACATTTGCCACTGATCAAGATTGCAGGCAATTCCTTAGTAAAGTCTTGTTTGAAATAGGTCAGACCTAAAAAAAAAAAATAATAAAACTTTAAAAGCAGCAACTTTAATGGCAAGTAAGTTCTAGTTAATCTAAGCCCAAAGCTGCCTGTAAATTCTAGTAAATTTGAGCCAAGAGTGTTAGAGACAGGGGGCAAACTTTTAATAAGGATGTTTACAGAATCAGATGGTTTGGGTTGGAAGGGACCTTTAAAGATTGTCTAGATCAACCCCCCTGCCACAGACAGGGATGTCTTCCACTAGATAATTTTGCTCAAACCCCATTCAACATGACCTTGAACGCTTCCAGTGGTGGGAAATCCGCAACTTCTCTGGGCAACCTGTTCCAGTCTCTTACCACTCTCAGCATAAAAAAATTTTTTCCTTATGTTCAGTTTAAACCTACCCTCTTTTGGTTTAAAATCATTGCCCTTTGTCCTGTCACTACATGCCTTGGTAAAAAAAAAAGAAAATATTCTCACTCTCTGATTCTCTTATAAGCCCCCTTTACACATTGAGAAGTCACCCTAAAACCTTCTCTTCTCTGAGCTGAACAACCCCAAGGCTTTCAGCCTTTCTTCATAGATTAGGTGTTCCAGCCCTCTGATCTTTTTTGTGGCTGTCCTCTGGACCTGCTTTAACAGGTCCATGTCCTTCTTATGTTGGGGGCTCCAGAGCTGGATGCGGTATTCCAGGTGGGATCTCAAAAGAGCCCAGGATAGGGTTGGCTTTCTGGGCTGCAAGCGCACATTTCTGGTTCACATCCAATTTTTCATCCACCAACATTCCTTCAGTCTTCTCTGCAGAGCTGCTCTCAATCCATTCATCACCTAGTTTGTATTCATATCGGGGACAGTCCCAACGCAGGTGCAGGACCTTGCAATTGGCGTTGTTGAATCTGGGTGTGTATGAGAAAAGCACTGCTATTCCTACTGCTGGTGCTCCCTCAAGGGTCTGTGTAGGCAGTACCGCAAAGGAATAAGCATAAGTTCACTTTGTGGTTCTTCCAAGTAAGGGGAAGTTTATATCATTCCAGTCAATGGGAGAAATCAGCCAAAATAATGGCCATAACTTTACTGCCCATTTGAGCAACTTAACTTATGGCCAGCTATCCTGTACTCAGGAGAGGAAAGAGATGCAGGGAATGTTTTTTTCCCCCCACCACTGCAGAGCTGCTAGATATAGCCTGTCTCCTTACAGTTTGGAGGTCTAAAGCAGTCTTTGCATTGGATGCCTATGTAACGCACTGCCAAAAGCATTTTTCATAGGTATGCAAAAATAGATCTTCCTGGATGATGAGCTAATTCTTACTTAATGCTTCTTTGAGATTTCAGATTGAAAAGAAAATAAGGTAAACATCAAATCCCACTGAAGAAATGTTTGAAACGTTGAATGTGCCTAGTGTTCAGATGAATGGCAGCTCTTGGCAGAGACTACTTTCCCTCTATAGCACAGGCTCACTTAGGGAGAAACTTAACCGAACCCTTCATACGCTGATTTATTTTCCTGAGAGCTACCATTTCGCTTTAAGAACCTTTTTTTCTATATAACAATTTCACTCATATGATAAATATTTTCATAAAAACGTCAGATAAGAAAAAAGCTTTTTCCTTAAAGTTATGTTTAATTATGTCTTGTATTATTTCATAGTGATAAAGCTGGCCTTGAGACTGAAGGCTCAATTATTCAGGTCTATCAACATCAAAAACTACTTGACTGAATAGTTATGAACTTTACAGTTATTTTTGTGATGTTTTTCATCAAAGCCTGATATGATGCATTCTGGACTGTCCATCTGCAAGAAATGTGTCAAGATAATAAGGTCAATCTGCTTTCTATTGCTTTCGGATAGTTAGGAACCACAAAAAATAAGCATTTTAGAAATTCATAGATTTTAATACAGTTATTCTGAGAAGTCTGAACTATTATTACTCTCTCTAACAGTCATAAAACAAAGGCACTGTGGGTAAATATGCATGAACACTTCATTTCTGCTTCACAAGATTCCTCGGATTAATTGTACCATGATAACTGCCTGTTTTTTCTTCTCTTAGTTTATGTCAAAGTAATGCTACCTAATTTGTCAAGCAATAAAAAAGGATTATGGCACATTGCAGAATTTTGCATTTACAGTTATCCCATAAGAGCTGATGGATGGTATCTTGCTATGATGTTATGGTTTATGATCAAATTGTGATAAATAAATCAATTTTCCATCTGAGCCTTGACTTGCTTTGACTTGACAAAAGAATCTGTAGCAGAACAGCAATGTACTGCTACCCTCCTCAGTCCCAACAGTGTCTAGTTTATTTAGCATTTGTCTTTAAGGAACATTACCATTTTTAAATAGCTTTTGGAAGTTCTTCAGTAAATCCATTACCACTGGAAAAGGAGCACTAGCTTTAAGGATTCCTTTTATCTTAATTATTTTAATGGACAAGGTTAAATGCAGGAAAATGTTCTAAAGAACTTTCTCACAACATGGCATCCTTTGGAATCTCATCCTTTTCTTTGCTACACATTGGAAGAATAATGCTTCCTTCTCACAGAGTGACTCAGTTTTGAATTTTGGAACATTAGAGTGAAATAAATACGTAAGGAAATACAAAATAGCAGAAATTTAGGGTGCTCATTCTTTGAGTAATTTAGGTTTGCAGTGGACTTAAAATTAAAATGTTACTTTTTTCCAACACCTAGTCTCATCTCAATATATTTGCATAGTTTCCATTAGCATTAACAGGAAATCCATGTACATATTGACAGGACAACAGAACCCTAAGGATATATTAGCAATCCCAAACTGTATCAATCCTTAATGTCTCTTTCGTCAGGATAGCAGCATGACTCACCCAGCATGCTTTGATGGATCATACGGGGCTCCGTTTTCTCCAGTGTTCACCTCTGATCAGAGTATTTTGTAAGGATTGAGCTAAGGATGTAGGCATTTAAAATACAGATACATTTTCTATTTTTGCTCACTTGCAAATTGCTTAAGAATTTACAGATTTTTATACCTGAGATGAGGTTTCCTTAAGTTTTCCAAAAGTAGTGGAAACACTTGGGTGCTTTGTTAAATTGGGAAAATGCTTCTTGTGCTGCGGATTTCTTGATAATAGTGACCTTAATCCTAGATCTTCAGAAATAGTTGCTAAAATGTTGACTAAGTTCAGGAACTGCCTGGGCAGGAATTCCCATATGGCTTTGGAACATTACTATTTTGCAGCTATGGAGCCAAAGGAACATCTATGAGAAATTTAAGCAATGAGTTATTTCCAGATCTGAAGAAAGAAAGAAAAAAAGAAAAACAAACAAACAAAAAACAAAACAAACAAACACAAAACAAACAAAAAACCTGAAAGTGCCTTCCTGACTTTTATAAATAATTTACCATCCATAGAAAAAGACCTCTATGAGATAAAGTGTACCTCTGGGTTTTTTCCCCCTGAAAAAAATATTGACACCATTAAACAATGGTATAAGTGGACAGGAAAGAACAAAAAGGAAGGTAAGACACTTAAAATAACAAAAAGTGAAATGTGACATTTGGTTCTTATGTCTGCAAGAAGTCATCCTACTTTTTGTTGGATTCTGCACCTAGGATGGAGTAATGGTGGGCACAAATATAAATTGGGAGAGAAGTGGCTGAAGAGCAGCCCTGCAGAAAGGCATCTGGGGATTCTGGTCAACAGCAGGCTCAATGTGAGTCAGCAGTGTGCCCGGGCAGCCAAGAGAGCAAACCGCATCCTGGGGTGCATCAAACACATTATACCCAGCCAGTCAAAAGAGGTGACTGTCCCGCTGTATTCAACATTGGTGCAGCCTCACCTTGAGTACTGTGTGCTGTTCTGGGCCACAAAATTTACGAAGGGTGTGAAGGTCCTTGAATGCATCCAGAGGAGGGCAACAAAGCTGGTGAAAGGGCTGGAAGGCATGTCCTATGAGAAGCAGCTAAGGACTTTGGGTTTATCTAGTTTGGAGAGAAGGAGGCTGAGGGGTCATGTTATTGCTCTCTACATGTTCCTGAGGAGGGGAAGTGGAGAAGGAGGTGCTGATCTCTTCTCCCTGAGATCCAGTGATAGGACACACAGGAATGGTTCAGAGCTCTGCCAGGGGAGGTTTAGACTGGACATGAGGAAGCATTTCTTTACCGAGAGGGTGGTCAAACACTGCAACAGGCTTCCTAGGGAGGTGGTCGTTGCCCCAAGCCTGGCAGCGTTTAAGAGGCATTTGGACCTTAACAACATGCTTTAACTTTTTGTCACCCCTAAATTGGTCAGGCAGTTGGACTAGATGGTGATTGTAGGTTCCTTGTGACTGAACTATTCTATTCTATTCTATTCTATTCTATTCTATTCTATTCTATTCTATTCTATTCATCATCAAAATCTCCTCAGTTTTGGCTTTCATTTTCCTTATTCCAAATCTTGTAACTGTGCTAAGCATTCCTACTTTTTCTGCTGAGTTGCTTCGAACACATTTTAGCCTTTGTCTTCCCTGCACCTGCTTTTTCTCAGTTCTCTTCTTTTCCTAATACCTTTCACACCTCACTTCTATTTAAACAAATACTGTTCTGTGTGTCGTTTTCTCTGTTCAAAGGTGAGACGTGCCAAAAAAAAAGCTTAAGCAAAAGGCTGCTTGTCTTTATTTAAGTAACCCAATTAAAAGTAATCTTCATGGTTCCCAAAGCACTGCATAGAGTAAAAATAGCATTATATTGAACTTGCTTTTCAAAACTTACAGCCTCTTTAGTGATTCCATGTGAGAAAAGCTTCCAGATGAAATCTTGGACAACTTGTCATTGTGCAGAAATCTAAAAGACAGAGGATATCTTACAGTCACTGTGAAGCAAAATGGTCCTTCATAAACTGATAGGTAAAACACAGTGCTCTATGTAGAAATTTTAAATTTGAATCATGTGGAAAAAAATGAAAATCCTTTAAATATTAATATAGAAATTTATTTACAAACTTAAAAATATGGTAAGTCTTAATATTTATTACCTGTCACTCTGCAAAATATTGGTATATATTGACTACATTTTTTAGCAACAAAACTGGGGTTATAACTCATTCATGATTAAGGTATCACTTCCTTTTTAGTAGTGCATTTTTAACTAATGAGTCCCTCTTTTGTTTTCAAACAGTTAGTTTTTCTTCCTGATTTTTATTCTAAGGTACAACAGGGTGTTAAGGTGTTGTGACCATCTCATCTAATCAGGGTTAATGATATAATCAGAGAAGATCAGGAGGTCTAGTTGGTTTTGTTTTTTTCAATCTAGGTTTCATTTTTTATTTTGATGACTTCTCATGAAAGGAGTCTCTACCCACACCAACTGCTAGTGCAGACGTACCGAGTAGCTATCTGTATTAGAAGATCTGCTTGGAAATTGTATAACCTTCATTTGTAAATTCATAATAAGATAGATCCTGTGCGCATTAGGTATGAGGTACAAAACACCACTGGAACATCTTGCATGGAGCTTAAGTAGATTTTGAGCACCTCGGTTCAGTAGAAAGATATAAAAAGTCTCCTGTAACCCACTTAGCACTCGAGATATCACAGCTGTCAAAATTTCCTCAGGTGCCCAAACTTCTGCCACTGCACACTCCCCAAAGCACCGTTTTCTTAACATGGCTAATCATACAAGCCTAAAACATGGCCCACATCCAGCCTAAAACCATTTAGAATCTGTAAACAGGATATAATACAGCCTTTATGCTCTACACAGCTCAAAATATAAGGCATGGCAAAAGCAGACTTAACAGAGAGCCAGTGTGGAGTTCAGATTCAAAATCATAGTTACACTGAATTATGGTAACTAAAGGTTACAATTTCCACACAGAACCTAAGCCCAGGTATGACACATACTCCTCTGTAGCACTTTCCAATAGCTTGGACAGGTGTGGTAACATCTAACGTGTTAGCTACTAGAAATCACAGCTTTTGCCACTCATTTAATTTGCATCACTGCCCAGTGAGTTAAGTGCTTTACTTGTTCCTGGGAATTACAGTTTGAAGCTGGTTTCCTAAACTTCTGTACTAGTTTTGGCTGGCGTAGACTTGATTTTCTTCATAGTAGCTCATATGGTGCTATGTTTTGGATTTGTGATGAAAACAATGTTGATAACACACCAACATTATTGATGAAGTCAGCTAACTCAACATGCATACAAACTTTGAATACTCCTTGCTATTCAGTTTCTTTTTAAAACAGCTACTCTTGAATGGTAAGAATGTGAATAAGATTCATGTTACTAACTTTCCCAATGCTAAAGATGATTATCACAGAATCTCCCTATTTTTCATGTTCACTCTATTCCCTGTCTCCCTATTTTCAGCACCAGCCTAGCCACCTCTAGCTGTATGAATTTAAAAGCTTGGCTAAGGCAATTGTTCAATGGTATCCAACACATTGTGGATTATGAAGATGAGACAGGAAAAACAAAAGTAGATACGACACATGCCTATCCGGCATCTAAAATCTCTCCAGTTTAGAGTGGTCTCTAAATGTTTCTGAATTAACTGTTTCCATGTGACTTGAGTGCATATATCAGCAAAAAGACCATAAATAAAGTCAGCTCATCCTTGTCAGATACCATGAGGGAAAGAACAAAAAGAAACAAAAAGTCTTTGACTGAAAATACCCGATATCCAAAACCCCACAAGGTGCCATTGTATAAACAGGGTATCTTTCCTTTTCATTTTTCCCTGCTGTTCACAGTGCCTTGCTAAAGCCCATTGCTACCAAAGAAGTGAAGCTGATTCTTATCAGCCATTACTTTCTTCAACTCAGCAGAAAAAGTGGCTGATGAGCTTATTATTCCACTAATGAAGCTCATTTAAATCTATGCTTACTTGCATAACAACTTAGACTAAAAGAGAGAGAAAGACAAGATATGTAAAAACTGTTCAGGCCTGGTGTTGGCCAATGCAATATTTTTTGTTTTTTCCAAGGGTAAAGAATTATTGAAATCATGCGATCACTTGGAAAGCTGGAGATAATTTTCTTATAGTTCCATGGGAGCCATAGCTGTGCAAAGCTATAGTTACCAATGCATCTATAAAAGTCATGATACTGCACTTCCCTGAGAGCAAAATATTGGGAAGGATTTGAAAGCCTGTGATTTAGAATAGGTTTCTGTAGTATGGTAGACAGAAGATATGATGACACATATCTTCAAATAGTAGTAATATAAATGACAATTTTTAAACAACATGGCTGGAGGTACCCAAGCTGTACACTTTTCAGCATATTTCCTTTAAAATATTCCTGAATTTCCACTCTTGCCTATTACATATATTTTTATAAAATGTCTTCTAGTATGAAAATATCTACTATATTATATAAACAAGGGATACTACTGCACAGACAGAGGTAAAGAACAGATACATTCACTTATAAATAAGAAGAGCTCCACTTAATACTGAGCTTATAACAACGAGGGAGCAAAGAAAGCAACAAGGTTTGTCTGTCAGACTCCTGCCTAGTTTTAACTTCTGGTCTACTTTTAAAGTAGCACAAACATAAGTGTGGACATTCTTCAAAGCATTCATATTACTGTATTTTAACAGATCTTGTAATATTTAAATTTGGGAACCCTGCTAGCTAAATCAACAAAAGCATTTGAAAAAGTTTGGAAACCTTTATCAAAGGGAGCCTTCTTAAAAACCTACAAAAGAATAGAGAAAAGGGAAAATTCCTACAGAAGCAGAGTACAATATTTTATAATTACAAGTAATAAGAAAAAAATATCTATGTGCAATTTTGGGTGATCCAGGAGAATACACACTAGTCAAATTTACAGACTGAAATCAATTGTAACTTGACTGCATAAGACACTGAAGAGGCAGAGCCATGCCACTCTCCGTGCTGTCGACATTCAGTCCACTCACTCCTGGGGCTTCTTTCTTTATGCTTTGCAGCTACACAGGTTACCTCGCCTTGCTGGGATCCTTCTTTGTAAGTTAAAATTATACAGCTGAAAAAGAAACTATACCCGCTTGCCTGAATTCAGGAGAAAGGGGTCACAGTCTGCGTGGCAGTTTGAGAAATGAGACCTGAAGGCTTTCAGACCTACTTAGTTTCATTGCTGCTCTGACAGCAACTGGTAGCCTGAAAAAGCTGAATGCTTACATGTTCTTCCATGAAAAGAGGGTACAATAAGAATGCCACAGACATAAATAATACTAAAAGTAAAACTTTACCATGAGATTTGGGGAGGCTGGATTATTTTTTTCTCCTTTCACTCCACTTACTTTCTTTTAAACCATGTTTATGTACATATATGATGTAAAATACTTTCTTGAGTGGTCACAATATAAGTTGCCATAATCTGCACATATAACTTGAATCACAACTTTCTAAAATTAATTTTAGTGTAACTTTTTCCAGATTTTTTTTTTAACTTAAAAGAACCATAATATGAAATAATTCTGTTTTCAGAAAACATAAAACCATTTCTGACTTTAGAAATTTTCTTGAGTTTACAGTGGCTCAAGGTGACACAAGGCAGATGAATCTCTGGATGGCTGAGCCATCAGTGGGCAGTACTGGGACAGAAAAGAGTGGTTAGAAAGCAGTGCATACTCTCTTTCATCCTCTCAATTGTTCAGCTGGAATAGTGATTACCAAAAACCATTCAAGGCATTTAAGATATGCACAATCAAAAAAAGGAGAAAAATGACACCAAATATCACATAATTTCTAAATATTTAAGCAGGACAGCAGAAAGATTTAAGGAGCAACGAATGGGAATGGGATCTCTCCTTTGCTTGTGCCCTCCCATTCCTCAACAGATAATATCTCAGTGTGGGATAAAATTTACCAATGTAGGATTTCAACAGAGTAGACTGGCCATGAAGCAGTTAAAACAGCATTGATCCTCTCCTCTTTTCCTACCCCCATGCAGCTTCAAGTGCACTGAGCCTGTACACACAGCGTTTCCGCTCAGCCCCAGCCCTTTACCTCACAGAAGGAGCATCACTGTGAGGAGAGACAGAAACGAGAATAATACCATCCATCAATTTAATCCACCTGCTGGATCTGTTCCAGCCCAGTCAGAGCAGATCAAAGATACCTGCCAGCATGTCAAGTATTTTACAACTGTCCAAGAGCACTCTCCCTGAGGGGTCCCAAGTGTTTTGACCTGCAAAGTGTTGTCATCATACCCCTAGACAGATCCCAGTAGGAACTGCGTGTGCTCCTCCACAGGAATAAATCTTCTGTGTCAGGCCAAGCAAAATTTACCATATATACCATATAAATTTACCAAAATTTACACATAAGTAAAAGAAGTCTCTTAATCTTGGCATTGCTTTGCAGCATATCAGGGAGTTGTTCTAATGCATAAATGCAACCAGAGCTGTCAGATTGGGTCATCCTAAACTGCAGTGATTCAGCAGATATTGCTACAGATTTCAGGCACTAAGAATCATGTCTCTGCTACGCAGCAGAAATAATTATTTATTTTCACCAGAAAGTTTATTCAAACTTTTTTGTTTGACCTACAAAATTACCCCTCTCTAAACCCAAACTGGTCCTGTGTTACATTTGTTTTGGCCATTAAACAAATAAGAGTTAGTGTGCTTGATCTCACGAATTACAAACTCCTGTAATGAAGAAATGAGTACATGACCAGATATATATTCCCCCCCCCCCCCCCAGTCCAATATCCTGCATGGAAAATATTAAATATGTTATGTTTAGGTTGATTTTATTTGTACTATAATATTTTTCTGGACTTTTGGTGTGAGGCTAGGTAGTTCGGGGAGGAGATACTTTAAATTAGCCTGCAAAGTCTTGTTTCTTAACCAGAGGAGTATTCTGCTTGTAGTATCTTCTTACTTTTTTCACTTTGGCTGGAGCCCATTATGAATTCTGTCTGTAATTCCTACCCATAAAACCTTTGATTGCCACCTAGGGATTTCTTCCTTTGAGAGAACTAGAAACAGCTTTGATCACAGCTGTCAATGCACTAACATTGTTTTTTCTCTGAGACCATAACTCTGATCTTACATTATAATTCATTTCTGGATGTAAGCCACATGCTGATTCAATAAAGACTGTCAGCAGCTAATAGGCTGGCTCACAGGAACCAAAGGAGAAAACGGCATTGCCTTCTCTCTCTCAGTAAGCACTCGCCTGTTTAAAATCAGCAGAATCCCCAGACACTGTATTTAAAATGGACAGAAAACAGGTAGGACAGGGAGGATACCAACATTTAGACATAAAAACAGGAATAATCACTATTAGAAAAGTGAATTTACAGAACTAATCATAGTAAAGCTTACAGAGATGTGAAAATGATTGTATGTGAAAGAGGCAGATATTTGTCCTTCCTTCAGAAATCCTAAATTATACAGCAACTTTGTTTCAGATTTCTGTAACAATCCAGTGCAATTTTTTCCTCATCAGGAGAGCACTCACCCACAGCTAATATTATGCATTTTGTTTATTACAACAGTGAATAGCAAAATAAACCAGACCTCAGTGCAGTAAGCAATGTGCAAAAGACAATATTGGCTCCCAAAAACTGGTAATAGAAATGGATGAAGCAGGCAATTGAAAAAATACATGAGTAGTGCAAAGGGTAAACACATAGTAGTTGGTTTTCTTTGTTTCCCCTCTTTTGGTCATTTGTATGTTTTCAGTGGGGCTACATTAGAAAGGTATAAAGCACTTCGAAATATAAATAGAAAGGGAGGACTTGATAGCACAGACATGATAAAGAAAGAAAGGTTGGAAGCAGCGGAGAAAAACAGCAGAGAGAAAATAAAGTAAAATTTACACAAAGCTTTTGGAAGGTACTCATTTCAGTGAGGTTTTGCTGTCTGTCCAACGGTAACTTTGTAAAATTGATGAAAAGGAGTCAACATTTTGTTTTCTCTTCCTCCTCTGGAAATGTGGAAATATGGGTTAAGTGAAAAGCAGTCTCGGAAAGGCTGGAAAAAAGGCATCAAACCTGAAAAGGGTATTGGTCACAGAGCATGCTGTGTAAGCATGGTGCTGTGGTAGGAGGAGTGGAGCAGGCTACTGAGGCACAGTGCTGGCAGGTAGTACCTGTCAGTAGCTCATGCGTTTGTCTTTGTCCCTCAACATGACCCTAGGAACACACAATTCACAGCGTGGAGAATCAAGTTTATTGTATCTTGTATTTGTTTGAATTAATGATTTCCTATAGACAATGGCAAAACTTACTCCTCTAAAATAGTGTTTTCAAATTAGATACGACTTGCAAATGCCAGATTCCGCACCTGGGAGCACTTTTCTAGTTTGATGAAAAAAAGGCTGAGGGGTGACTCCATTGCTCTCTACAGCTTCCTGAGGAGGGGAAGCGGAGAAAGAGGTGATGAGCTCTTCTCACTGGGATCCAGTGATAGGACACATGGGATTGGTTCAAACCTGCACTAGCGCAGGTTTAGACTGGACATTGAGAAGCATTTCTTTGCCAAGAGGCTGGTCAAACACTGCAACAGGCTTCCTAGAAAGGTGGTCAGTGCCCCACACCCATTCATGTTTGACAGGCATTTGGCCCTTAATAACATGCTTTAACTGTTGGTCATCCCTGAATTGGTCAGGCTGTTGGTCTAGATGATCATTGTAGGTCCCTTCCTACTGAGATATTCTGTTCCAACTCCAGACTGTGTAGCCCAAAAGCTTGCTAGTGAGACTTTACATGAGTATTTCTCTCATCTCTGTTGTAAATAAGAGTAGACAATGTTGTGAGTTAGTTTTCTGAGTACGATATTATTATCTTGCTCTTTTTCTGTGCCTTGAAACTGATCACAGCTGAATAAAATTCAGAGGAAACTTAAGATTGCTTTTGATTAATGTTGGGTCCAAATTGTTTCTGGTGACTTTGCTTTCTTAATTTATCTCTACATCATGACAAGCAGATATTTTTGATGAAGGAACTGCTGATAGCTACTAAACTGTTACCCTGAGGATTTCTTTTATGAGTAGTGCTACATTCTGTTTGGGGTGAGGAATCATAATTATTACATCGTACCTACATGACTTTTATTATGCTGGATATTCAAAGGAGAATAATGAAAACATTCAGTGTCTCACCTGAAGATCTGAAGGCATCTCACCAACAGTAAATCTCTTTGACGGTAGGTCCTAACAATTTCACATGTTGAAAACTAAGTGTCAGGAATTTGCAGAATAGTGTCCTATTCTAATACTCTTGGCCCATAAGCCTTGAAATACCCAATGTGTATTTTACAATTTCCTGCTCTGATCACTAGAAAAGTAGTAATCTTACTCCCCTTTTCATTTTATTGATGTTCTAATTTTCCAGTTTTAGGAAAGAAATGTCGGGGTTTTTTTTTAAATACTGTCTTTGAAAGAAAAAAAAAATATTTAAAAGCAAGTACCTTTTATAACTGCTATGTATCTACATAGGTATGCACTACTGCAACATCTGACTGTACCTGTTTTGACTCTATCACCTGCCTTTCACTGCCAGCTTTTCAGAACAGGGTTTCTAATGCTAGCACAGCACCTGCGGATTTGAGCCTGGAATTCAGTTAAATCCTATGTATGCTCTTGCCAGTTAAATTAATAGTTATCAGAAAATTACACTAGGAAAAAGTGAAGTTTTTGAGGCAATAGCTATGGTGATAATAATGATCATTCTTTGTTTTTCAGAATATATCTTGGCAATCAGAGGAATTTGATATCCCAGAATAGTTGAGGGCTGGAAGGGCTCTGAAGTCATCTGGTCTAATGCTTCTGCTCAAGCAGGGCCACCTAGAGCCCAGGACCATGTCCAGATGGCTTTTGAATATCTCCAAGGATGAAAAATCCACTGAATGTAACATCCTCACCTGGTTTCATTCCTGTTGTGCTCTAGAGGTGTCAACCATTCTCCTTCATAGCGTCATCACGAGCACCAGCAAATTGCAAAATATGCTATTAAAAAAAAAAAGAAAATATGCATCCAGAATTGGGGTGTCTAGTAGAAGAAGAACAATCTCAGAATGGACAATGAATCAGCTTTTATTTTAAAACCTGTAGTCACAGAAGTGGTCCAAGAAAAAGATTTTAACAGAATACTTTTCTCACTACAAGTTGTATAAAAAGAAAGAAATTTGAAGTGCAAAGTGATTAAAACTGCCCCACAGGGTAAAGAAAAAGCATTATATGTGAAGGATCTTTTTTACTCCAGATGATACTAAGAAAATAGCATTTACTCTGAAACATTTACTTTTAAGCATTATTTGACTGTAAAGCTACTGCTACAGCAGGATAGAAATATATTCACAGTCTGCTGTTAATGTTCTGTACTGTTAGAATTGCAAATGAAGTCACTTTCTAGAAAAACAACCAAAATGCACTTGTTAAAACTTTCTGAGCTTGTTTATCCTGAGATTGTTAATGACATCACTGATTTTTAGGCTGGTGAACTAAGCAATCCTGATCTAATTTTCTCTCCATAATCACTTGCAGCACACCTCTACAACATATTTTTGATGTACTCATTCGTCCAAAAATATAAACGTTGGTCAGGGATAGGTACTAATGAGCTGTGCAAAAAAACCTTATCTCAGTTTTATCAGAAATGCATGGGGAAAGGTAAACGTGAACTATTTTCTGTTTTGTTGATAGTATTTTTACAAAAAGTTGTTATTAGATATTTTACATTTCAAGTGGTTTCAGGGGAGAAAAACAAATTCAGAACACATAACATTTCTATATCAGTTTTCTAAAAAGCTACACTAGTCTTGGTTAAGTACTATATTTTGATAGCCCAGTAAAATACACAGAGTATACATGAGGTAATGTTTGTGGCCATGATGATAGGCAGCTAGAGCTGGAATCAGTCAGAGAAGAAAACCTGGTACAAGCTTTTGACAACTCAGCTCATTTCCAAACTAAACAATTACTAGGAACCTCTGTTTAATGTTCATTGCTTTCTATAATAAAGAGGACACTTGCTTTCTGGAGTAACACCTTGCTCACTAAAATGAAATATTTACATTACAATCACTTTTTCCACCAAATGTCATTCGAAACATCATTCCCTAATAATTCTTTTAAATAATGGCTTACTTTTCATCTTCTTGTTAGAAATGAAGCATCCATGCCCAGTGCCTACTACTCACTGCCAGAAATAAGAACAGAAGAAAATGACACAGCCTTCCCAGTGACATTAAACCCTTTCAGTCTTTTTTATTGTCTTATCGCCGTCTCCTGACAACTTTGACATCTGTTGTGCAAATCCACTTTTCATCCTCAGAGAGATACTCCTGCAGACACAGTGCTCCTCTCCCTGCTTTGTGACCTGGGCCAGCTTAGCAACAGCATGATTGGGATCATGCAGGAGCAGTGCAAGTGTCCCAGTAGTTCATCATTTTGCTTTCAGAAAGGTAAACAAATAAATCAGCTACAATTTTTGCTCCTCCCAGTTGGTTCTGAATTGTATATTAAATGTACATTTTGCCTAAGGAAAACATATGTAAGTGAAAGGGACCAGAACAGGGTAGGCAAAAAGGAGAGTCCGGCTGAAATCCCCTGTGATAAGGACTTGTGGGAGAGCAGAAAACATTTTTCAGGAGTTGGTTTAAAAATTATAATTTTGGGAGGCAGTTATCTGCTATCAAACTATCAAAGTCATCTGTTACCACTCTATTTATGATATTAACAGGGTTCAGATAGCTGTGAACAAGAGAACTGCAGTGCATAAGACTGTAATGCAGTATGTAAGTCAGTAAACCTTCCTCCCATGCCTAACACTGTTTACCCACATCAAAACTTGAACATAAATTTGTCAATGGAGAGTTGAATCTTTTATCTAAAATATGGCACTCTAACAGTTTTTTGACATTTTAAAAATTAATAATAGTCAACAAGTTTCCTCATAAATAATTCAAAACAGTTACTGTTCTGACTGTATCAGAACATAAAAACTACCTACTTACTATAAGGGCAAGACAAGAATTTTAGTACCTTGATATCTAAAGACTCTGAGCTCACTATAAATGAGGTTGCTTTGATTTGGAAATTTCAGCTACAATTTGAGAATCCCAACTTTATACATGCAAGCTTGAATATTTTGGCAGAGTTTCAAAATTTAAACCTGATACTGCTTCTGAATATCAACCATTACATGAAACAGGATAATGAGACTCATTTAGTGTGCTGCAGTGAAGTAACATCCTCTTCTGAGGATGATACATGAAAGGATGAAACAGCATGACCCAAAATTTCTGTGAAGTCCTGATAAAAACATACGATCAAGTAGAAAGAAAGAAAAAAATTATGATATTGAAAATTGAAGCCTAATTAGCTAGCATGCTAACCAGGAAGACCTTGAAACAAATAAATAAATGATGTTTTCCTTCCTGAAATAAGCTTTCCCCATGTTTTAAGGTGGCAAAACTTCTTTGAATATGAGGTCTTCCAAAATGCACCTGGATGTCCTACCACGACTGAAACAAGGCTTGGTCACAAATCTCTTCTCAAAAACAAGTTATACATTTAAATCAAATCTAACTAACCACAGATCTTTCGTCTTTTGTTCCAGATTAATTACTACACAAACACACCAGAGGCCACCAATCCTGTCCTGCTCTTTCTCACTGAAACATGATAATGGTGGATAAAGACAATGTTCTGAGTAGTAGCCGCTAATCTCAACTTTGACACTTGATGTATAAACACCTGGGGAAATATTCCAAGAATTCAGTCAAGACAATGATGAAATAGTATACTGAAACAATATGGGACGCATGCATGATAGAGAAAGAGTGAAGGAATAATAACCTAGGGATATGAAAACTTATATATATACAATCTCTAGGATTCAAAGTGAATTTTGAATGGGTTTGAGTGTTTTAAAAGTATAGCAGGCAGTATAAGTGTCAGCGATGCATTCTAACATTGCATGGCAGATTACAGGAACATTGCAATAAATATGGATCTTCAAGAAGGACCCTGAAAAATATGTTTCCAAATTCACTCCCAGAGGGGATGCAAAGCAAATGCAAACTTACACAGGAAGATTCAGAAGCAGAACCAGCAGTTTCTACTGACAGTTGGAAATGAGCGATTTATGTATAACTGTACTGTATGCAGAAGGATGAGGTAATGTTATTAAGGGAACACTGAGTTAAAGAAATAGCATGAAACCTAAGGATTACAACTGTCAAAGGTAACGAGCTGGCTTGCTGTCACTGGGAAGAGGTATACAGCTTTCATAGCAGTGCTTAAGCTCCTTGAGCCAAACACTTCTGAGTAGTTCTGCCTCTTCCTCGTATGGGCACAGCTGAAGTGCAAAGCAGCCTTGCTCTCTGCCCACACAGGCTTGGCTGTACCATGAAAACGTATTCTCCTAAGCACTAAAATCACTTAGACTTCTGAGAAATGCATATGTTATTAAAAGTTTATTCATGACTTACTATGTGGTTGGGACAGGAGGAAAAACTAAAGAAAAAAAAAAACCAAAAGATCTGCAGTAAGAGTTTCAAGATTCAAAATCTCAAAAGCAGCATTTTCTAGGATAAAAGGTGCATCAGGTAGAAGACAGGAGAAACCTTAAAATCACAAGGACTTGGATAAAAGTCCTGTTATCAGATTAAAGAAAAAGCTAAAATGTTAGAGTTCTGTTTGGAGGAAGAAAAAAAGAAAACACATTTCATCAAAGACAGTCTGGATGCAGTTGAGTATGACAGCAGAAATAAAAGAATAGGAAATGTATAGACTTTGACTGCAAGTCCAACAGCTTAATGAGAGTAAGGAGTATACACCTTTCCAGTTGTTACCAGTGGAACCAAAAAATCTGATGATAACTGACTGATAATTTCACTGTATAAAAGAATCTACTTTATCTACCTCTACTTGTTAGGTAACAACACAGGGTACCAATGTTAATTTCAATATTTGCATTCTATTTTGCTTTACAAGAGATACAAAAGAACCTTGCTAAAAAGATTTATAAGAAGCATATTTTCAGGGTACAGAAACAATCTTTTGCAGTTACAATATCTTGTACCCTGACAATGGCCCTTCTCAAGCTTTTGTGAAACATCAGAGATGGGGATAAATGAGTAAGGAAGGAGACACACCAAAAGACCAACAGTGAAGCAAACCCAAGAGAAATAATTCCTTACTCTGTTAAATACCAAAGACTAAATGACTAAAGTATGATAATGACTTTATGGCACATTAAAATAATATTTCCATGTTATACACTCACTTATTCGTCCTCTCAGAAATTACTACTCCATTCTTTCTTTTTTCCTTTCCTCATTTAATATTGCTTTCTGCTCCAATTTTTCTCTCAGGGGTGACCTGCTATACATTTAATTCAACTCTAAGACATTATTCTCACATGTTTACCTTTGAAATATGAAGCTTCTCTTTAAATCCGAAATAAATATTTCTTTACATGAAAGATTTTCTGTCTTTCTAATTCTACCACTTATCTAATAAAAAAAAAAAGTCTATCTACAAATAAAAAATTAGTTTGTTACATCCAAAATATCAACAGGGGTTTTTTTTTGCCCCAAAGCATGATGATATTTGGCAGGAATAGTGCCAAACTGAGGAAAGAGAGACCTGCTATGAGACTGCGGTTAAGTGCCCATAATTTTCCCTTATTAGAGCTATTAATAACATTTTAATTGAACTTTTTTTTCCAGCAGAGAATAGGTGGTTTTCACAGAATCACAGAATGGTTGAGGTTGGAACTGACCTTGATATACATTTATAAGATCCCCTCAGAGCCCTCTCTTCTTCAGGCTGAGCAGCCCCAGCTCTCTCAGCCTTTCCTCAGGTGTTCCTGTCCCTTAATCAGCTTTGTGGCCTTTCCATGAGCAGGAAGTGCAGCACGACATGTTTGATGTTTCCATGTCAGCAGCATGAGATATTTTGAAATTTTCATTTCAAACCCACATCTTATTTAAAATTTATTATTAGTGTATATTGCACAAGATAAAACATAGTTGAAATAGTTACAGCTGAAACAGATATTGGCTTTGAGAACAAACGTATTTCAAAGGATAGGAAAAGAAATGTAACTTTAAAAAAAAAAAAATATTTTGTAGATGACTACAGTATTTTGGAATTTCTTGCCTCATTAAAAAAAAAACAAGCTTTTGAATCTTGCACAAAATCAATTCTTCCTTCTCCACTCAGATTTAGTGTCTGCATTATGAAGTCACATGGAACATACAAAGAATTATGCCTCCATAAAGCCTTCCCGTCCGCTCTTCTTGTTGTCCTGCCAATCAGCTCTTTGTGCATAGTTTTTCCCATGGAATACAAGGATAGTATTTCTGACTTTACACCATTCTTGAAATTTTTATGACAAACATGACCAAAATCTCATACAGAGCAGAACACATTGTAAGTGGTAAATGAAAGTGAAACACATTAGAAGCAGCCTTGAATCAATTTTTAAGTAGTATTTCAATATTTTCACTATCATCGTTATAAAAGTTTGCATCGGTATTTCAGATGCATGCTCAGATGTAGATAGCTGAGCAAAAAAGACTCTTTGTACTGTATCTATTAGAAAGTGAGGCTAACAAGAATTCTAAGAATGTTGCATTGAAAATACAGTATTTGCCTTATAGCATAGCTTGTTACGAGGACTTTTATGGTAGAATTATGAAGTAATGACAAAAAAATTCAAGAAATAATTAACTATCCTTTTGATAATTGTATGACCTTAAAATATTATTCTCATCAGTTAACTACGTTTTCCTAACATGAACATCTGTTTGTAATAGGAAGTAACATTTGGTTTTGTTGTAGTTTTACAACAGAAAATTAAACTCTTTACTTTGTCTGCCATGTCAACCCCAAAGTCATCATTAATTTTCAAAATGCTTTTCAAAGGCTTTCAAGGTAAATATTTAATGATTAACATCTACAAATACAGAATAACATATCAAATGTTATTTCCGTGGCATTTGTTCTACTGAACATGCAATTTCCTTGTTTTGGGGCAGCATTGTGTTTCATTTCTTTTTATTATTCAGTTCTGTAATTCACATACCCATCTGTATTAAGACTGCTGTACACAGTTGGTGTTTTGATTGGTTGGTTGGTTGGTTGGGGGTTTTGGGGAGGAAAAGGGGATAGGAAGAGGGGCAGGCAGTAAGTGGAGTTGCTTATTTATTTGAGCACTATGCACCCAAATCAAGAATCAAGTAGCCCAAGGCTCCCTTCATATGAATGGAAATCAGGAATGTTTTCCAAGAAGCAATTCAACACACATAATATTGGAGATTTCTTCTATGGTTATTGGTGTTTCTACATTGGTAAGGAAGTTTGGGCAATAACCTACTACTTTAGGAACCATAATTAGGTTACTGTCATTCTTAAACAAGATAACATTGGCAAATTTTAATTATGGCAACTGTGGCTATATTTACAGACTTAATTTACCCAGTCCTAAAATACAAGTTTCCATATTTCAAGGCAACAATTAAAAAACAAAAAAAAAAAGAAAGAAAAAATTTTAAGAAACTCTGTTGCAGACGTTTCAGTAAATAGCTTTAAGTCTGTTACAGCTGTTTTGGAGATGCAAGCCCCTCAAATGTCTGTTGATCTACCATGTGAATTTTGTTCTTGTACAGATAAATGCAAAGATAAATTGAAACAAAGCAAAACCCAGGCATGTCAGACAATTATGTTTTGTTCAAATGATTAGCTTTCATATAATCAAATAAATTCACATTTAAGAAAAAAGGATCAGATTAGATTCTTCCCAATGTTGAAATGCAGATGACATGGAATGAATACGCTAGCTTATTACTTAATCATTTGTAAATTTTTTCAAAATAAATTGATATTTTTGTACAATACATTATGCAAAATAGTTTATGGGGAAAAAAACAACACATATTTACTCATTACTAGTTTCTTCTCCACTTTCAGTGTTCATTTGCAAAGACACACTTGATGAAAAGTAACAGTCATTCTAGAAAAAAACAGTTAACAACTACAGGGGAAAAAGAATCTTTAATGCTCTGTACACATTCCTCCCTTTCCCACAAAGTTATTACTTAAAGAAATAATCCTGGTTTATATTATAAACCCATTTATAAATGACAGCAGAAAGAAAGGATTTTAGGTCAAGTAATAGTTTATAGTTCCACTGAATGGTAACAATCAGACTTCAAATAAATACATAAAGAAAAAAAAAATAGTGCTTTCTTACCATCTGCTTCATAAGCAAGAGTTAGAAGGCTTTTTTAATACATTTCTAGTTTTGTTGATTAAGTGTGGAAACAAACTATATAAATGTATTTTACTTTGATGGAATTATGTATGCCCTATAGAAACCAGAATTCTCAAAAACCCAAAACGTCAGGCTTGAGATACAGGGACTTACAAGGTGATAAATGCAGAAAATGAGCCACAGGTATGAAGACACAACTAACACCTCACAGGTCTAATAAATGGCATAGTAACATGTTGGAAAGTAAAAAAAAAAAATAAAAAAAACAACAAACCAAACATTGTTGCAACTTGCAGAAAATACAGAAGAGGATGCAAAGCTGTAATTAAACTGCAACTGGAATTGTATGGCAATAAGTCAAATTTCAGGTTGTTGTCTTACTCTTGTGCCAGTTATTTGGAGGGAACAGAGGGAAGGAGGCTGTTGTCACCAACCTTCACTTTTCCGCATTCCTCTAGAGGAGGGGAGAAGAAAGGGACTCAATAACCAAACTCATAACAAACCCGACATCTGTCTTTGAGCAAATAATCTCAATATCCTAAATAATCCGCAGGAGAGAAACAGGCAGCGTTGGTGGCTGACTTACCCTGCTTTAAATTGGATATCTAAAATAGGTTGAATTCATGTCTAGTTCCTAAGTTGACATTACCTAAAAGTCCCTGGTTTCCTCCATTGCCTGTAAAGAGTTCTAGCTCCACTAGTTACGATGTTCATAGCTAATTTGCTGCTGCACAGGGAAATGGCTATGCTGCCAGGAACACTCAGCACCTGTAGGAGATGCCTTTCTGTAACTCTTCCAACTTTGATTTGCAACAAGGAGACTTGCAGAATCCCTTGTAGAAGGTCTATTGCCAGCAGGAGTTAAATGCAACAAATTTTGCCTGACTGATGTAGCCAGATGGTTTCCTGACAACATGCCAGCTCCATCCTGACAGCATCCAAAACTGTATGTGCTACTTAAAGAAAAATTGCAATTCAAAACCATCTGGGAAAACCACCCCTCCCATTTCTTGGAACAGAACTTCAGTTACAATTCTGAAAGATCTCTCATAATCTCCTCTCTTCACCAGCCTCTTTTTAATTATTTGGAAAATAAAATACTACCATAAAATAACTCTTAAATTCCTATCGTAAAAAAAAACATAACATTTTATACAGCTGTCAACTGCTGTGGCTTCTCAGCTTTAATAGCAAACTTTCTATCATAATTTCTGAAATCTGGCAGCTTCTTCAAATCTCTCCTTTTTGCAGCCCAAAAGCTATTCTTGCAGGGTTAGCTTTGTGTCAGTGATCACTCACCTGCCACCTGGTCCTTTCCTCTTATTTAATGCATTGGGAAACTTAACATGTCTCAGGAATTCAGTTTTTTGGAGGGAGGGAGGGTGGGTGAGAGAGGAATGAGTCAATCTGTATTCTGCTACTCTCTTTCCTTTTATGCTTCAGTGGCTGTATTTTTATCTACATCAAAGGGTTTTGCTTTGCTTTCTCACCTGGGTTCCCTCCTCTTTTGTGCTAAGGTGCGAGTGAAGGATTCAGCATGCTGAGAAGTGAACTCCAAAGGGAACAACATCTGTTCTTTTAAGTATTGGTAAACAGACTCCTATTAGAACCATTTGTACATTTTTCTGCTACTTTTTAAGTACACTGAGCAAAAATTAACTCTTTCTTATCATAAGCAGAATACATAGTCAAACAAGCAGATAAAACATAAAAAGTAGGTGTAGCTGTCTTTCAGAAATATGAAGATTAATTAAGTGAACAAAGACAGGAGTTTCACTTAAATGATGGAAAGACTTTTTCAAATAGAAAGATTTTTTACAGTGATTCCCTGATAGCAGTCAGGGCCTGGATTTGTCACCTCTGTATACAATCAGTTCTACAGCTGCATCATCTCAATCAATAATACTTTATCCCCAAGATTTCATATGATTTATCCTGCTTATGAATAGGAATGGGTTTTTCCAAATTGCTTTTTTTTGTTAAAAAGAAATTTCTTTTTGAAAAATGTAACCCCTTTTCACCCTTTTGGCGAGGTTAAAGATGAAGTCTAAAACCTATAGAAAACTAGTTTGTGAATTTCAGCTATGCACACTAATGTGTGATAGACAACACGAGCTTGCCAAGAGTAAATCTTGTCAAATGATTGAAGAGAGAGATCCACAGAAGAGGGATTAATTTCTACTGCCTCAGGACATCTGCACCCATAATGCCACCCACCAGTGAAGATGTGAATGAGGGATACCACCAGGAGAAGGAGGGCTTAAGGTCATCTGTGACCTGTGCATGGGATATCATGTGGGAGGACTAGATCTAGCAATTCTATACACATGCCACCATTGACCAGTGGAGGCATCCCAACCCAGCTGCAACTTATATATTCATCTGAGATACTGCTTCTATACCAGTAGCTTGCCTTCTAATGAAACAACACGACTGGACTTATAGACATGAATGCCACTGATTCATTCTGGAAACTGATTGATTTTCGGTGGCTACAAAGAGCTCTGTAATACAAGACATTCATATGTTTAGACATTTTTGATTCTTATGTTATCCATGCACCAGCTGTTAAGTGCATGCTCTGATGTCCATCTGTGATTACATACCTTCTGATGTAACAATGGCGTATCCTGACCTGAAAAAACATGGCTGAAAAACTGACTTGTAACTGGTACTGAGCTCCAACAGTGGAGCTGTGATGAGCTTCAGTCATGTAACTATAAGACAACACACCAGCAACAGGGTACATCCACTTCTAGAGTATCTTACCTGTTCCTCGTTGACAACCAGCCAGCAGGCCTGCCTCAGGAACAGCCCCGGTAGGACAAAAAGGTCCAGCCCAGATTCCTAAAAGCTTTAAGCAACAATCCCAGCTCCTGCAAGGGAAGTGCAATTTCCAAAGCAGATTGTCAGGCAGCCCTGCATTTAATTGAAAGTGCTGTGGCCTGAGTTACTGCACACCTGGGTACCTTACAAAATCTCCTTTATCATTCCCCTAGTAAACAAAGCAGTTTCCTCCATGTACATCAATGTTGTCATACTATCATCTAGACCCTCTTTATGGGTGTGTGGTAATGTGTATCTGGGGCTTTCTGTGTGCTCTGAAACTACAGAAAAACTCTGAAATTGCTTCTTTTTTTTTTCATACAGCACCAGAAAAGAAAGCAGTGACTGGTTGGAGCTCCTCAGTTCACAAGGAGAAATTAGAGGGGGTGCCTATGATAAGAACCAAGTCCAGCTTTGAGACTGTGACAACTGAAAAGCATGAACCTCTCCCATTTAGCTCAAATAATTAAATTTGAACAACATCACAAAGAAGGAAGCGTCTTGACTGATATAAAAACAGGGATGCCAACTCAGTAATATAGTTAAATTTAACCTTTCCAAAGAAGGAAGAGAGAGAGGGGTGGAAAAAACCCACAAACCAACCAAACACACAAATGAAAAAAAAAGAAAAACATAAGGGGCAGTATCTTAGAAAAAGCTTTAAGGTCTTTTAATTGAGACATATATTTTCCATATGTTTATAGGTGTTATCAAAATCTATAAAAAGTCACAAGTTAGATGATCCCATTTAAGATTCTTGCAATTAAAATGCAAGTTTGAGCAATGTCTTCATTCTGTAAAAACTGTATTTATGACAACAAGTAGAGACTTTATTGAATCAAACATCTGTATTATAAATATTAGGCATAAAATAGATTATTATCATTTAACTTGGAGACAAATTTGAATTAAATATTGATCCATCCAATCTCTTAACAGCCAGAAAATAGCCCAATTGGCATGGATATTGAAGACTCTAATGGTTAGATGAACACTCTATCACACACAAAGGCAGATTATGCAGTATTAAAAAAATAGAACTCAGGGTTCCAGGTCATTTGTTGGAAGTTGTGAAGAATATAGCGACAGCTGTAAGAAGTTAAAATCTAATATATAATAGCTAAGTCTGAACGGCAAACTGTTCAGTGCAGTGATTAGCACTTGGATGAATGAAGCCAATTTCTGATCTTTTTGGTAGATATGAAGGGCATCAAGTGAACAAGATTACACAGGGAGAATGTGTCAGCATTAATGTTGGGGTTTTTTTAATTGATAGCACTGTATGTGGTGGCTAGTTGGTGAGCAGTTTTGCTTTGTGTTTTCCTCAGAGCCTTGAGAATAAACGAATTACCCATAAGCTTTCTGTCCAGCCAATGCTATGATAAGAAAATATGTAACAGAAAACACAGGTCTCTATTCTCCCTTCCAAGGTGTACTGCACATATCCAGAAATTGAAATAACTTTATGATTTACAGGAACCAGTTATCTTTACGCAATCTTCCTCTGCCTGGATTGGTTCATTTTCTAAACACTATGTAACAGAAGACTTACGTGTTCTCTGCTGTACTAAGCTGAAAGGGACATAATTTGACCTGCATTAAACAGCCAACCTTTCTATATTACCAGGAACCAGCAGAGCTGATGTAAATATAACAATTTCAAGTCACAGTGAAGCTGAGGTGAGATAGAACACGTTTGCATTGCTGAATAGTGTCTGGATATAACTGGCTGGAAAATCTTTTACTTTCTCAACGCTGTGATGGTAAAGCAGGTAAATGAGCATTCCACTAAACTGCATCCACAGTTTTCTTATCCTACAGCATTTTCCTCCATAAATGCATTGGCTTGGGAATTGCTTTTACTGTTGACTTCTAACAACTTGACTTTGACTAAGAGCTGGACTGAGAACAAACTTCACTCACATTATCTTCCCAGCTTAACAGCTGACCACTGAGACCCACAAACTAAATCAAATTTTCCAATGAGGTGATTGCCCATCAGTCAGTTGCTTCATTTAGACTTTATTTCCATAGTTTGCTTGTAAGAACATTAGGTGAAAATGTGTGACAGAAAGTATGTGATGTTAAAGCGTCATGATGTTACTTCTGCTCCAGCCAGAAGTACTGACGATGTCAGAAGAAATATGTTAGCTGAACTCTATCAATAGTTGAAAAGTCTGTTCTTATCCCCTAGGTGCTTATAGATTAACTATTAAAACATTTGCTTCAGGAAATCTGTTTTCTGAAATGTTGAAATTAGCCTGTTTGGTACATAGCTCTAAGAGTATCTCTTTTTTCCAAATAGAAGTGTGGACGTATAAAACTTTATATCTTTCATGTTCTCCACCATTTCTTGGATAGTGTGGTTAATTATTCCACATCGTATTTTGGCTTAAATTCTTGAAGAGCTCTGGGATACATGTTACTGGGTCCCTGTCCTACAGAACACCATCAAATTTGTCTGCTTATTACCTTTAATCAGTTATTTCCCTAATCCAGTCTATGTGCACATGTTGTTGCTATGAAGTGTATTAAGCTTTCTATCATAAAAAGATGAACCTAAACTCTTTTCTATAGGTTCATGCTTTTCACATTTAATACATTAATTACATTAATGTTAGTCTTTTGCAGAACCTGAATTGCTCAAAGTTTTTGCATCTATGTTGATGAGAGTCAATTAATATGTCTTTTTACACAGTAACTGTTCAATCTCAAAGTTGTGTTGAACAATATTTTGTCATTTGTGAATGATGTGAAATGGAGTGTCACAAATTCCCCAAAAATATAAACACGAGCAAGAGTGGTTATGGTTAGTGATTAAAATTTTAAGGGAAGCCAATGAAAGTAACAGCAGAAAGGATCACCTTATGCAGCCTTTTTTCAAAATTAAGCAACTAGGCATAAAACACAGAGAACCAAATTATTTCTCATTGGTTCATTAGTGCAATCACATTTTTCTGAACTGCAATTTTCAGTAAGCATATACTAAGTGTGGCAGGCTGTGAATAAACTGTCTTGCACTTGAATAATACATTTTGATTTTTTAATAACTAAAAATCACAGTTAGCTATTAAGGGTCACCAGTGTCTTCCAAATTTTGATATTATTCAAAAGCCTGTAAAAAAGAAAAAAAAGTTCAGCTGAAATAAAACAACAAAATTAATAATACAGATAATCTATTAATACATGCTAGAGCCCTGTGCAATAACAATAATTCTTTTCTGTATCTTGCCAATTAACATAATTTATGCTTTTAAAACCACTGGAAATTTTAAATATAGGTTTTAACTAAGTGGGTTGGGTGGTTTTTTTTCGCTCCTAAGGAATTTTCTTTTCTCACCATTACACTCACAACATGATTCACATCATCTGGTAAAATTGATTCTGGGAGGAATAAGTTGGATTTGAGTGATAAACATTTCATTTCAAAATTATTCACCTGTTACTGAAAACAACGTGCGTTGTCCTGTCTGAAATAAATGAAAGTAATAATACTTATGTAGTAGGAGCATTTTAATTTATTTTTTTTTTGGTTAAAATGCTGTCCAGAACTGATAACGCTGAAGTTGAGGGCAATATTTGCCTGGATCTGATTTTCATCTAAGGCATTTACATACAGATAAGAAGCCTCCTGCAGGTCATCTTCATCACTCTTCATTCTTGAATTGTCAAGTAGAAATTGGTATTTTTAATTTAGGTTCCCTACTTGGTCACAAATTGAAAAATCTGTGGGAATTTAAAATAGCTAAGGTAAGTGATCATCACTGTATTTGGGAAAAGAATAAATTGAGTAGCCGTCTTTGCCCCTGCAAAACCAGCACTATAGCCCAACAAAACTGTTTTTCCAAGAATCATGTCATACAGACCTTAAACATGGAAGTTTCATTTCTGTCGTGGCTATCTTTTATATTGCCATACAATTTCAAAAGGAGAATCAAGGTGTTTATGGAGGGGTAGATGATTCTTTAGTCCTTAGAGCTAGGGGAAATGTAATTAGTTCTTAAAATAAGTAGGGAACACATTTATGTAATTGTAAGAAGGTTCATAGAGGCATCTTTGGTAAAGGAAAAGACTGTAAAGTGAACAAAATATTGTAGCCCCTCTCCTTTTGTTTCCTCTTATTGATTTTGTAGTTATAGATACATGCAGAAGTTCTTTCCATATTCTGGGATAAATCTGAGCATCCTTAAGCAAGTGACCACACTTGCTTAAAAATAAAAATATTAAAACAACGATACTTGTAATAAGAATCACAATGTCTATTAAACAAGGATCTTGGTTACATTCAAAGGTATTTGAAGGCATAACGAGCCATGTGAAGGACATCACTGTTTACCACGGCTCAGCTACCTCTACAGAGTGCGTAATCAAAAAAAACCCAAAACAATAAGAATGAGCTATTGTAAGCAACCTGTTCATGTAGAGTTTATCCTTCAGGGAAGAAAGGAACTGTACTAACATACTACAAAACAGTAACTGAAAATACAAAAGAAACATAATCAAGAGTTAACTGTGGAAATTTTGTTGTTTCCTCCTCTCTACGAAATAACTGTTAAAAAAAAATAATAAAAGTATGCAGTCCTGGGATGATTCTTTTTTTCACAGTTGTTTGATCATATCTTCCACACGATTTTTTATTTCTTTTTAAGAAGCAGTGCCTAGTGGTATCAATGAAGAAAAATAGTTTTCTGAGGCAACCCGCTTTCCTTTAGCAGTGCATAGTGTGCTGATCATTTCAGAGCATTCACGTCCTCTTTTCATTTCAGAGTGAAGGAAATCATTTATTCCATTGTACGTGGCTCTCTCCCACCCTCCTCACTTCCTCTTTTGCCCTTTATTATATTGAGCCATGCTCTGTATATTTCTATTTAACAGCCATAAGAAAACCTCGATTGTCTCCTTTAATACGTTTGCCTGTTGTGAGAGCTGGACGTTGCAAACCGGCTCCCTGTGAGCCACCTGCCGCACAAGAAATCAAGCAGGAGGAGGTCAACCTTTAAACCACGGAACGAGTCTGAGTGAAACCACCACTCGCAGCTTTGCAGCTTTGCGGCGCTGCAGAAGCACAGTGGGTCTACTCTAAATTTGGCAGTAAAGTCTACGAGAAGGTCAGCGCACTCTTGCTATGCCTTCATTATCTGCATTTGCCTCCTAAAGAAACCACCTGTGTTATTCCTCAAAACAGTTGATTCCACTGTGCTCCGGTATAGCTACATACATATAGTGCATACACAAAGAATAACAATCTACTACATCAACTACTCTTGAATCTTGTGAGCTAATTTACCTTAGCTTCAAAACAACTGCAGGCCACATTAAAGCTACTTTACAGTAGAACTGCAATCATGCGTACTCTACCTGAATATCCTCGAGTGAGAACTGAGCAAAGTGAATTCTGTTCGTTAACAAAGGTTAGCTGAAAGAAGCCCGTTTCTCTCCGCATCCATCATTTTTACCCACTGACAGTGGCATTCAGAAAAATCAACAATTAGAAGGATTAGGAAATCTGTGAAAAAGACAATGATAAAATTTCGGATCGTGGCTTTCTAATTATAATGTACAAGAATATCTAAGCTAATTTATCATTAAGAACAATTAAAATAGATCTTAAAATAGTGTTAGAATATTCATTTCCAACTGATAATTTTTATGTTTATCTGGGTTGTTTCAGCAAACATTGCAAAGAGAAAATTACAGGCACATTCCTTATCAACAGTAACTGAAGACTTAGTGGGGAAAAAAGAATATGTACAACATTGAAAACATCTTCCTCAATCAAGACAAATAGGGGATATATTGAAAAAACATCACAATAATGTTTTTCTTTTGATTGCAAACTTTTAATGGTTCAAGCAGAATGAATGTGAAAGTAAAGTTATTTTGCAAATAGCCTAAACAGTAATTCCTCATTCACTTTGACTATCATGTTTATTCTAAGTCTTCAAACTTCAGCAAAGTAATTGTAAGTACAGAAGTACACAGATATATAGAAATGTAAAATATTAGTAGTGAATATCTGAAAAAAATACTCAACTTATAACATGCTATAAAGTCCACAGTTACACCAAAACCCTAAAAATCCTCTGGGGACACTGTGAAAAACATCAAGGGAATTCATTCTTATGTTCTAATCCAACAGCAACAAAGCATTAGAAATGCTTGTGACAAAACAGGTTGCTGCATTTTGGCACCAGCACTGTTCAATTAATCCAGTAATTTTTTTATTTTTTTTTTTTCCAACAAAGTGAGTTAGATGTTTACATTTATATATCTGTATGTATTCAAATAACTATGTCTCACAATTTGCATTTCCGCTTGTTTGTTATAGTGTCAAAAATGCGAGCACAGACATAAAACACTGAACAGTTGCATTAGGGAACAAATAAGCAGATTTCTCAAATAAAACCACAGGGGTCAGCATTAGCTGAAATGAGCACGTGTAAACAAGCCATGTAACACATATTTGCCTGCAGCCTATATGCAATTCTTATGCTATGCGTATGTCTGCCATTAAGCATGTGCTAAACTGTGCTTTGGATTGATGACTGTTTAGATTAAAGAAGTCGACTTTATAACTAAATTTACTGATGCTGGAAACTCATTAAATATGCCCACCTTTAACCTAGCCTTCCCACCCTGTTCCACTCCGGAGATCATTATTTCTCTTCATTGTGAAAATATAGGTTAAGAGCGGACACATGAAGGCAAACTGCAGGAGAGAGAAAAAGAGAGCAGCCCAATGACAGAAAGTGCTGAATGCCTCCTATGAACTTCTGTATGGGTCATGGAAGGACCCAGTGGCACTTCGGTATTTATGTACAAGTCCTGACAGGCTGGAATTGGAACAGAAGATGGAAACTGAAAGCATTAACGTGGCTCAGGGCTTGGTCTGAGTCCTGGACTCTAAACCATGGGCCCATATTTCCCAAAAGAACAAAAACACTGGGAATCTAAACTCTTCTGAACTCTCAGTCTTAGAGCATCTTCTTGCCGTGAAACTACAGAAATTAGAAAATGGCCAGAGATAAAGAGGGAACTGAAAGAGACAGAGGAATATATGATTATTCATCTTGTGTACATACTTCTCTCACAAAAACTTTGATATTACACTACATAAGATGATATCCAGTGTTTATCCTGTGTTTATAGTACTAACATTTAAAGAAATCAACCTCAATTTTTTGTTCATACCTAACAGTAAAAACAACATCAGAATTAAGAACAAACACACATTGACAGCTTATCCGAAACTATCGGCCATTTCAGAATAAACCAGTTTAATAACAGTTCCACCCTCATTTACTTCTCAGTTCAGGGGTCTGTTTTTCGAGAAGGGGAAGTTGTTTGTTTCTTTCTTTCTGGAAACTGATGACATCAGTTGCTCCCAAAAATGATCAGAGGCTCCATTAATCTTATCATCTTTCCAAAAATATCCAATCACTGTCTTTCAGGTACACAGTGGGAACTCAAATACCACACGACACTGCTTTAACAGTCAGATTAAATTCTCCACGGATGACAAAAGAGCTGAAAGACCAAGTGCATTTCATTCCTGGGATCAGTGCAGAGAATAACACAAAAACAGGCACGCCTGAAATTGCAGTGGTCTCAGTGAATTAAAAAAGAGAAGCCAGGAACTGTCTGCTAATTGCAGTTTAAAGAGTTTGGAGTTAATCCAGGTGTTTAACTACATGCTTAGTCTACCCTGGGCCTGAGAATTTATATGGAGAAATGTTCTGCTTTGCCATACCCCTCCTGATGCTTACATTCACCCACCAGTGCTCATGAGTGCAGCTTCCCATCACTTCTGGGGAGCGGTTGAGCCCTTTTCCCTTGCCAAAACAGACAGACTCTAGGAAGTAATTTTGTGACTAATTTCCCTTTTCCTATCACAAGACAGATGGGTTCCAGACCAAATTAAAACATAACCTGGTCTCTAGCCTGTACCTCCACACACATGTATTCAAGGCTAGCTAAGTGTCACCCAAAATCCACCAGCCTGTGTCAAAGGCAGGCTAAGATTCTGAGAAGTCTGGGTTGCTTGTCTTAGAAAAACATCTTGTGCCTATAAACTTCTCACTTCACTCTGTCCCCTGGTTCAGACAGGATTTGTTTTGTGTTTTGTTTTTTAAGATTCAGAAAGTAAAAGTATCATTTGCCTCCGGTTTTGTTCCTGTCTAATGTGTTGTTAAGGAGAGATGCTTCAATTTTCTTTCCACTGCTAATGAAGCAAGTGAGTATTTGGCTTGCTTCTTCAATCAGAGCTCTAATAATGGAAAGAAAGGGGACTGAAAAATACAAAAGAGAGCTCTTAGAAGAAGATGAATGTCCTGGCATGTCCCCAGCCTCATTGTTTTATAAACAATCTAGTCAGATTCCAAGTCTATAGGCTGAATTGCACAATAAAACCGAGGCAGTTTTACTCAAAATCAGTACAACTACTTATGTTATTACAACATTAAGTGAGAATATCTTCCTCACAAAAAAAGTTGTGTTTTTGCAAGTGTTGTGCTTAGTGTTTGATCCCTACTAGAGTCTAAGTTAATTCTATCTATGGAAAATTAAAAATTTTGAGGTTATGACACTGATGTAATGAAAGCTGTCTGTAATAAGAATTGCTTTGATATATGTAGCCATCGCGCTGTAAAAAGAATTTTGGCACAGAGGCCAAACAAGGGACGGAGAACAGTTAACCTCAATGACTGTAGTCCAAACAAGTAATGAATCAAATCTAATAGAAATCAGACTTTCCCCAGCTGCAGGTAGCGAGACAGGGGAAAAGCAAAGTATTTCCAAACCAAAGCAAAAGTTCAAAGGAGATTTAGAAAAGGAAAAATGGCTTAGGCTCACAGAATTACACAAGAAGCTTTGTAACGAAAAAAGATTAAAGATACACTTATTCTGCCAGCTGAAAAATCGGCTGCACTCAGAAAAGGAAATCTGAAACAAAGAGAAGACTACAAGTTGATGTACATCTCTCAATAACATTACATAAGTGATACCAATACAAAATTCACAAGTTAAACAAGAAATATTTTATTACTAAGAATCTTTTTTACTTTTTTGATTTTTTTTCTCTTGACATAAAAAATCACTAGAAAAAGTGATTGTTATTACAGTTTTAATGCAGAAATTATTTTCTGTTCAGTATTGATTTTCATGGCAAACTTTTATTGTGTTTTTCTAAAAGATAAAGTAAGCTTTCCTCCATAACATCAGGCTTAGATTCAGTCTACTACCACTACTTTGGATGGTCTGGTAGCTGAAGTTACCTCAATTTCCTTTAAGTAAAGTGAGATTGTGGGGACCATAACCACCATATTCAGTGGAAAAGAAAGGAGGAATTGGAAGATTATTTAAATTGCATTTTTAAAGGGGTGATCCTTCTCTCATAACATTTATGGGTCTTGTTAACAGCTGCAGTTTGCAAACATAAGAATGCAGAGCACTGAGTGAAACATTTTGGTGAAGAGGGTCCATATGAAGTGGTACAGTTTTCAAAATCCAGAGAGAGGACAGATAATCTAGAGATGTAGTACCCCAACAAGAGATTGTGGCTCTAAAGAGGTCCCAGCCTGTTTCATTATGTGCCTAAATGAAATTCAGATTCCTCTAAAATGTCTGCCACTCTTTGGGTATAATTTATAATTACTGATCTACAATAAGTGATCGCAACCAGCTCCCCCCAGGAACTCTAAGAGCAAAGGTACACTTTTACTTCTGTGTCTCTGCACAGCCTTTCTCTCCAACCCACAACTTGTACCTTTTCTGTGGATTTGCTGAACAGCAGACATATGGCAATAAGGAAATTACTTTTGTAGATTTCCAAATTCATAAATTCTTCATAAACGTGGCAGAGAGCAAATTTGCTATTACCTCAGACACAGCCATGATATGTTTTCTATTGCTACTTAGAAAATAATTACATATGCTAAATCCCTATGTTTGCATATTCTCCTTTTGGCTTCCATTCAGACATATGGAAAAGATTTACAGTTCAAAATTACAGGTTATCTTACACTTCTGTTAAGGAAATAACTGCAATCACTTTTATGAGATTACAGAATAATACACTAATTTTCTGGAGTCAAAAAAAAAGAAGAAAAAAAAAGTCAAAGTAACAAAATAGCCATCAACTGAAAGGTCGTTCCTATTTTTCTTCACTCACTATCCCTCAGGCAATAAAATTCCATTAAAATAATGTATTTCATTTGTTCATTTTATCATCTTTGCTCATGTATTTGGCAGTTCATTTAGAAATGAATTTGGATGAACTTTTAGCTTTTCATAAAAGTACTGAAAAAAACAGAGTATAGGACAAGTTCCAAACAAGGTCGAGACATGTTGTGTTCCTCAACGACCTCCATAATTTTGGCATTAACCAGATTGCTGGCAAGGTTGCTTAGACTCTTATCATGTCAAGTGATCAAAACAGGGGAAAAAATTCTCATTTTCATATTTTCATCTGTGAACCTTTCCTCAAATTCATAAGCCTTTTCTTGAAATAAATATTTAAAAGAAAAGAAAGCTCTAGACTAAAAAGACTTTCAGGCAATAATTATATTTGGTTTTAGAAATCAAGCAACTCACATGGTACTTGACAGTTATGAACAAGGGAGGTCTCTGCTCCAAAGTGCTGAAGGTCTAAAGCTCATTGATAACTGTAAAAATTTGTCACTGAACTGGTAGACAATGGAACAAGCTGCTGTCATCAAAATTAGGCCATAAAATATAGCAAATTGTGTGATGTATTGAACATTGCAGAATTTTACAAAACAGCCTGCATCTCACTAGCTACAAATACGGTCCTCTCATGTTTTAATCCTTATAATGAAAGTAAGATGATAAGATGAGCTCAAAAATAACTCGTTACAGAAGGAGATAAGCAGAGCCAATGAACTCTATCTAGAGTTAAAATGATACAGCACTTGACAGTAAATACGAAAATAACAAACAAACAAACTCAAAATATATTCTTTTTTTTTATAGGCCTCAAGTAAAAACAAAAAAAAAAAAAGAATAGAATGAACTTCTGGCACGATATAGGGACTTGAAATGAGCCCTCACTAAGCAGTTCTGAGCAATGAACGGTAACATAAAAGCAACATGTAAATGTCAAATCATGCATTGCTCCTGAAGATGAGGGCAAAACTGCTAATGACACAATAGCAAATCTTATGCCAAAAAGCATATCAATCATATCATATATTGTTACAGAAGTTGTAAACAGCATGACTTAAAGCAGTGATGAGGCACAGAGCAGGACAGCTTAGACAGACAGACAGGCTGTCATAGAATCATAAATTGTTTTCGTTGGAAGAGACCTTCAAGACCATCAAGTCCAACCATTAACCTAGCATTGGCAAGTCCACCACTAAACCATGTCCCTGACCACCACCACATCTACACGTCTTTCAAATACTTCCAAGGGTGGTGACTCAGCCACTTCCCTGGGCAGCTTGTTCCAATGTTTGATAACCCATTCCGCCAAGAAATTTTTCTCAATATCCAATCTAAACCTACCCTGGCACAACTTGAAGCCATTTCCTTTTGTCCTGTCACCTGTTACTAAGGAGGAGAGACCAACCCTCACCTCACTACAACCTCCTTTCAGGTAGTTGTAGAGAGTGATAAAGTCTCCCCTGAGCTTCCTTTTCTCCAGACTAAACAGCACCAGTTCCCTCAGCCACTTCTCATATGACTTGTTCTCTAGACCCCACACCAGCTTTGTTGCCCTTCTCTGGACATGCTCCAGCATGTCAATGTCCCTTCTATAGTGAGGGAGCCTAAAACTGGACACAATAGTCAAGGTGCGACCTCACCAGTGCTGAGTACAGAGGTACAGTCACTTCCTTAGTCTTGCTGGCCACACTATTTTTAATACAAGCCAGGATGCTGTTATCCTTCTTGACCACCTGGGCACACTGCTGGCTCATATTCAGCCGGCTGTCTACCAATAACCCCAAGACCTTTCCCTCTGGGCAGCTTTCCAGGCACTTTTCCCCAAGCCTGTAGCGCTGCATGGGTTTGTTGTGACCCAAGTGCAGGATTGTGACCCAGCCCAGCCTTGTTGAACCTCATGCCACTGACATCGGCCCATTGGTCCAGCCTGTCCAGATTGCTCTGTAGAGTCATCCTACCCTCAAGCAGATCAACACTCCCAGCCAACTTGGTGTTGTCTGCAAACTTACTGAAAGTGCACTTGATACCCTTATCCAGATCATTGATAAAGATATTAAAGAGAACAGGCTCCAATACTGAGCCCTGGGGAACATCACTTATGACCAACCGCCAGCTGGATTTGAATTCATTCACCCCAACTCTTTGGCCACACAGCAAAACACAGCAGGGACAGCTGCTAAAAGTTAGGAACCAGCAACGGCGTTTTAACGTGGTCTATGGGACAGCTTAGTTTCAGCCAACTGATGAAGGGAAGAGACAAGCAAAACCGCCAGCCATCAGTCTCCCACTTGCTCAGAATGAAGAAGTGAGATACTTCAGGGCATCGATAAGTGGCAGTTACCACGGGAGCAGAAATACTTTGAAACCTATGTATTAAATATTAATTTCTTATAGCTGAGTTTTACAATACACAGACTGGAATGCTATTGTAGCTGATGCTTAGGAAGTAAAATTGCAGGCTTTTGATACTGGCATGTTAATCTGGCTCACATCTTCTTCTAGATGCGATCCTAGCAGTCCAGACAAGAGATGGCCTGTTCTGGAAACCAGTTGCTCTCTAGGTCCATAATAACCTGATTTTCCCTTTCCATGAGTACTTATGCAGACGCAGATAGCAGAGTTGGAATACTGTGGGGCCCGGTCAGACTGTACTTCATTTTAAACAGAGATAATTAGTATGCCTGATTTTCTATTAATGTGTTCCAGATATTATCACTGGGGCTTGTTGATATTATCACAGGTACTTGCAAGTGTTCTACGCAGCCTGTGTAGTTTCTTAGTGTGTTGAGATAATGCTGAATTCACAGAAGAATTCATAGCATCTAAAATTCATTACCTTTATTAATAACAATTCATTACCCTTTGTTACAGGATGCCTCTTTAAGAGGTCCTATATACTTTGTCAGATGTGTCTGGACAACCAGGATCTTCAAAAATTCCTGTGAAATGGATGCTAATTTAGGCCCATAATTTTTACATTTTTCTTCCTAATTTGTTTAATGCTGTTTTATTGAAGTCATAGGCTGATTTTTCATACAGGAAAAGTATCACTGGTAACAATCAAAATAAAAACTGAACACCAAAATGCACCAGTTCTATAAAAAGAGCTGAAATGGCTGACACATGTGGAACAGCACTTAACTAAGGTAGGTTATAACACAGCACTTTGGGAAGAGCACCCCTTCATTAGCAGAACCCCTGTAAAGCAGGGGGTTAATTTACCCCTGCAAATTAAACAACTTAATGTCTCAGCATGTATAATAATATTCTGCAAGCCATCACCAGCTGTAATTCTCAAATCTGCAAAACAGATATAAGGTGTGTCAACACTATGGTACGTAACCGTTCGATAGCCCACTTGTTTCTGGAGGTCTTAGTTGCACCTGAGCTGGCAGGTTGCCAGTTCTACATAGACTGAGGTGAAATGAGAAGTTTGCTTTCTGCTTTACACCTCTTTAAAAATCTGTTCTCTGAATCCTAATAAAAAAAAAAATAATCAGCACTTTATTGTTATTTGCTTTCCTGTTTAAGGCACAAAGAAAGGGATAACTGAAGAGTCAATCCTTTGGCTTGGAATTAGCCCAGACCACCTGGCACTATCCCAAGCCTCTCTACCCTCAGGCCACTTAACCAGCAACTGAGCAGAGAAGGGAAAAAAAAAGCACAGAAAACTCATGAAAGCAGTAAATGTGATGAGGCTTAGAACACAGTGAATTATTGGCTGCAAATTAATCTTATCTGAAGGTCAGAGCAATCCTACTGTTTATAGATCATGTGAAAATTGATTCCAGTCTCAGTTGATTTGTTATTCTATGTATTCACTGAATGAGCTAAATCGTTTATTTTCTCCTAATGCAATTGTGCCTTTTTGACTTCTCATTACATGTAGGGTCTGACCTGGACAGAACAGTGGCTTCCTCAGAGGTAGATTGACTTTTGCAAGTAGCTACTTCTGCTGTCATAAAAACCTTAGGCATAAATCTGTCTGAAATGGCTGTTCTTAGTTTGTGCCCTGTTTACAAATGGAGAAGTAAAATTTGTATGAATCACAAAATGTTCCATAATTCAAAGGAATGTTTACAACAGTATCTTTTCAATGAAGTAATAACCTGGTTTATTAATGGACCAAGCTGAAAAAAAATACAAGGTCAGAAGCAGCATTAAGACATACTTACATACATATATTTGTTTTGCATACACAGACATTATAAAGAAGTTGTTTAGTTCTCCAAAGTAAAAAAGAACACTTAGAATGTGAAAAAAAGGTTAATTTAAGATTGACAATGTCAATTTTCCCTATTTGCATATGTTATGAATGCAAATGTATACAGTTTCTTGCAACCCTGAAAAAAAAAAAAAAAAGTCAAACATCTGTATTTTCCTGATGACCTCTCTTCCTCCTGACAGGAGGGAGGTAATGGGAGAGTTAAAATTTTAACTATTTTCCTCTAATTGCCACGTACTGAAAAATAGAGTCAACACACCTTAATTTTTAGTTGGGGGTGGAGGGAGGGAAACCCTCCACAAAATGTTGTTGGAAGTCTTAATTTGAATTATATAACTTTTTAAAACATAATAATTTCATATAAAAAACCCACATTGTTGGGAACTCTTTAATACCGCATGGCACATAAAGTCTGCTGCATAGAGCTTACCCTCATTCGATGGTAAAGTCAGAGACATGGGAATGAAGGTGGAGGAAAGAGAAGGAGAGGAAGTACGCCCGCTTATGAAAGGAGTTGGAATACCACCCAAGAGGGCTGATTTCTACTCTTGCCACCTGTACAGTTTTGTTTTGTTTTGATTTTTAATGTGTGATTGACATTGAGAAAAGCATTAAAGTGAAGGGCTGCACTGGATCTACATGGGCAGACTTGAGTCTACTTCTTGTCCTTTTTTGCACAATAACTGATTAGATTAGACCGTTTACCAAATATGAGGACTATACAGATTGCACGTATGACATTGACAGCCAAAAGCTATCACTTTTCAGGGTTATAAACCACATATAATTGTCTCATGTAAGAGTATGCATCAGAGAGAATTTCTACATGCTTTCTGTATCTTCCCACATAAAGTGCAAGAACAACAATAAATCAAAGGACCGGCTCTGCAGATACTACCTGAAGTGTGACTTCTTGTATTTGCAGAGACTGCTTCAGGATATGAAGTTGATTTCATTAGATAACTAGTCTTTGCAGCACAGGACTGGAAAAACAAGGCTTACCACCAGTAAAGTCAGAAATGTAGGCAAAAAAAAAAAAAAAACGGATCCAGAAATCCCTGCTGTGCACATTTTTAATTTGCTAGTTTAAGAGATGAGATCTTCCAGACAACACGGTGCAGTCCTACATATTTGTACAAGAGTCTGGGAATAGAAATAATCCTGCAGAAAAGAGATAGCAGTTATTTCCCTTTGATAAAATTTTTTATCTTTTAGACACACTGGGGAAGAAATCCCCGAAGTCAAATAAACAAAAAGCTATTTACCATTTAGACTTATCAGTGTTTACCTGTAACATCACGTGCTCTGGTTTATTTCCCATTCCACAGAGCACTACTTCTTCGTGGCAGCCCAGACTGCCAGTGCAGCTTTTCTGGCTTCACACTTTGGAAACATAACATCTGACTCTTATTACAAGCATTTTAAATTTTTTGGACACTGCCTACACAGGATCAAAATTGTAATGAAGGAAAGAAAAGCAATTTATTTTCTTAAAAGCATTTTACTACTGTATCGTTAGACACAGCTTTGTGTGGGGTGCTCTTTTTCTGAAATCACTGCCCAAAGGTTACCATGTGGAACAGAGAAACTTTAAATATAATAATTATATTTATATTTTGCAGTTTAATTAGCAACAAGCTTCTGAGAACTGAACTTCAGAGTAGGTTCTTGTTATTCAGTAAACCAAACACATCTCTGATAAGCCTATCAATATTTTCAATTTACACTTTCTGTAAACCAGTCCAACTATTCTTCCAAGCTTGTATGAAAACCACTTGCATTCAGAATTACTGAATAACTTGGTTGAAATGCTTAAACATTAGTAAATTTTTATGCCTTTACCTGCATCAGCTCTATAGATATTTTATGAGCAAAATGCATTAAGCATTCACTTATATGAGTAAACAGCTGCTTCCTTGAGCCACCACAACATATATCTTTCTTTTATGATCTCTTTACAGAGCAGTCTGGACTTGAAATATAGAAGATGCCACTCTACTGATCTTTATAATCTACTTCCATCTCAAGAATTTACATTTGTAACATACAGCTTCCTCCTCTCACTTATTTGTAACCTGGTAAAGGCATCACATAAATGAAAGATAGTTTATTTTTCCCAGCTGCATCAGTAAGTAAAATAAAAGATATTACCTACCTGAATAAGCTCTGTTATAGCCTTAGACCATCATGACCACAACATCCTACTTTATTTTAACAAGTACAGTCAACTTGTAAAAATAAATGTTGTTTACTCCTATTCCACAATGATACCTTGAGGTGTAGAGCCAGTTCTGGTGAAGGAAACAAAACAAAAGTCGTCTTTTTTGGAACTCAAACATTAAGCCCAAACATTAAGTTTCATGAAAAATGCATTCAGTTCTCACAGAATGAATATTGCCCGAAACTAAGATAAGCTGACTCGCTCAAATCCCTGATATTTTGACAATACTACCCTTTTCTTTTAATATTTCTATTTCTTGATGAAAATTAATCACACTTCATTCAAAGCAGCAGGCTTATGCAAAGTTACCTTATGCAAGTTAAAATTATTCTTTTCAAAAACCTTTTGATGACCTTTGCTGTGATAACATGGTTTAAAGAACACTAATGCTTCACAGTGGAAAACACCACATCACTTTTCCATAGTAGCCAGAGAGTGTAGGTAGGAATTTGGTGTTACCTCTGTGGACTCCCCCTGTCCCATTCCTCCTGGTGTTATGGGGAACCACAGCAATGACACAAATCTGTCACTGAGGTTCTTATGAAGTGCAGATCAGTTACTACAGACTGAGGCAAACTCCTGGAGCACCTTTCAGTGAGATATGGCCACTTTTTGTGCCAGCACAAGACTAACACCCACCAAACAGAAAAAGATTTCTCCAGGGTTAATCCTAGAAATAGCTCACCTGCATGGGGCGGAGGGCACCAGCGGCAGGAAAATGAGTGCCAGTCTTGACCAAAAAGAAGGAATGGGAAAGTTACAGACAAGAGGAATAGGCAAAAGGACCACACTTCTGAGCACTAACAAACTGTTTACATCAGCTTAGCCCTAAACAACAAACAAACAAAAAAAAAAAACAAAAATGAAAGAAAAGAAATGGACCAATATTTTAATGTCATGTCAAAGACTGAAGGAAAAATCTAGGGGCTGTCACATGCAAACTGAGCCCAACTTGTAAAGACTATTTAGGTATTAATCGTGAAGTACTAGAAACAGTCCAGACGACAAAGTAAATAAGCGCTGACAAATATGATCTGAAATCCTTCACTTTGCATTGCAAGTTGCCATGCAAGTTCAGTAGAAAACACATGACAAAAATCTAGTCAGTGTATAGAGGAAGTGTCTATCTAGTCAGTATAGAGGACCAAAACTCTGGTTGTTCAGATAACTTTAGAATGGGTCCCTGGATTTGGCGACAGCAACAAAATGGCATAACAAAAATGCATAAACTGCTTTGACCTTTTCTGGTTTATTTCCTCCTGATCAGTGGGAGTTCTCAGCTGAATCACAGGCAGGGATTTGGTAATGTTGAGCATAGCACCACAAGAAAAGACCAAAACCAGAGGTGTTTCAACATGAACTGTTCTGCAAGATAGCTCAGATTCTGTTCTTGCAAAGACAAAACGTATCCTGAGGACTTCTACCACCCCTGAGCCAATGTTTTTTCATGGTCTTCTTCCTTACCAGCAGTGGACAAGCTTTTACTTGTTCAATGGTGACTGCTTTGAAAGAGAGATGGAAAGCATAGAGAGGAATTTGTGTCTGCAGGGTGCTGGCACAGCTGAGGAGCACCAGATAGTCTTTGTTATTAGAAATCGGTGCAATGAGGTACCCTGACAGCAGACACAGGACACTACTCGGCACTTCTGAACGTAGCTGAAGCACTTGGTCAGCATCATGGCTCAGCCCAGGTGGGGACTTTTGCCAGTATAACTGGAGTAACTGGTTTCCAGAGTCCCTGACACCTCATTCACAGCCTCTGGATCAGATCCCAGAGGTTTCAAAACCTCTTGGAGCAAGCACCTTCAGGCCAGATGGAAAGAGAAGCCCAATATGAACACCACCCACCTACCTTCTTCACATTTTCAACTGCAGCCAACCTTTCTTTCCCTGCTAGGTTCATACCTGTCCCTGTGGCCAGGCAGCACCTACAGGAACTTATCCCAGTGCCTGGTAGGAGGTTTCAGAGAGGAGCACTGATGACCTCATTGCCAGCCCTTGTGTGGCTTTTAGACTTTGAAGCCAGGACCTTAAGCTCCCCTTGCCAAGTCCTTTGCATGGAACATCCTTTCTGGCTTGTGGATCCAATTATTATCAATGGGCTGACATGGAGTACAACATAACAAAATGCTTTTCTTCAGTGAGCCGATTAAATAAGAAATCTAGCAGCAAGTTGAAAATAGATCATTTGAAAAATGTAACATTTAAGGACTTTTTTAGTTACAGATCTTTAAAAAAATTCTATATAATCAAAGGCTTGCAAAAACTGTAATTTGTATGCAGTTTGAAAGAGAGAGATTTTAATGGAAAATTTCTACTAAGCAGATGATTTGTAGGTTACCAAGCACCAAAAGCTTCATCTGAGATCAATAAAGACTTCTGGTACACCCCACTTCAGGTAATTAAACATTGCATGACTTCTTTGAGAATATTATGTGGAGCTTTATTCTGTTTTCTAGTTGGTTTCAGACTATCCTAATTTCCCTAGAAGTGGGTTTTGTAATATTTGTTTCTTTCCACCAGCCACTCTGAGAAATTAGTTTTCAGGCTTGTCTTTGTTAATAAACAATTAACATTTCCATGCAATTTTGTGTGGAGGAATCTAAAAAGTAGGAGGCTATATTTGCTGTCACTCAGTTGTATGAAAGACTTTTGTCCTGAAGAATAACAGTTGTCAAATATCTAATGGAAAATAGAAAAAAAAATGGATGCTGTGCTTTCTATATAGCAAAAACAATCTTTGATCTTACATTTGAAATTCTTTGCAAAATAGGGGCATATAACTGGCAGTTGCCTAAATACCTAGGCATAATAAATGATCTGAAGAATAACAGTGAGCCAATTCTGCAGTTTTGTTTGTAAATATATTTCAATGTCTGTTGTATTGCTGACTGTTGAAGGGGAACTATATATGTTCTTGTTACTTTGCAGTTAAAAAGAACAGAATAAACTATTGACTAAGTTATGGCTCATTTTTACCAAAGAAACTGGGTAGATTTCCTGATGGTGCTAAAAGAAATTATAACTTTGACAAGTCAGAGATTATAAGATAGGACCCATGTCCCTTCCCTGTTTTGTTATTTGTAGTCTTCTTGAGTTTGGTTCTATCACTTAGACATCCCCTTTGAAATTCAGTAGATCAGACTGATAAAAAGTATGTTGTACTGAATATCTAAAATGTGACTTTGTGAAATAAGCAGGAAGGAAGTATTTTGTGCATAAAACTGATCTGTAACATATCAGCAACTGGTCAGATTTCTACATTACTAAGTAATACTTTAAAAAAAATGTAACTTGAAAGAAATGCTTTTAAATATTTAATCAGAGATTTATTGGACTATACCTCATATATATGTGCATCGTTAGTTACCATATTTCTTCATGTGGAGAAAGACCGAGGCTATGATACAAAAAGATGATAGGCTATATGAACTATGAAAGGTCAAGTCCAAAGTATTATTTGATATTTGCTAGAATCCACCATTTTATTTCAAGACAGAAAAGAAAACAAAACAGATCAGTTTCATCCAGTCTGCTGAGTTTATTTTCTATCCCTTTCTTATTCTCGGCCTCCAGAAATAATAAACTGGCTGTATCTACTGACATTTTTCTGGAAGATTGATCTTCTCAGTCACACAGATTTTGCAAACATAATACCAGCTTGCATTTATATAGCTCATTTCATCTCAAAGAATCCCAAAACCTTTTACAAATTTAATGTAGTGGAATATATACTCATCCCACACCGAACATGGCCATCTTCAAGATACAGAACACTATGTGACTAGTTAATATCAGCATAAGACAGGAAGTAAGAAAGAGTATTACATCACCTGAAAAATTCAAGACAAAGTTTAACGTGGCTGCGTATCAGTGAAACTATGCACTGTATCTCTCTGTTTTATAATTAATGAAAGCTATGAACCTTTCAGAGTTTTGGAAAAACTCCCCCAAGCGTTATCATTAAAACTATAAGAATGGCCCTATTGTGGAAACCAGGAGCCCTTCCAAAGGTGCATTTTGTTTCTGAGACCAGTAAGATCCTAGAAGAAAGTTTAAGAAAAAAAGGATCGCATAATCCTGCTCCCCTAGGTCTCGCTCAGCCTGAAGGAGGGTTGGGGATTTCCTGAGCCAAAATAATGTTTTCTTTAACGACCTTCCACAGAGTTTTCCCTCATAGACTTGCCCAGCTCCTCTTCATACCCATATGCTTTTTTTAATTCTTATTGTTATCTCCAGCTCCCTGAAGAAAGATGTCCCAAGCTTAATTTTAAATGATTTTCACACAGTGAAAACTCTCAAAGTTCACTTGGCATCAACCCCAAACCAAGTGATAACTATTACTTACCACTTTTATTTGATCTCCCTTCCCTCTTTAATAAAAAGAAACAGTGAATTCATTCCTTAATGACTTTCTCCACAATACTTAAGATTTTAGAGGTCTCTAATATGTCTTTTCTCATCTGTGTCTTTTCTACAACTGAAAAATCTTCTTCTTTGTATTCATTTCTCTGATTGCTGTCATTCCACACTTTCAACTGTGGCTGCTGCCCATTCTTGCTATCTTCACTACTTTTTTTTTATATGGGAGGAACTTGAGTGGTACTCACTGATCAGTCTACAAGTACACCCAGGCTTTACCCAGTGGCATAATAATAATATTTCCCATTTTGATCTCTATTTCCCATTTTGATCTCTATTTCAACATCTTTGTTGGTGACATGGACAGTGGGATTGAGTGCACCCTCAGCAAGTTTGCTGATGATACCAAGCTATGTGGCAAGGCAGACATGCTGGAGGGGAGGGATGCCATCCAAAGGGACCTGGACAGGCTGGAGAGGTGGGCTCGTGCAAACCTCATGAAGTGCAACAAGGCCAAGTGCAAGGTCCTACATCTGGGTCGGGGCAATCCCAAGCACAAATACAGGCTCAGCAGTGAATGGATCAAGAGCAGCCCTGAGGACAAGGGCGTGGCTGTGCTGATTGACAAGAAGCTCAACATGAGCCAGCAATGCACAATCACAGCCCAGAAGGCCAACCGTATCCTGGGCTGCATCATAAAAAGTGTGGCCAGCAGGTCAAAGGAGGTGATTCTGCCCCTCTACTCTGCTCTCATGAGACCCCACCTGGAGTGTTGTGTCCAGCTCTGGAGCCCCCAAAATAGGAAAGACATGGACCTGTTGGAGAGGGTCCAGAGGAGGGCCACAAAGATGATCAGAGGGCTGGAGCACCTCTCCTATGAAGACAGGCTGAGAGTTGGGGTTTTTCAGCCTGGAGAAGAGAAGGCTCTGGGGAGACCTTATAGCAGTCTTCCCGTACCTAGAGGGGGCCTAAAGGAGAGTTGGGGAGGGACTCTTTATCGGGGAGTGTAGTGATAGGACGAAGGGGAATGTCTTCAAACTGGAAGACGGTAGATTTAGATTAGATATTTAGAAGAAATTTTCCACTTTGAGGGTGGTGAGGCACTGGAACAGGTTGCCCAGAGAAGTTGTGGAAGCTCCATCCCTGGAGGTGTTTAAGGCCAGGTTGGATGGGGCTTTGAGCAACTTGGTCTAGGGGAGGTGTTCCTGCCCATGGCAGGGAGGTTGGAACTCAATGATCCTCAAGGTCCCTTCCAACCTAAATCATTCTCTGATGCTATGATTCTATGATTCTTATTTAGTATGTTTTGAATAAACTTGAGCTGTGAGAAACCTCCCAGTTATGAAGACAACATAAACATTCTCAGGAGCAGATGTTATCCACTGTGGCACTGCAAAGCTCCGTGTCTCAGGACAGGTGTCTGTCAAGACCTGGAGATCCTGGCTTACCCCACGCAAGAAGTAGCATTGTGCTGCAAATAGCCAGGAACAGCAGAGCTGGGTGGCAAAGGGGAAGGATAAAGAGGTTTGCAGCAAGGAAGAGTGCTGGACAATGTGGGTTGGTAACCTCTGAAACTGTGACTGCTACAGCTTGTGCAGGGATCAAGCCCTGGAAGTCAAGAATAAGAAATGACTGTGAGTTTCCAGCTGTACCACTGAGTTTTCTCCCTCTATATATGTAAGCTCTTTCATCTTTATTTTTTCCATGAACACATTTCTCGCAGATGCTTCATCATTTTTAGGAACATCATTTGTCGTTTTCCAGAATGAAGAGATCACAGAGTACCTCAGGCATGTTTCCACCAAGGCAGTGCAGACAGGCACTATCATTTGTCTGATAGTGTGTTATTTCTCTGTATGTTTAAAAGCAGTCAGATTATTTCCTTCCTTCCCTGAAACATGCTTCTACTTTTCCTTTGCATTTTATACTCATAACCATTTTGATATCCACTTCTAATACCCCACACATTTACATTTTTGATTTTCAGGTAATTCTATCTGACCAAAACCCTGTCCTTCATTTTAATTTTTCCAACTGTGTTGTCCTGCTCTTTTTTCTATCTAAACTGTATATTTTTCTGCTTTCCAATTAGACTGAGGGAAACTCCAGTTAATATGTTCCTGCCTCTACTATACAAATTTGTGTGCTTCCTTCTATATCACTAATGAACAAATAAAAAAAAATGTGAACTTAACACCAACTCCAGCCAACTTCCTTCTCTTGTCTCTACCACTGCATACTACTACATGATTCCATTACCACCTTTTTATGCTTCTCTGACAGTATTTATCCCAGTTTACAGTACTTAAAGTATCAGCCAATTTGGTTGGTTTTTTTTTTTTTTTAGATAGGATTTGTGTGTACTTTGGAAACCACAAGTGATGTTTTACCTGCTAAGAACAGTTATTTCTAGTACTTCTCATTCTTCAGAAGAACCTCATGCACAACTCCATGTGACCCTTCCATGGTAAAATGGTATCGCGTTCATGATTCAGTATTCAGTAGGACAATTTTCCTAATCATAAGGATACAAGTAGTCCCATTAGAGGCACACGCATGGAGTAGGGCACACACCTAAATGCCAATTAATTGGGAAAATGTACAAGTTTAACAGGTTTTTTAATAGGAATGTTCACCTGAAAATATATACTAGAATTTTTTGCATTTGCACTGTTCTTTGCACAGTGTCTTAGAGAGCTCTTGAACTAGAGAACTATCCCAGCCTTAATACAACCTTGTCCTGTTCACACTGGAAACTAAAACCTGGTGAGGGGAGAAAACCCACATACTACTGAGTGTTTTCCTTTTTAGAGCTCATTCTAGTGGTGTTGGGGGCAGTGATATTCACCTAAGGTCCCAGTGACTAGATGGAGCAATACAAAAGGCAGACCCTGAGGTATTGCCCAAAACATGCTTCCCAGTCCGACTCTTTGCTGGCCTCCAGCTCATTAACCTCCAACCAACCATGCGTATGTACCACTGTTATGAGAGGCCCGTACTGAAGATGCTAAGGGCCATGAGGATGCTAAGAGAATAGGAATGTTAAGGGACATATTATCATGGTGTCCTCAAACCAGGACACATGGCTAGTACATGCACAGTGGTGTGATTCCCAGCTGACGACAGAATGAAGATTGTGTTTCATTCTTAGCCATCTCTTATTCAGGACACTATGAGGAGAGAAACAGGAGTATATTCAGATTTATTAGAGCAAAATAATAAACCAAGCAAAAATGTGAATGCACTAAAAGTTAAAGCAAGTCTCATATAGAGAAAACTTATTTTCTAAAAACTTGAAAACTTGCCATTAGGTCTCTTTTTTTTTTTATATGTTTATATGTACATATTGGAAACAAAGAAAAAGAGACACGTCTTCTAAATAAATATTATGCATCTGCTTAAAGAGGGCAGAGAGAATAATTAGTTTATTTTGTACATGCATTGTTCGTGAATTAAAATGCCGATTACAGCACAAACCATAGATACCAATGGCAAATCGCAGGCTTACAGTGTTCAAATCCTGTAGTTTCTTTAAGGTGCCTGATGTGATTTCTCATATCCTGTTAAACATCAAATTTGTTGACAAGAATGGGAAATTGACTTGTTCTTATCTTCCCATCATAGGGAAATGCTGGGGAAAGGAGGGAAGCGGCTGGTTTTTTTCAGTATGTAATGTGCTTGTACTTCATGCCTCTTAAAATGGAGAACAATGTGTTGGTGATAAGAACAGAAGACAGAGAAACAGCTGCACCTGACAGAAATTCCATATTCTGATAATTAAATCCACAGTGTTGCCTGCCAGAAATTTCTCTTCTTCATTCCGTAAAATCCAAGTCTTTTGCAGGTGCTCAAATGCAGCTGTATGTATACAGCTACTGCGGCACCATCTGCACAGTGAGTGACTTTGAAATGTTATTTTTCAGAAAATCACAGATAAAACAGGATAATTCTTATCAGGAAAATATTAAGAAGATCTATAGTCTCATCATGCATCTTTCAGGTAGGGACACCACACAGAGCACCTGCTGCTCATCACAACAAATGAATTCATGCTCACCTCTGAACTTAGCTGCATACAAATTAGAGCAGCAAACCGAGAGACTGGAATACTTTATAATCTGCTTTTAATGGCAATTGGAATTAAAACTAATCACAACAATGAAATACAGAGCTAGATAAGTGAAAACTGTAGGGCTTGTGGGTTGTTTGTATGCCCAGACTGCCTTTAAAGAGTGCCATTCATTACATTATCCCCTCAATAGTATTTAGAAGAAAGATTGACAGTTTTATGTTAACCATTTTAGATTAAACAAGTAATTATTAAAATTGCTTATCTGGCAGCTCATGGTCACAGCTTGAATAAAGCTCTGCTTTCCACAATTTCAGCTAATCTTTAGTTTGATGGAGAACATTTTGTGCTAAGTCAAAGAAAATCATGAGTTTCTGATTTCTTTTATCCAAATCCTAAAAAAAAAATAAAATAAAAAAAAAATCTATAACAAGATAGTTCTTAAGTTTAAAGTTCTTAAAGTTTAAAATTTCCTTTACTTTGCTCCTCTAAAGTTGGAGTTAATCAAAAGGTAAGGAATTTAAATTCATCCTCGGTACCTGAACATCAATATGGTGAATAGCTTTTGAAATATTAGCAGTCTACAGAACTAGGGAAAAAACTCAGATTAATCATTAATGCAGGAACGACCCAGCTTATTAAGGAGATGTATCTTTCACCTCCTCAATGGTTTCCTGCTTTTTTCACAATGATGGGGTTTTCTATTTTTACTTGACTGCCACTGGAAGAGCTGATAAATCTCGAGATGCCTCTCAAGCACCAGCAGAGTGAACTCTGACAATCCATAAACACAGCACAGTTCTCAATCATTAGATGCAGCATGGAAATTCACTTTTTAGGGGAAAATTAAAAATAAAAAAAACTCAAAAACCACTAACTTTTTAGTTTGGAGTTGCTCAGATCCTCCCATGAAACTTTTAATCCTGCTGATTACAGGAAATTGTAAAAAATTAACAGTTCAAGTACAAAGTACTTTCTATATCATTTCCCAAAGCCGTCGCCCAAACACTCGTTACCAGTCATAAGGACAATGTTATAGCTACTACCTGGGTTTGCAGGTATTGGGGGATTAAAATAATAAAATAAAAGAAAAGCATAAATTACCCTTATTAAATTACTCAAATATATTCTATGAAACAACAACAGAAGCATTTTTATTGACTTGAGCAGGCACTGCCTTTTGACATAAAAGTGAGTAAACAAAATCACATTTCTAAAGCATCACTTAAAGCTTAGATTTCTTTTAATTTTTGGTCAATTTGTGCAATGACCTCTCCCCATTTAAAGCCTGTCTCTGTTTATCTTAGAAGCCTATGCATTCCAAATCCTATCTCTTCGGATTGTCTACGTTTATTTTTACTATGCTCTTTCTCAGAGCATACTGACTATTAATTAACACTATTCATTTATTCCAGGTGAGCATCTGATATTTTATTTGCGACCATTTGTGCCTTTGAACTTCTTCACTGGCATGTTGAAAGAAGCTTTCAGGTTATTTATCAAAACCTAGAAAAGTGAAGACGAGGGGATTTTTTGCATTTGTTTCTTGTCTAAGTCAAAATATGTTTATCAGAAGTAATGGCTCTTAAATCAGTTCAAAGAACAAACACTATTTTGAAGCGTCAGTATCACACAGCTTTTTCAGGAATTGGGGACTACCAGCACCTTACCTATCAGAATTCAGGAATCCTACGGAAAGATTCCTGATGCATAAATTATCTAGACAACACCATGCTTATAATTATTTGTTAGCTAGAAAGCTTTTACAATAAACACATGTAGCTGAAGACCTTCATTGGCACATTAAAATATTTTTCATTAAAAGTGTATGTTTAGTAAAGAAAACCCAAATTTTATGTAGAAGATGGTGCTCCATCCAGAGTATTCAAGTACTGATTCCTTCCTTTTGCATAAAATAGGCGGCTATTCCCAACAGATGACATTGCAGAACATAGTGTGTGTAACTTCTTAGAAAGTCAGAGAGGTTGCCTACTCTAGTCACACCGTCCTTGCTCCCATGAGACACCTGATTCAGCCTTCCACCTCCACCTGTTCACCTCCTGTCATTTTCGTGGGCTGGACTCCAAAGGAGCTATTTATTATTTTGACTGCTAAATTAGCATACAGACCAATCTCCTTGTAAGACAGGGCATGAGAAAAAATTTAATAAAGATTTTCCATATTTACTTCAAAAGAAGCCATTCTTTTGTCAGAAGTAAGTCAGCTTGCAGCTTAGGGAAGTACTCATTAAGAGAAATGAAGAGTGTACCCTTAAACTTGTAAAATAAAGCTCCCTATTCTTAAATATTTTGATAATCTAATGTCAAAATATTGACTTGATAAGATATTCAGGTAGGGTCAGTTTTGGGGTGTTTTGTTGTTTGGTTTTTTTGGTGAGGGAGTAACTGAAATACAATGTGGTTTGTAAAATAAATGCTATTTTCATTCACTAGGTATCATTTTCTATCAAAATGTCATACATGGAAATGCTTGTTATTGGCTGCAGGACAAACAGATCTTTATTAGACCTACTCAAGAATTCTGCAGTCTTCTCTATCTGTAAGATACTATTTTTTCATTTTCATTATTATTCAAACACCAAGATCTGAGAGCAGCCTCATTGGAATAGTCTTGAACTAGGAGGTCAGCCGACTCTTAGTTTCAAGAGAATGTATTTGTCTAACTTAAAGGCATGAGATTGTATAGCTGCACAGGATACAAGAATCTGAAGAGTCTAACATACAATCAGAAGACCATGAAATATAAATACCCCTCAAGACAATCAGAAATCCAGAGGGACTTGATGAGAATAGGTTGCCATATGGGTCAGAAGGAAGTCACTGGTCTGTTGGAATTTTCGTAGAAGGGAATAGCAAAGTTGTGTTGAGGTTTTAAGCCATGAATCTTGAGTCCTGGTTAAGACTATAAAATCTAAGAAGTCCCCAAAGCCTTTTTTTAAAAAACAATAACAACAACAACAAACCCAAAGAAACAAATCTAAACTAAACAAACATAAAAAAATATGTATAAGAAAGTCCTCCCGACTTACTCAAATGCAATTGACGAATATTTGCTAGCAAGAAAAAAGTAGTTGGTGTTTGCAGAATAAAAGTTTTCCCATTTTGTTGCTTTGGGGGTTTTCCCTTGAGGAAACAAAGCTACCAGACATATAACCCAGGCTGTGCTCAAAGTCTTTCCTGAGAGCATTTCCTGTGCATAGCACTCCTGATAAATTTTGTCCTCCAATAAGAAACTTGGTAGTTGTAAAAACATAGCTGGGTCCTTTTCTGTAGTTATGAACATGTCTGTTAATGTGAGATAAGAATCAATTCAAAAGGCCTGTAAGGTTGATCAGTGTTAACCCTACCTTATATCACCTCTGACTAGAGCTACAGGGAACAAGTGAGATACCTGAATGATGAAGTGTGGTTGTACGGAAGTGATGATGTCAACAACAACAACAAAAAAAGAGTTCACAAAGGCTTTTGTCACATCTATATTTCATAAGTCAGACAGTCAGTTCTACATTAATTTTTAAGTAGTCTGTGCTTGCCCTTCCACAGCATTTAGAGTATGAATTCAAGTAGCAAATAGAGAGGTAACTCATAACTGCTTTTGACAACCCTAATTTTCAAACACCCAATCTAGTCTTATACGATAAATACTACGAGCAGAACTGCAAGGTCAGAGTGTCAAGATTAGCAATTCAAATAAAGAAAAAGCAGTTAATAATATCAGAATTATGAAAGTCACTTCTTCTATGCAAATAATATGTACTTATACTTTACACATACAATATAAAAATGTGTATGATATATATAATAACTTTGATATAAATATCTGTTTATTTGATAATTGTAAAAATCATCACAGTTGCTTTAAGCAGTCTTCTAACTTCCCACCTGTCTATCTTTCTAGGAAAAAAAAAAAAAAACAAAAAACAACTCAGTCTTCATTGCCTACTGTGCATCTCTGGATAAGTTTTATATATATTTTGGGGCATCTGTGCACTTGCAAACTCTCTAAAAGTATCACATAACAATTTCCCTGATGCTTTAAAACAGCCTTTGCCTGAAGTACTTCTTAACTACTTGCATTTCAATTATCCAACTGTTAGGGGATCAGCTTGGAACGTCAGCTTCTTAGATGAAATTTCTGCTTTGCTCAGCTGTTGTTGCCTGACTATGCACATATTATTTATTCTTTCCATATCTTATGTCTGTATCACAGTAGAGCTGCAGTGAGAAAAATATTCAAACTTGAAGAGCATAACTATGGTGTGGTACTGAACACCTGTGATACACACTTAAAACCAAGGTTGAACAATCTATATATTTTCACTACTAGCAAATCTAACTCTTTCAACTGTGAAATTCACTTAGTGACTGGAATTAGAAAGGAACTAACATCACATCATCAAGCAGTCGAGTGAAGAGCACCGTGGTAGCATATTTATGCACACAAAAGCAATATTGGTATATTGGAGCCTTGACAGGAAAAAAAGTAGAAGGAAAGGCTTTTCCTGGGAGTATTTAATTTTATTTCACTAGGACATAATCAGAAGACAAGAGTACTAGTAGTTCTTATTGAAACAATCCAAGACTCTATATGTTGACAAGGCAACAGGACCGTAGACTCTCTGCAAATTATCGTCACGTGTTTGGCACATTACTTAAGGGATCATTCATGTGAGCACCAGCAACAAGTCTGTCCATCACTGACATAGACTAGGACAACTTACTTGCAAGACTGATGATGGCTGGGTCAGGTGCAATATGGATCATTTTAGGCAACCTTCAGATTTGCAACAGAGATCAGAAGAGGTATGTATTTTACTCCCATGTATATGAGAACTACCTGGTGAAGTTTGGTAAGCAAAGAAAGAAAGTAATGTAATAAAATTGCCTGTATATTTGATGAATATTTTATCCTTCCGTTCTGAAATATTTACAAAACACACATTTTCTTCCTATTTCAAAGAAAAATAAGTATATGGGGAGAAAAATCTGCTAAAGTCATGTACTTCCTCTGACAACATTGACTTGATTTCTAGGTTTTATGCCAAAATTATACGGGATCAATTAGCAGCATCAGGGGTTGCAATGTGTCAGAGAAGTTGCATTTTAAAGTGACATCACTTTTAAAAGCATTCATAGTGAAGAGAGCAAGTAAGATAACCAAGCCACAACTAACAGATGTTTTAGGGTCACAGGACTGCTAACATCACCTACTCTGTCAGTGTTTGATGTCATCCACTGGAAAGATGCCAAACTTACAACAGGGGTCATAACCAGCCTGAGGGCAACCACAGCATACGTCTCCCTCATGCAAACTGGTAGGCATGAAAAGCGTCAGATGTGAAAGATAAAAGAAGAGCCACTATTCTTATGTGACCTAGACTCCATGAAAAATAGAAAAATGCATTCCTATGACACATTCCGGTGACACGTCTGCCTTCATTGTTTGACCACAAACAGACTAACACATGAGCTGCTGTGACAGTCATCTAAGAGAAGTTACACAGCTATGTATTGAAGCATTTCATAGAATCATGGAATTATAGACTCATAGAACGGTTTGGGTTGGGAAGCACCTTTAAACTTCATCTAGTCCAACCCCCCAGGGACATCTACTAGATCACATTGCTCAAATCCCCATCCAGCCTGACCTTGAATGTTTCTAGGAATAGAGCATCCACAGCTTCTCTGGGCAACCTGTTCCAGAGTTTCACCACTCTCATCATAAAAATTTTCTTCCTTATATCCAGTCTGAATCTATCCTTCTTTATTAAAAAACATTATCCCTTGTCCTATTGCAACAGGCCCTACTAAAAAGTCTGTCCCCGTCTTTCTTATAAGCCCCTTTTAACTATTGAAAGGCTGCAATGAGGTCTCCTTGGAGCCTTTTCTTCTTCAGCCCAAGCATCTAACAGAATGCCCTGCCAGATACTTGATACTTGCTCTGCATATGAACAAATACAAGTGTGAAAGAGACAGAACTAATTTCCTAGGCTACTTCACAGCCAAAGCCAGAACTCACCTTGATAAAAGCAAGCCTGAAGAACTACTAATCCTGTCAATACCACTACACCAAATAATCATTATTTCAGTACAAGCAATTTGGTAGGTAAATTTGTAAATAGAATGACCGTGCTCCAGCAGAGCAGATGTATGGCCCATGTTCGTGGAAACATTTAGTACAACCAAGATGATCTTAAAGTTCATTCCTGGTTTGGCCATTTTCGGACCTAAGTAAACCAGCCAACTCTTTTGGAAGGAAACTGAAAGCTTTCTATGAAAACTTTTCATTTTGCATACATCCTAGAAAAAAATTAGTTTAAAATAAATAAAATAAAAAAGAAACAAAAAACCCAACCAAAACTCATTTGTTTTTTCTAAGGGGAAAATGATTTGGAATTTACTAATTTCTTTGTTATTCCCTATCTCCTTGTTCCCTTCTTTAGTTTTTCTGCTAAAAAATCAAGGAAGGTCTGAGAAATCAGAAACCATAAGAAGATGTGTTTCAGAATTATTGTATTTAAAGAATAAAATCTTATTTTACAGAAAACATAAGATAAAATAACATATACATCTGAATAGCTAGTGAAGTGCTGATTAAAGTGATGTAAGATCAAATCACAAGACAACACCATTAATCTGGATAGAAATTTCTCCAAAGGAGCAGAATACAATGTGGAAAATAAAGATTCCTTAGTTCTAACCTCACTATTATGGTATGAATTTTTTATCTATAAGTCACAGGGACATGCTCACTTTTGACAGCAGCAGGCTACTAGATAGTTTCAGTAATAACATACAAGTTTTTTTAAAACAAAACAAAACAAAACAAAACAAAAACAAAAAAAACCCACCCCCCAAAAAAAACCCAAAACAAACAAGAAGAATAATTTTGCACGGGTACACTAACTTGTTTGGGTGGCAGACAAAATTGTTTTCCCTATGGAGAAAGTAATTCCTGGGAAAATGCTAGCGGTATGTTGGGAGGAGGCTTCTTCACTCTGATAGTCAGACAAGTAACAGAATTGTTGCATCTCTGAGGTGTTTTTCTTCCCATAAACATTACTGTCAATGGGAAAAAAAGCTTTAAAAAGTAAAATAAAAAAAAAAAATCTCCAGGCAGCTCTATAAAAGGTGCTTATCTCTCCTCTTTTATGTTATTTTTTACTCTGGACTTACTTGCATAACCAGGCAAAAAAAAACCTTCCAGCAACATGTGGCTTAATGTAAACTACTTCAAAAATATTTTCCTTTCCCTTTAGATTCAACTGTGAGAAAAATACTTGCTTGTTTGATCAAAAAGAAAAAGTAACTGGACAGCTTTGTCTGCTTCACACATGCAGGTAAAAGGGAAGTTTTATATACATCCTACAATCATGCCACCAGCATTTCAGCAATGGGCACATATCAGTTCCCTTTCAGATAACAGCATCTTCTTTTGTCCAGCAGTATGAGAAACTCAAACTGCTGATGCTATTCTAGAGAAAGAACCCATAAATAAATCACCAGCTTCTGTTGATGTAGAAGAAATGGGAGCATCACAGACAGTGGAATTTCCATCAAGTGGCACATTTAGAAAACAATACATAGAGGCACAAGGGAGCCATCTGAGTCATTTACATACTTACATTTTGAATATATTTAGGAAAAAAAAAAATATTAGGATGCCAAAACCCATTATCTGGAATCCACAACTTGTTGAAATAGCTACACACAAAGATGCAGAGCTGCAAGACTAAAAATGAGAAAGAAAAGTGTGCATGAAGGGTAATAACACAGCTAAGAAAAGGTCACAAAGCAACAATGTAGCAAAAGCATTTATTGTGAATATTAAAGAAAAGTGACTCCTTTTTGAAGTTATTAAGGCCACTTCAGCCTTGCCTAATTGCCCAAATACTCTGTCTGTGGCAGATGAGAGAGATGGTTCATTACTCAGCAAAGCTCGTGGCATAAGCAGGAGCAGGTAAAATACTGTGGAATTCAAACCCTCTTGAACTTTAATAAATGTTCACAGTTAAAGAGTGTACTTTGAGTAAATTTTAAAACAGGGATAGGGCCCAAATCTTACTAAAATTCCAAGACATTCCAAGAACATTCAGAGGAGGTAAAAAAAACACTTCTCTTTCCCTGATTTTAGAAGACTGCTCTGAGACATCACTATTTCCTTAACTCTCTGACCCACTTCTCACTACCACTCTATCCTTTTTCATCTATCTCTTTCATCTTGAAGGAAACACTACTTCACTCTACATTTTTCTTTTGAAATATGTGTATATACTTTGATAATTTAGAACCCCGCTGGCTACAGGACTATTAAAATGCATTTGGTCTGAAAGAATGCAAAGGCAACAGCAAGCACTGTTGTCCCATCCCAGGAAGGTCAGTCATGACAAATAGGCAGTAAATTCCCCACAGAATACTTTTTTTTTTTTTTTGCCTGTTCTACTGCATCAGCTCTTTAAACTCCTTACAGCAAGGATGCCTCAGAGGAGAGAGGGCTGCAGAAAAAGTACATCCAGGTAGTAAAAAAATTTCATTACCATGCAATAGTGACTAATTCCAATACAGCCTGAGGGATGTTCTCAAAAAGGGAGAAGTGAGTTTCAGTATGGGTTATTTTTTCAGGAACTTGCAGCAATTGTTCTTCCTATGGCTGTTCCAACGTGGAAAAAGCAAGGGAATGCACAGGGAACACACACCTACTCCCAGGAAGGGATAAAGAGGGAGGTGACTGGCAGTACTGTCATATGCACAGAAAACCTGAAAGTTATGAGGAAGAAAAAGACTGGATATCTAAGAAAGACTTTTGACAGTTGGTGTATTTTAAAGAAAGTTGTTCTTTTACATTTCTATCAAACAAGTTTTTCTTAGTCTCAGTCTTATATCCAGTAATGTGGGAGATTATACTCCCTCCTTTTGTCAGAACAGAGAAAGGGCAAGGGGAGATTTCAATGGGATAAAGCACATGGCAGGGTGGATTCTCTCTTAAGGATCTAGTGTGTACCACGTGGCTTATGAGCCACATACTCATCCCCAGTATTTTGTGGGGATTTTCCCTCCCAGTAGGAGGGAGAGAGGAGGAAAAAGGCAGACTGCCTGGGCAGAACGAGTTGTGACCAGACTCAGGGCTGCTGCTCAAGGATGGGCATGGCAGCTCTCGATGCCATGCCAAAGAACTGTCTGGTAAAGTTCAAAGCAAGACAAAGACTGATCTTTGATGCAAGTTTTAATCTTGACTTGAATATTTGATTCAACTTTTAATGCAGGGATGCACGAATAGGATCAAAGTGAGTTCACCCGTTCTTCTTTGAGAAGGTCATGAACTCAAAGCTTCAAATGCATTTCTCTCTCTCTACTTAAAAATCTGGAAACAGGAACTTGACAAAATGCAATGCCCTTATTTCTTCCTTAGGCAGTGAGAGATGGCAATCAGCCATCAGAGAAATCATAGAAAAGCTTCCTGTTGATAATCTGCACTTTTCCATGAATGTTGTTAACTCTGCAGTTGTTTTATGAAAAAGAAGTCAAACACAGTCAAAAAAGAGAAAGGTTTACAAATGGATTTGGTTTAAAAAATGTATTTTCTTCAGAGAATGTATAGAAGCCTCAACTGAACCCATGCAAACAAAAGTTTGCAAGAATCCCTTCTACCACAAGGCTTATAGTCTATAACTCACTGCCTCAAAGATCTCCTCCCTTCTTATACAGACATTTCAGCCAAGGCATCACCTTAATAATAATAAAGGGTGTCAAAGAGTATCACAGACTGACTTCCTAAAGGTAAAGGAATGAAGAGACAAGAGCTTCCATCTTTACACAAAATACAATTTTGGAGGTTTGTAGGCATTACCAGGCTTGAGAGGCAGAAATCTTAAAATTATTTCTGCTAAGTGGACGCTAATTTGATGTGCATTGTCTAGTTGATAAATGCAGCTAGTCACAGAACCTGTATTTTCCTAATTGCAGAACTGATGGTCTGCAAACGATTCCATATTTTCTTTCAACTTCACTTCTTCCTTATTAGAAAGCAGAGAAAGCTGAGAAAATAGGGATTCTTCAGAAAAAAATAAAAATAAAAATCTTCCAGACAAACACAGATAGGTAATTTCAGGCATAATAAATTAGAAACAGTCCTGTTGAGAGTAGCTGTCACCTCCAGATCACCCTAGGTCCTGAGCTCTGCCAATGTACAAAAAAGTAGCATACACAGGAGAACACAGAAGTGCTCTCATTAGCAAATCAATACAGCAAATGGGTGAAGTTTTCTGACTTTAAAATTAATGATGGAAATCCACATCGTTAACTTGGAATGGGATTTTGTACGGTCTGTAGTCTCAAGCTAGCCTTCAAATGTGCATCAATAGTTGTGAAGAAAAGCTGAAGGTCAGTGTACAAATTTTAACCCATTATAGGTACATCCAGCTATATCACTAATAACAAAGACTAACCTTTTCTTCACTTTTCCAACAGGGGAAAATACACTACTTTTTCAGGTAAGAGGAGTACCCTAGCAAGACTTCTACTAATAAAATGTTAGCTCCTTTCATTATGAGATGGAGAGTTTAACACCATTTTGTTGTAAATTAATACTATTAGATCGTTACCTGATACAGAAATCATGCTCATCCTTTATCCTGTATGTTGAAGTTGCTCTGAGAAATAGAAATATTCTTGAGCAAAGGTAATGTTCTAACAAAGAATTTATTTTCACGTCACCAGCCACAACATCAGTCTACGCAAACAGTTCAACTATAAAGCTATAACAAAAAAATAAAATAAAAAAAAAGAGAGAGAGAGAGGCAGAGAGAACTGTCCCTGCATATATAAGGAATTATCAAAGTCAGAAGCAATCTTTAATGCTGAAGTTACACTCAAGTTCCGTTCTTGGATCATGAAGAAACTGCTTTGAAATTAAGATGTATTAGACCACGAGGACCCAAAGTAGGCACTGGGAAATGAAACTGCTATCTCCAAGTTATTAATATGTCACTTTTCTTTGGTGCAATTCATTTAATGCTTTTATTTTTTTTATACAAAAGTTGAAATAATCCCATCATTTAGTTAAAAGAATAAAACTACAGCAGTTACTGTAACTGGGGTTTTTGCCTAGCTATAAAGCAAACAAATTAAAGAAATATCAGGTGTTTAAAAGTTCAGCAGCTTCATTACATTTCCGAAGCTGGCATAAAGTATATTTTTATCCAGCTGACAGTAATTACTCCAGTAGTCATTTCAGGTTCTTGTACAATTCCACTACTGCACCACCCTTCCACAAAAATATGCAGTGCTCATATGGTCAGATCACAAAGGAATGGTCTCTTAGCTTCCAATGCCAAATACAGAAAAAGATCAAATACATCAAACAGTTTTATATCTAGTAAAGACAACATTAGGATTTGGATATGCTTCTTAGCTACTTTTCATCTTATAGCCATTAGAAAAAATCCATATAGTATATAAGAAACTGTATCTTTATGTAATTTGTCAATGGTGCATAGAGCTCTGCATGAATGCTAGAGATGAATGCAAAGAACTGCAGCAGTGGGAGCTGCACTCCCTCTGCACTGCCTGATGGAAACAAGTGGGAAACAAATAGTAAACCCAGTGTCAAAATCAAGAAAGAAGGAAAGGAGCTAAAGTCCCCTACTCTTGTCAGATTTCGATACTACAAATTTTAAACAAAAGCAACTTCATCTAAGTCAGTAAACTATTGGGGGGAAATATTGTAAAGATCTACTGCAGTAAATAGCTTCCTTTCTCCCCTCTTCAGGAGAAGTTAGCATGGTCCTCAGTATGGATCCCGCAGTATGGGGGAAACACAGAGTCCTCTGTAAGTGACTTGAGTTTTTGTACCATGAGCCTAATAGGAAATGTGGTTGGGATCAGGAACACATTTCCCATCTCCAACTACTGTCATTCCCTCCCTCCCCTTGGGCAGAGGGTAGAACAAAACCACTGTGCTACAGCCTCCCAGGGATCAGGCGGTAGAAGCCCTAGGTGAGATCCCAGCAAGGCAGCCAGCTCCAGATGGCACCATGACCTTCAGGACGCGCCCAAGACACCCAGGAGAGCACTCCGTGCAGAACAGACCTGACTGTGAATAACTCTGCAATAAGACCATTGAGGTTATATATGTGGAGATTCTCCTTAAAAATTGCATGACCTTCACAGTTACTTCTCCACAGTATACAGCCACCTTACTCCATAAACAGATTATCAAATAATATTTCAATAATAATAATTATAAAAACCAGGAGAGACAGTGAATTAAGGCTCTCAGCAGCAGTACTATTCTATAGGAACCACTTAAAATAAATTACACTAACACAGCTCAGCAAAATCAGAAGTTGAATCCAACTCTTGAATCTGAGTCCAGACTGGATCTGGACTCAGGTTCAACGTTTCCACTTATAGAAGGGACATTTTGCCTCATGAAACTCATCTGCTATTTATATCAAAAAGAATATTAATAAACTACTGTTGAATCATCTCCTAAAGGTGCTGGGAAGAGAAATAACCATTTGGGAGGCACTTTGAGATCGTAAAAAGATGATTGATTATTCCAATTTAACATACTTAAGTCCTCACACCGATCTATGCATCTTATTTCATACAAATAAACTCATACAAATATATAAACTCATGTCTTTCTTTTATTTATACCTTCAATTCTGTGCTGCTAAAATATATATGGCATACAATATTTTCTCTAGGCAGTGTGGAGCTGCGTGACACAATTAAATAGGACTAGCCAGGCAGACAAATAGGCAGAGCTTAATACCCAGAGCAGTCAGTGTGTCATGCACATTTGACTGACATAAAAAGATCAAGAGAAACACTTCTCAAAAAGCATGTCCATTTTTTCCTTACCAGCTAATGAGTTTTAGCTCAAGTTGAAGAGTTTTGTTTAGTGTTTGAGTACTAACAGATCAACTAACTACCTACTCAACCATTGAAAAAATAACTTAAAAAGATAAAGGTAATTACTTACCAAGGAGCACTACATGTAACCTTCAGCAGACTACAGCAAGTTTATACGTTACATACACCACTTACCGCACGGAACTAACCCAATGAAAATTTTACCAAAGCTAAAAACATAATATTTCAACATGGCATGCACCAGGTGGCATGCACTAAACATGCACAAAATATTTATTACACATATATTCCTCAATTTTAGGAAATAGTATAAAAGTACATAAGACAATATTGTTTGACCCTCGTTTTGAGGACGGAGTGCACTGAGCATTTTCTGGATCTGTGCAGAGAAGAACTTTCTCACCCCTCCCCCCCCACTGACTTGTGGCTACCTCCTGAGACAAATGCACCCTTTTGCCGAGCCGCAGCAAAATTCTGGTGTCTGGAAGGTGTCTTAGCAGAAACGGCCATTTCATGCAGGGTATGTAGCCCCAGGACTCATTAAACTAAAAGCTACTGCATGTTGCCTGTTCCAGGTTAACTCTCCACATGCATGACCTTCTGCAGGTCCCTGCAGCAAACATTGGGCAGTTCAGGGATGGTTATCTCTCCCTGAAAGGTAACTGTTCCATGCCGTACATAAGGAGAAGTGGCAAACACATTTACCTCACAGACCACAGAGCTGACAGGTGGTGACTCAGCATTTGTGCTATCTTGTTTGGTTTCACTAAATGCTCCAACACACAGTGGAGGCCAACCTTTCTGAAGTTGTCAGCAATTAGCAAGATGACAGTCAATCCAAAATGTTCTGCCGAATGACTTCCAAGCATAGATAGAAGAGCAAAGACTGAAGGAAACTTCTTGCTAATCACAACTGAGAAACAAAACAACAGACCCAAAACATTCTCAAAAACTGACAACTGACAAGCCATGAAATAGCACATGAACTTGGTCAAAAAATTTCAGACAACCTGTCGATAAGCAGAAAAAAATATGAAGTCAAAGTACTGGGCATGCACTGAGTAAAAAACTGGTCTTGCTTCTTGCCCTCTGAAGACCTCATGTACAACTTATTCTGTATATAACCAGAAGCAAATATATATTCAGGAAGGGCTAGAAATGAAGGAGATGAAGCTTTTTCCCCTCCCTCTCTGTATATTGGCATATTGTATTTTCTATACATCCCAGGCACAGCAGACTCCTCCATGCAAAGGCCATGAGGGACATTGCATCTGTTCGGATATGTCCTTCTCCAAGGAGTAGCGGTGAAGCAGCACTCTATTTTAGCAGTGTTGGTAGTGCTACAGTGTCAGCAGCTAAGTAGTGAAGAGCAATAAAATACTTGTGTTGTGTCTGTTAATGAAGGAGATCAGAAAAAGCTAGTATATTTACATCTGCTCTCAGTTACTCTGACAACTGTGATCAGAAGTAGTAGCAGCACAAAGCTGAGAGAAATTAATGCTCAAAAATAAAGACAGCCAGGCAGATTCTGTGTATGTTTTTCTCAACCAGAGGCCAATGATTGATAAAAACATGCTACAATATATGAATACTTGAGGGAATTTATTATTTTTATTTTTTTGTCTAGATTTGCTCGCACGCACACACACTATTTCATACTTTGCATAAGAATAAATCCTTAGAAAGACAGTCATTGAACAGAACAATCACTTTTTCTCCCTAGTACACCTCGGAGTACCAACCATATTTACCTTATTTTTACTAGTTATTTATACAAAGGGAACTGTGTTAACTACAGTGACTGAGAGATACCCACTTCAGAACATCCTGCAAATTAGCAATAAGGGAGTTTATTTTCACATTTATAGAAGAGTATATGGAACAGAGCACCCTAAACAAACACTGCAGACATTAAGTCTCCAAGAAAAGAAGACTTCAAGAAAAAAGCAGTTCTCATCCCTGAAGTGCTTTCCAGGACCAAGCAGTATCAACTTGCTGACAGACACCAAACCATACCATACCATGATTTGGTGTCTGTCAGCAAGTTGATACCATTTGGATGGACTCACTGATATCAAAGGTCCCTTCCAACCTAAACAATTTTATGATCCTGTGGTAACCAGTTCAGTCTCCAGTCCCTGGACTAGATGAGGCAGGGCAGGTCCACTGAACCCTGTAATACTTCATACCCCACAAAAAGGGCAAGTCCTCATTTCAAACATTTTGGGTTCTGCTAATATAAAGCAGTGAAGATGTATTACAGGACAGCACATCTATGTCTATGTCTGATCAGAGCAATGTGATGATTCATGGATGCCAGAAAAATCTCACTATCGTGCACTGCTGTAAAATTTGCATCATTTTTCTTTTGCTTTCACATGTACTCTAATAAGATCATTTCTGCTTTAGTTTCCTGAGTGGGAGTTCCCTGAGGACTGGATTTCATTATCTATTTTGATGGCTGAATGCTTTCAACCTTCAGCTTACATCTGGACAAAACATACAGTGAAAAATAATACAATAAATGTCCTGTCATCACTTACTGACAAAGTACAATGATCTAGTCATCGTATGCTTTTCAATTTTACAGAATACTTGGTTGCGTTATGCATCACAGTCTTTATTTTTCATATTTCTCATCTCAGCCATTCAAAAACCATTAGCCAAATCCCCACGCCCCTAAAGCCACTTTAAAAACAATTATTTTGAAAATAAATTAATTCTAAATTCCTTCTATGTGCTTGTGATCTGTCATGCCTTTCAAGTTCAAATGTCTTAGGTTTTACATACAGACACAAGGGTTTCATTTTAAAGACTCAGAAAGGAGAGTCTGGGGACTGGGACTTCAATGAAGACCACAACTGTCCTTTTTAAAGGACAAGGCATGGTGACAATTGCCTCTTGTTTTTTTGTTTACACAAAGGATTCCAGTCATGTGTAGGTTTAGTCTAACCAAACCCTAAATTAAGTGAAAAAATTCAAAATCACAGTCCAACCTAGTGGTAAAGTATAAATCCATATCAGCATCTCAGGAGACACAACCCATTGTAAAAAATAATGTCCAGAGTAAAACTGAGCCGCTCTGGACTGAAACTATAATTATTTATCTACGTGACAAATATCTTTAATGTTGCAAGTATACATCATTTAGCCCTTCCCTCCCCACAGTAACACTGACACTTGAATATGAGGGTGAGGAGACAGGACTCTAAACTTATGTAAATTTTTCCTTTAAAATTTTCCATATTTTTCAAAAAGAGGATACTAAGACAACTTCCTCGAACAAGTATTTGAAGGACATTGTGAACAAGCTAACTCAAAATATTTTAGCCCTTACATTCTGAGAGGCAGATATTGCTCAGATACCCATGTTAATCTGGACACTGACCTCAGAAATTGAGACTTGTGCTCCAGTTCCTCCCCTGACTTTCTCCATTCTAGCATGTGAAATGTCTCTCCCTGTCTCTCCATTCCCTCACATGAAGAGCCTAGGCTAGAAAAACTTTTTATTTTAACCACAGGATTAAAACAAACAAACAAAGAAAAAAAAAATGAATCCCAAATAAGTTGTACAAAATAAAATACTTGTCATGGAGATAAGAGTAACTTTTTTCAAAAGTACATCTACACTTTTTTTTCTGGAAGTAATCTTTCAAATGTTTTTCGACCACAAAAAAATCTGGTAACAAACCAGAAAACTTCAGTGAAAACAGAACACATGTTGCTACTATAAAGAGCAATTCTTCAGTGGCAGTCACAACATTCATACTAGCAAATTAAGTGATCTTGGAAACGTTCCCAGACACTTAGGCCAAATGGTCTGGAGCAGCCCAAATCTATGCTTATGAGCTGCCTTAGCATCCAAAAGTGAGTGGCCTAATGCCCACTCTATTCCCAGTAGGAATCGGAACTTTTTAACTGCGGCCCCATCCACTAAAGAATTATTTGCGAGAACACTAGTTTAAACAGTTCAGAAGTACAGTCAGGAATGGTCCTGGTCACTGTTTTCCCAGGGCAAATCATCACACTAAAAAAGGACCTTCTACACATAGTTCCTATCTGGAGCACCATTTCCCTTTTGGGCTTTGCTCTGAAGAAAGTGGTAAAGCAGGAGAACAAGGTCTGAGAGGGACAATAACAGTGTTACATGTAGACAGGGTGATGGACCAGATTGTCTCCTTCAGCTCTACTCTACCCCTATTTCTTATGATCTACTTCGCATTTTCTTTCCCCAGATTCTTAGAGATAACAATGCAGAAAAGATACAGTTAATGTCACTGCAAAGAAAAAAAAATAAAAAATAAATCTACACCTGTACATAATTTTCCCTTATTTCATTTGGAGTTAGAACTCCAAAGCATATGGGAAGAAATGAAGAAAACAAAAATGCAACTACTTTTTTCAGAATAATGAAGTAACATTTTTTTCTTTTTTTTCTTTTCTTTTTTTTTTTTTTTTAAGAAAGTTAACTTCATTTAAGTTTTTAAATTCTCCTTTATAGTTTAGGGACACAGACCTCCCGGGAGACAAACCATCTGTCCAACACTGGCAGCACACATCACCCTTACAGTATCATACTATTTCAACAAAGTTGAATAAATAGAATGAGTTACTGCCTTTTTTTTTTATTCCCAAGTCTTAGGGGGACCAAGTGAGTGTTGAAATAAGGATTAAACTAACAAGAAAAAATACCATCGGTAAACCTTTCCAAGTACATTTGAAGTTTTGCTGAGGGTATAATAGAGCAAAAGTGCCAAACCCCACATTTATTATTTGCATTTCTGTGTAATACCTCTCTCCCTTTCTAGTTCCACCTTCTCCATATTCCCTACCCATAGTACACACCCTTGATCAATTGGGCGAATCTTGTTTCTTCTACACACTTCACTTTTTTGCAAGTCTTTAGAGGGTCACTGGGATTTTTCCCAGCTGAGCTTGCTTGACCTTGTCCATTTTGCAGATTTATTTCTGTTATTTCCAATCACAGAGGTGGTCTGCAAAGTGACTTTCCTAAGATTTGCATCTTCAGTGATGTATTAAGGTAGTTTTAAGGTAGCTGGTTAAAACTGAAGAATTCCACTCCTGTTTGCATAGCAGTCCCCAAAAATAAGGTATGGTAACCATCTAAGGAGTTATACATCTGTTGAATTGATTGTCCTTATGTCTCACCATTTTCGTGCTTGAAAGTCAGATGAATCCCTTGGTGAGCATGAGTTCCCAACATTTCCCAGCTCTGTCATTGTTACACTGATGCAAAAGACAGGAGATCAATGAAGTGCACCTGGTTGAAGGTAAACATATCTCAGCTCCTGATGCCCAGCAGCTTCATAATTTGCGGGCTGAGCTAAGGATATTCTGTCCAAGTATACCAAGGGGTTGGAGGGAAGCTGAGGACAACTGAGAAGAATTGAGAAGATCCATAGGCTTGGAAGACTGCGGGACCAGGATGCATGACCAGACTGTGGTTACCCAGGATACCCTTTCATGCAACCATTTCTCTTTGGCCAGCAGCCTGACTGCTTTCAGGAGGGTAAAAGCTTCATAAACCGACTTCCAAAGGCCGTAAGGCTTTTCAACACAGCCAAATAAAATCCCCTCCAAAGACAAACATTAGCCAACATAAAAACAAATGTATTTCCAGTATTGTTCTTGGAAAGATTTTGGATCCCTTGGCCACAGCCTAGAAAATTCTCAATAATTATGCCACATCCTAAAAATAAAATACAGACTATATGATAAACAGTTATCATCATGTAAATGAGTCAACGCACGTCAGGCTTAAGGCCTCTACAATGTTTTCTGTATACACTTCAGAAATGAAAAGTTATTTTAAAAAACATTCTTTTTGTCATTTCCCCTTTTTAAAATGAACATACTGACATTGATAGAATTAGAATCAAGCATCAATTAAATGTCTGACCTTGAAAATGTTATAGAAGTAATGCCATGAATATATTAAGCATTTCTCACTCATCTCAGCAGGCATGGTACTATGAATTATGTAAAAACGAGCATCAATTTTTCAAAGCGATAGATGTCACACCACTATATGGTGAAAACAAAGTACTTACATTAAATGAGACATGCAGTTGGTTCAAACTAATGTGATGTAGTCTTCATTTAAAATATTTATCAGATAGAAAAGATACCATAGCTACAATTTGCCGTATGCGTTTTGTAAGCTATCTTTTTCCATGGTTTTTAGTGTGGTTATTCTGATGCTAATGTTTTAGCTTCTTGACAGCCAGGACAGATTTCACTGTTACAGGAGTTAGGCCATTAATATATCTTTGTTTGTGAGAACTGTGTGTATTTCACATTTTTATTTTATTTACAGGAGATCAGAAGGACAAAAAAAAAAAAAATGAAAATATTGTCATGGAACCTAACTCTTAACCTCCTTTTAACAGTTAAAGAAATGTTAAACAATAATCTTGACTTTAAAAGGCTTTTTTGTAACTAAAAGTTTACTAGAATGCTGAAAATATTACCTACTTGACAGTAATTTTTTATCTGCGTTTTAAGCAATAAAAGTTACATAACCGCTATATTTTCTCCTTTCTTTCTCAGGAGCACCATCTCATATCACAATAAGGGCAATCATAATCACCTAGCGAAAGAGAACAAAACAAAAAATAGGTCTCAGAAAATTTCTCTTTCCTTCATAGATTAGTTTTTGGTCTGAAAAAAAGCAAGAGTATGGTAAAATTTTGGTATCATACTCAAAATAGCCATCGTTAAAATAATATCCAATTTCTAAGTAACCAATTTTGGTTTAAGAATTTTTTAGACTTTGAGTATGTTCCGCAGCACATATGAGAGCAACTAATTTTCTAGACTCGTTAAGAATAACAATTCCACTTTCAAAAGTACCTTGGGCATTTAGAAACATGTATCTCTGTAACTTAGATGTACGCTACTCAGTGACTACAGTCATCATGGATATTTTACTCAAAAATAATTTATCATTTTTCAAAAGTGATTCTTGTACACGGGAGCCAACAATAGCAAAATACACTACAGTTGAAAATAAGTGAATGACACCACTCTCTACATTTGGAGTATAAAATAATGCAAATGCTTATTAATAATTTGATTAAAGTATGTATTGACCAGTGACAGACTGTCAGGAGTCACATACTAAACATACAAAAATAGAAAAGAACAAAAAGAACAATGTTATTCCATTAGGATAATTCTGAAACAAATATAGGATAAGATCCAAAGATTCACTGAGAAAAAACAAAGCTGTAAAACTTTAACGAAATGCAAAGTCAGAATCATATGAAACACCTCTGAATCAAATACTGGTTTATCGCGAATACTGGAAAATAGGTGATTTCTTAGCTCAACTCTAGCCATACTTTAGAGTTTCATGTAAAGAAGCAACTGCATATCTGCATATCTATATATACTCTCTCTATATAGATATATTAAAAATGCATTTATACACATATATACACAATTATACATACATACATATATACAATACAAACACATTTATAGAATATACAATTACATATAGTCCCTATGCAACAGAGAGCCATTCGAATTCGATTACATTTAAGCAGCTGTGATTTATTGGGACTGTTTAGCCCAGAAAAGAGGAAGCTCAGGGGAGGATGTCATCAATGTATATAAATACCTGCAGATATTTAGCTGCAAAAAAGAGCATCAGGCTCCTTTCAGCAGTGCCCAGTGACAGGACAAGAAGCAGCATGCACAAACTGAAACACAGGAGGTTCCCTCTGAATGTCAGGAAACACTCTTTGACTGTGAGGGTGATTGAGCACACATTGCCCAGAAAGGCTGTGGAGTCTCCATCCTTAAAAATATTCAAAAGCCCTCTAGACATGGTCTTGGGCAACTGGCTCTAGGTGGCCTGTTTGAGGAGGGACGTTGGACCAGATGTCCTACAGAGGTCCTTTCCAATCTCAATCATTCTATGATTCTGTGATTTACATTGTCTTTTGCAGTTTCAAAGACAAGGGGTATCTGCAATACAATTCCTATGAGAAGGAAGAATAGATCCATTAGAAATACACTTATGTAGGATACCATTCAACATGGAGATCAATATTTAAAAAACGGATGTAGATGTCAAAATTTTGAGACTTCTTAACTCTGTAATGCTAATTACCATTTTTATAGAATTTTATAATGCAATATGCTTTTAGTTTGAAGAAGTGATCATGTTTAGTGTTGTTAGAACACTGAGGCTACAAGCCTAATTAAGAATGCAATTCACAGAAAAGTGGGGTAATAAACAACTTTAATGGCACATATTTGTGTAATTAATGATAACATTGATTTTCAGTAGTTTAGCTTTTAAGCATAGGGCAGCTGAGTTTCTGTTATGTATAGTTTTAGCATAGTGCTAGAAGTATTCATCGTGAGCAACAAGCAAAATAATTAGTTTTGAGACAGAACTGAGGCTGTAAATACTGAAGTAGCAACACAAGGTTTTAAGAAATTGCCTGAGGGATAAGTAACACAAATCAGCTTCATGGAAATTCTCATCCCAAAACGTGTTCTACTTCTTGTAGTGCACCAAGTGCTCTCACAGACACTGAAGATAGGAAAAAAAAGCTTCCAGCACATATCTGGACAGGGATCACCCAGCTGGAGATGGTACAGCAAAGGGCTACAAAGATGATTAAGGGACTGGAACATCTTTCTTAGGAGGAAAGGCTGAGGGACTCGGGTCTTTTTAGTCTGGAGAAGAGAAGACTGAGGGGGATCTTATGAATGCTTATAAACACTTAAAGGGAGGGTGCCAGGTAGAAGAGATCAGTCTTTTTTCAGTGGTGCCCAGTGATAGGACAAGAGGTAATGGGCACAAACTTGAACATAGGAAGTTCCATCTAAACATGAGGAAGGACTTTTTTAATTTGAGGGTGGCAGGTCACTGGAACAGGCTGCCCAGAGAGGTGGTGGAGTCTCCGACTGTGGAGACATTCAAAACCCACCTGGATGCCGTCTGTGCAACCTGTTGTAGGTGACCCTGCTCTGGTGGGGGGTTTGGACTAGATGATCTCCAAAGGTCCCTTCCAACCCCTTTCATTCAGTGATTCTGTGAAAACCAGAAAGAAGAAACGAAATTATGTCCTGTCCTGGTTAAAAACAAAGGCAAGATTCTCACTGATTTTGACAAACACAGGATTTTAATCCTAGAGCTGCCTTTGGTATATTTTCTTCTACATTTCTTGGAATTAATTACACACACACGCACGCGCACACACACACACACATCAATTAAGTTAAATTCGAAGGAATACCTGGCAATCTTAGCTCATTTAATTTACTGTTTTTCTGTTTGTTAATTGCAAACTACATTGGAGATGTCATTTATGCTTGTATTAGATACTTTTCCAATTGTCTTTTATAGTTTCTTCTAAGCTGAGTCCCATGAAAACTTCCACAATTTTAGAAAGTATCATCTGCTTTTCATGGATGTATTCTTTAACTGAAAGCACTGATTTAAAGACAAGTAGAAGTTACAGCTAAATTCTGGACGCGGTCATAACTGGAAAGAAAAATGAGCCTTTGTAGTCCAGACTGACACATTTAGGACTACAGGAGCAGCAATAAAGTTAGAACAGGCAAAGCACGATGAAGGCAGGGATCAATAAAACATAAAATGGGATAGAGAAATTACTGATATATTGAAACAAAACATTTCTATAGGGGAAAAAAATACAATTTACTCTCTGTAGTTAGTAACTGTGAAAGTGAAATAGAGTGTAAACAACTGAAAAATAAATGTGTGCATAGTATAGTAAAACATTAAAATATATTTAGTGCTCATATCAAAAAAATGGATTATTTTTTTTTCTCCACAATGATGTCTTTCACTAGAAAAGTTAAGGGCTTTTTTGCTATGCTGCAAAGAGCCTAATTTTACTAAAATATTGTTTTAGATTTCCCTGGGAAGTTGAAAAGCAAATCTATTTAAGGGAAAAATCTGAAATGAATATTTCCTGGTATTTAGATGCCTTTTACTTCTTTTATTTATAATTATTATAATTTTTTCGTTAAAGTGATCAGCATTTTACAGCTGGCTGTTCTCACAAGAACAACTCAAGGAACTGTTCTCTCCCAACAGAGGGAAGAACCTGAGAGCTCTGGTGCTAAACGCTGCCTAGGAACCCTCTGAGATGTTCCTCATTGTGCTGGGTCCTAATATCGCCCCTCTACTGTTAGAAAACTTGTTACATACACCCAATGAAGGTATGCTCCTCCCCACATAGCTGAAGTGTGATTCTCATGCCTAACCATAGGTGACAAATGCCGTCGTGAGCACCACAGGCATTCCCACAGGACTAGCCAATCAGACCTGCGCCTTTCTCAAGCAGGGTGTGGTGGTCCAGTGGGGCACACTTGGGAACGCTCATGGCCCATGAATCACTTCCCCAGTTTCCCAGTAATTTCTCTGGTTGCACCTTCTGAAAGCTTTATATTTGTAATGGCTACAAAAATGTTGCACACTAACAGGTCTGTGAAGGGCACTTCTCAGCTGCTCTGGTAATGCATTGCAGGTAAAGCAATACACAAAACTCCGTGAGTAGAAATAATTAATGAAGACAATTATAATAAATAATAAATTGCAGCTTTTTTTTTTTTTTTTTTTTACAATTACAGGGTCAAATCCTATTAGTACATTGTAGCAGAGTTAAAACAGCTTTGTCCACTAGCCAGGAACCACAATGGCAGTCCTCTTTTTTTTAAAAAAAAAAAACCAAAAAAACCAGCTCTTCTATGAATAAATAAATACCAATTAAATATTAATTACTTTGCAATAGATCTCCTTTCTACTAAAGACTAGTTAGTAACCTTCCTAGGACTATAAACTAGAGACTAATATCATTGGTGACTGACAAAGTTGTTTGAATGTATTTTGCTATTCTGAATGCAATTCTGAAGGTGTTAAAAATATTAATCAGGTTCAGCTACACTCCTCAGGGGCCCACCTTCTCTTTTTTTTTTTTTTTCCCTTCATACTTTGGTTATCCTTCTTCTGCTTTTTCCAAAAGTATTTCCTTAAAACCCAAAACTTCATTTTCATGCTAAGCAAGTCACTGTGTATAGCATACAAGAAAGCTATATATCACACTTACAAAATTACACTAAGCTACACCACACCAAGGTAACTTTAACCAAGGGTAACTAACTTCAACAGGACCTTCAATTCAAAAGGCAGTGCTTATCCTAAGACCCGTCAGGTTTTGGTTACTGGTATAAAATATCTATGTGAGTTTAACATTACTGCAATAAGAGCAAGCAAGAAAACTAGGTGTTAAAAAAAATGCTAACAATACAACAAAATGTAAATTTTGGGTCTAATTTTTGCTTTAAAGTGAATGATAAGTTTTCTGTAATATGAGGTAACAACTAGCTGTGTCCCACCTTCTGTATGCTGAATATATATATTTTTTTTAAAACAGCTTGTAAGTAAAAGCTTAATTAAAACTTTTAGAAAAGATTTCAAGTATGTAAGAAGGGATTATTGTATGTCTCCTTAGAAACTAATTCAGTTCTATTTATGAAAGGTCTACACAGTGTAAATCAGTTATTTCAGTACAGCAG
>NW_009649306.1:193801-209279 GCF_000708025.1 Charadrius vociferus
AGGAATTAATTATTGCAGTCAGCTAGTTAGCATAAACGGACACATCTTGCCAGAGCACGCTCCCACTCTAATTCATCCCAGACTGAAGAAGAGGTTCCAACAAAAGCCATGCCTGCCAAAATGATCGCAAAGCCTGGACCTTCATCAGCCCTGCTTCCAGGAAACAGTAAGGTCTCCTTCTTACACAGCTACAATAACATCATCTAACATCTTTTCAACCAGGCAGTTCCTCTGCTTAGAGATACTTAGAAATACTTAGAAAACTGGTAGCATTTTTCAGGTCCATTAACAATTTTGGAAATAAATACAAGCTTATCCATTACTTAAATACTTCCCCAACAAAGTAAAAACAGAAAACAGAAAGGAATTTCATTCAAGATGCTGTTAAAGTGCCGAATAGAAATCAAGACTGAGGTAAAATGAACTGGAGAATACTATGCAGTAACTAATTTCTTATGACAAGTGATTTATAGCTGCTCTGATAAGAATTCATATGCACTTTATAAACGTTTTATTTGCACCATCTTCATTTTCATCCTTAGACAGAATTTTCTCCTGAAACATCTCAATAAGCAGTAAACACATGATAAACGAAAAGTTATCGTAACTGAAACTGTAGAAAAGTTGGTGCTTTGGAAAGCTGCCAACCCTAATGAATCAGTTCAGACAACTCACACTGATTAATGTTTCTGTTAGAAGAGACTATTCCAGGGTTTGCTTTGTGATCCAGCAGAGACCAGAAGGCACTATATGGTCTTTTATAATACATTAGGATCAGTTGAAATATGTCTAACATTACAATGAAAACTAAAAGAACCACTAGAGATTAAAGCATATACTCTGAATGCTATGCTGTCCTTGGCATCAACAGGAATTATGCACATGGAATTGAGAAAATAACTTTACATTATGTACACAGTTTTCAAACTGACTACAACAAAATATTAAATCCGCTTATTAATACAAAACCATTAACGGTGGTAAACTAAAACAGTGGTACCCCTTAAAGTGGTAACTTTTAGTTGTTAAGTTCATCAGACCATGATGTTCTCTGAAGTACTGTCACCGCCATGATTCAAAAGCTAGAGAATGAAGTAACAGATGTACTAAACTAGAATGTAATGTAATGTAAATGCATTCCTCATGTCTTCATTAACTGACATATATTTTCAGAAAAAAATTGTGTTATAAAAAATTAAGCAGTGTGTTTGGAAATATTTCACTCAGTGTGATGCAACAGCTTCTTTTATAGCAATCTGTTTTATTAATACATTTTAACTGGTATTTTAATGCTGTATAGCAGGGGTTTTTTTGAGGAATAAATCTCTTTCATGGAGTTTTCTTTCAGTAGATAATTACACAGATGGCTTTCAGTAGCAACATCTCTTTCACAACCAGATGATAAAGTTTCTATTTATATCCCTGTCATGTACCTGGTCTGGATGTAAGTCTTACTAGAGTCAAACATGCTTCACAACAGATGAAAGAAGAGGAATGAGAGGCAAAAAAAGGAAGAGAAAAAAAAAAAGAGTCCTGTGCTCCTGATTTTATTCCACTAGACCTTTTAGACTGCCAAGGAATTTCTTAGTTTTTCACTCTGCTGCTATTGTAGTACCAATAAAGTAAACACGCCATAAATTAAATTCACCTCAGTGTGCATTTTTTGCACTTACCTGTATTTCCAAACACCAGAGGCTTTTATTGCCAACAAAAGAAAATTTTACATTTCAAGGGAATAAAAAAAAATCTGGGAAAGTATCTTGAAAGGGATATTACTAGATTACTCTGCCAATTTCATAGTTCAGTTATTTGTCCTTTTTCCATTGAAGCACATGTAATCCATGTACATGAAGTCCTGTGCAATTCTATTTCACTCTCCTTCCATTCTCCTCTCTCCTCAAAGCACTTTTTTGAGTATTCCCAACTGAACATGAAAAGTCCCCAGTTCCTTTGAAAATTCATTTGTATTAAATTAAACTTGATTATCTCAATTAAGTTTTTCATGGATATTGCAGAAAGGCATGCTCCTAACGCAGTAAATAAAAATGACAAAATTCATATGAGCATAAAGGTGGGTTTTTTTTGTTTTAAAAATTATTCCTAAGTCCAAAACAAGTCTTACATTGTTTTAGAACTCAGAACAGTTATAAAAATGTAATCCTGTCTGATCAAGAACATCAGTTCTGTGATAGTCTCCAATACAGAGATCTAACAGAACTCATTATCCTCCAGTTCAGCCCAACTAATACTTTTGTACATCAGCATCTAGCTTTAGAGTTGGAATAAAAACTTGATGAAATCAATACAAACTTCTCTGTAGAAAAACTACAATTTCCCATACACATTTTTTTTCCTCCCACTTAAAATTGCATTGTCACAGAGAATAAAGGTTCTCTTCTTCAACAACCAGACAGTGAACTGGACAAACTGATGAGTTGAGTTCAGAAGCAACTCTTGCCGCTCACTTTTATCAACTGCACTAAAGACTTTTAACATTGAATGTGATGCTGTCAGCTAAGGAGTTTGATTGCACTGATAGCGATTATTTTGTGAAGTTTCCTAACAGATATATTTTCAAGTGCTTCTTGAAAAGTCAGAAAGAGAAGCTGAGATTGCTAAAGCTTGGCAGCCAATATACAACTTCCTTTACTGGATAATTTGATCCCCATCTTGCTCGGGCTCTGCTTTATTCAGCCCACTAAACTATTTCACTGCAACATTAGACATATTTACGTATCACAAGCTCTTTAAATTCCACTGAATAGAGAACGGAGGACTTTTTCAAAGCCTCAGGGATGGTCTAAAAGCATGAGGCTTGTAAATGATGGCCCTTCGAAAGGGTGATGCAGTAGCTGTGTAGTTTCATCAGCTCAGAAGGTAGTAATCATCTCCTTTGTGAATTGCTGCTCATCTCTAATGTAGGGCTGAGGATACAAAGAGGAAAAACTTCTGAAATGGTACAAATCTTGATATGGCAAGCATAGGACTAAGTGAAATTAGCATGAAGTGGATGTGGAAACAGAAGAATTTCCAATGGCAACTTTAGCGAAATTGTCAGTGGCTGTGTAGGGAGATGTGTCAAGTGGCTTAATGATTTTGCCAAGAAGTTGCTCAAATTTTGGGTCTGCAACTGGAGGGTAGAATACTAAATTTATTAGGAATAATCAACCATTTAAGTACAAAATCAAAACCAAACAGCTGTTGCATTTAACACAAATCCAGAGTGTTATAACAGATCATAAACTGGAAATGAATCAAAGCATCGTATTATTGTTATAAATAAATAAATAAATAAATGTCACACAAATATCTGAACTGGAATGTTTTATGCAAAACATAGAAGTTAACTCTTCACTCTGCAACAACTATAGCTTCAGCTGATAACTCTAAAACTTCAAGAAAGGTGTGGTCCAAGAGAGAAAGTAAAGAGAAAAAAAAAATCCACAAAAATGATCAGAAAATAATGTAGATCGTGAGCTAGGAAATATGACCCATATGAAAATATTGGGAAAATTAGGATTACTTAGTTTGAAGAGAAGTTTGCAAAAAGATGTGATAAATGTAGAAATATTTAAAATTACTGCTAAAATGTGGAAATAAAGTCCATCTCAAAATGTGAGAGCACATTAAAATATTACTTCCAAATGCAACAAGAATAATTTAAATGGGAAAAGAAAACAACACCTAATCTTAAGGATTTTCTGGAATAGATTCCTTGAAGGGCTTTGGAATATCCACTGCTAAAAGCTGAAAACTCTGCATTCACCAGTACATGCTGGGGGCTGCGCAGCTGGAAATCAGCCTTGCAGTGAGGGACTTGGGGGTCCTATTAAACATGAGCCAGCAATATGACCTTCCAGCAAAGACCAGTGGTGGCCTGGGCTGCGTTAGACAAAGTACTGCCAACAGGTCGAGGGAGGTGATCCTTCCCCTCTCCTCAGCACTGGTGAGGCCACACATGGAGCAGTTCTGTGTCCAGTTCTGGGCTCTCCAGTACGTGAGAGATATGGATCTACTGGAGAGAGTCCAGCAAAGGGCCACCAAGATGATTAAGGGACTGGAGCATCTCTTCTGTGAAGAAAGGCTAAGAAGTGGAACTGGTAGAGGAAATAAGGCTTACAGGGAATCTTATCAATGTATATAAATACCTGAAGATATTTAGCTGCAAAGAAGTCAGAGCTCTGCTCTTCTCTGTTCTGACAGGACCAGAGGTAATAGGCACAAACTGAAACACAGGAAGTTTTCTCTGAACATCAGGAAACACTCTTTGACTGCAAGGGTAACCAAGGACTGGCACAGGTTGCCTGGGGAGGTTGTGGAGTCACTGTCCTTGGGGATATTCAAAAGCCCTATGGACAAGGTCCTGGGCAAGCGGCTCTGGGTGTCTCTGCTTGAGCAGGGGATCGGACCAGATGTCCCTTCCAAATTCAGCCATTCTAAAATTCTGTGATTATCTGAAAATAGGATGAGATGAATGTTTATTTGAGATGATTTAGACCACATAAAGTAGTTTTCAAAGCATAGAGAAATAGAGAGAGTTTATGAACATTCTTCTGGTGGGATTTCTGTTTGAGAGACATAGAAGACATAGAGAGATAGAGACACAGAAGTTGTGCCAATTTTTTTTTCTATTTTTTTGATTATAATAATCTTTGAAAGGCAAATAAGACCACTTTTTCTTCCTTTTACCTGCTGTCTCAGTTGGAGTGATCTCTTCAGCACACCTGACTTTTCACTGTGCTCATTTTACAGTTCTTCTGAACTTTGCAACTCTGTAATTAAGACATAGCAAAAAGCCAGTAAATGACATTGCATTCTTTTTATGAGGTATGGATTTTTCTCGAGTGCTGCATACTCATCTACCTCCTACCCATATGCTGTAGGTGTTTTTTCCCATACTCTGTGTATAGGAAGGAAACCATCTATATTTATCAAAATCCATCTAATTCACATCTCTACTGGCACTACTTACAGTTTCATGAAGAGGCTCACTGCAGTGATAACCTTTACTCTTCTTCACGCAGCAAGTGTACACAGCCAAATCCTGCTCATCATAAGATGAGCCTAACACCTTCAAAAATATTCATATGACTGAGGTGAGAAGAATTCATATTTGTCTGTAAGTAGATACAAATTATTGTGCTCGCCATGAAATATGCGTACATCTACAATAAACTGATTTTATGGAGGAACACTTCCACTTCACTGCTTTTGAAACCAAGAAGTTGTTTACTATTCCATTAACTCCAGGTCCAAGAACATTATGCAGTCATTAAAAAGCTACACCTCAGACACATTTCTAATGGGCTGGTATTTATAGACAATAAGTAGGGCCAGTGTTTTGTCACAGTAAATTATACATGAAACAGTCTAGCCATGGGAGAAAAAAAAGGCAAGTGTCACAAACTGCTAGTAAAACTGCCAGAGCTCACAGCCTGCATTTTAATCAAAATATACTTTATTTCATAATAAAAATTGATTAAAAATGTTTAACTAAATGTTTAAAAAAAATTTAAAACTGCTGCTATAAATGACTTCTGGCAAGCAGATGCAAAATAACAACAGCTTTGCTGCTTCATCTTTGCCAAAGACGACCGTGTTTTAAACTAACCATGCTCAGCAACCTGTTATCTAACCTGAGGGAAACAGTAGCTCAGAGCTACCAAATAAGTATTGTATTTTAGATAAGGTTTTTCAACAAAAGTAAATTAAGCACAGCAATATTGATGTTCCACTTTTATGCATGCATGAATAAGATGTCTCTGCTATTCAAGAGGGTCAGCGTTCAAATGTGCACAAATACGTTGTATATTTTTAAAATTGTTTCTGAAGAGAGGGAGCACACACACTGAAAAAATTTCTACCACCATTACAATCATAAACATTTTAACGAAAGGTGATGGAATGCACACTTGTTATTTTGCAGCGGAAACCACCAGAATCCACTGAAATTCACACCCTTTCAGTGACCTGAAGAAATGTTGAATTTAGCCCTTGGTCTTGCAGTCAGGTCCAGAGGCCTCATCCTTCAGCACATGGAACAATAAAGTATACTGCTGCAGAAGAAACCAAAAAGACAGACCTTGCCAATACTCTACCATGTATTTCTTGCCCGGAAGAACACATTCTGCTTCTTGATGCTTATGGAAACCAATTTATGGCTTGTACTGCCACCGTTAAAATGGCATATCTATTAAGCGTTGCTAGTAATGAAATTAAATCCTTCTGTCCCCTTGAGGCAGTATGTCTAATCTGAAGAACCTCGATTCACTTGACTTCACCGTTAAGGCAGAAGAGTTGTCACTCCACCACTTTGCAAACACTACAAGGTATAATCTGCTGAGAGTAAAACGCTATGGAGCATTGAAAGATGCATCCCTTGCACTTCGTTAACACAGTGCATAAAGGCTTGTCATTTAGCCCACATGCCAAGTGTGCAGGGCAAAATATGCAGTTTTTCCATAATTTATGAAAAGAGGAGAGAGGGAATTTTCAGCAAATATCTACTGTGTTCCACTAGGAGTTGTCAAACATGGATATCTTCTCCACTCCAAGTTAATGCAAGACTTGCCATCTGCCAACTTGCACTATTCCATTCCACTTCAGCATTTTTTCTGTGCTACTGATTTACTGATATTTTCTGCTGATACTACTTTTTACTTCAGTTGTAAAAGAGGTAAATCTGCCTCAGTCAACATACGTGACAAACAATCCTTTTCATTTTTAATTTATATGCTAAGAACAATATTGACCTTGAAACTTCAAGATAGGTGTGGGGACTCTATGCCAACTTAAAGCCTAAACTACGGAAGAATTTGTGTCATGTTTCTGAAGAAAAATGTTCAGGGTCAAGTTATTTAGACTCAGCTGTAACATTACTTTTTAAGTGTTTCTATGTTTGTACCTATATGTGCACACTAACTGGCCGTACAGAAATACCCTGTTTGGAAGGGTGAAATTGTGCTGGAAAGATGTGACCTCCAAATGCTCTGTGGTCTCCAGATGCTTTAAATTGAAAACCTGGGCTCATCTTAGAGTTCCTCAAGGAAAATAACACTTATTTATTTAATTTCTTTCTTACTTACCTTTACATAACCAAGTTTTGAAAGGATCTATTTAATTCCAGAACCTTGAATTGAGATTTTGCATTTCCTCCTAGGACTACAAAGTCTGTTCCTCAATAGCAAGCATCAGGGATGGTTAAATGGGGGGAGGGAGACATTTTTAAAAAGTTTCTTTCTATTGAGTTTGTGCTCAAAGTGCCAAATCTTCACTGTAGGTTCTCCAAGTAACTTAGAAAACAAGGGAGGAAGCTGACAGCTTCATTTTTCATAAATTGGCCTCAATTCTCATCGAACTGTAACAGAAGGGAAGCCTTACCCTACTTTTCCCTGTGCAGCCAATTGAAAAGTTCCTGAAAACATGCATAAATGAGTGTGCAAACCCCTCTGCTATTGAAAGAAACCACTGGTCAGTCACACAATGAAGGATTAAGAAAGCTTTTGGCACAGTCTCCTCCTCCACTACCTTCACTATGGCCAAGAAAGGACCTTAAAAATTTCAATGTACTGCTGCAGTTAAGTAAGTACACCAGTATATTTCCCCAAATGAAGTTTACAATTATGTCATACCAACATTTTCAATGCAAAAATTTGCTTGCCTCCTGCTGTCCATGGTGACTCAGATACCTCAGGGTTATCTTCTGAAGTCTTCTTAGAGGCATTTTCCTGTTGAAGTCAATGAAAATATAGTTCACTGAAAATTCAGCAAAGACAGCAAGACAACATCTGGTCATGAAATATGAATATGATTAATTTTAGAGGAATTATTTTAATTTGGTTTTGCTTCTTTAAAAATAATTTTGATTGTGAGTTTCTAATATGTGTAAATAAATACATATATATGTGTATATGTACATGCATGTGTGTATAGACACATATCTTCCCATATTTGCCTATGTGGTTTGATTTACTTGACAGGTGTGGAGAAAAAAAGATGGCTTAAATTATCATTCAAGGGTTTTAATCACTTTTAAATTCTGGTGCTACATAAAGTCATCAATACAGTATCTTACAGATGGATGATTCACATGACCCAGGGGACAATGTTTTATTTTATTCTGTTTATAACAAGGATTGTGAACAACAGAAAATAGGAAAGAAACGTTTCAATAGAGATTGGGAGTTTGTTTCAGGGGGATTGCTATATATTCATAACCATAGACTACATGCAGGATTTAGAAACAATCATGTTTACAGCTGTCTTTGCAGGTGACAATGCAAATATTTAAGTGAGTTATTATTGTCACTCTCCTGATTAAACTGACAATTAGTTTCCTAGCAAACCCTTAAACATTTATCAGCCAACAGAAATACAACAGTTATTATGCACAGCAGTTTATCTTCCTCTGGATGGATTGGAATAATGTTTTTGAATTTATAATTAATATTTTTCAGCACTTGAAAAAGTAAAATAAATAAAAACATGTAGCAAAACCTTATGAGGGGTTATAATAGTACATTCTGTTACAGGGAAATTAACAACAGGTTATTACAGAAAACTTTCAATCTCATTCATGTAGTTAGCCAAATCAGCCCTTTGTATTTCAATTATTCTTACCATCAAATGCTAAAGTTATGCCCTGTACTGACACTCAGTTGAATTATACAGCATAAAAGTCCCAACTGTACAGGCAGATAATTGCTCATCAGTGTCATGAACAAACTACTTCATACAGGATGACTGACTTCAAAATACTGAATCCCCATCTGGTGAGACCTAATGAGCAATGGAGAGGCTTAAAGGTAATGAAGCAAGTCCCTTTTTGGCAGATGTTACTTGACAGCTGCATCTTGGGATCCTAGCAGCACTATTGCTGCCTCATATTAATATATTCTTGAAGGTATTGTGATGAAGCTTGCAGAAAACAGAGGATCCTTTTCTCTTCAATAGGCCTCATTTTATGTCACTCCTCTCATATCTAAACCACTTAGTAAGTTTTGATTTCAGAAGACTATTCAAAGTTTATTGAACTGTGTTTTTCTCATGCTTTAGCCTACATGCTGCAGGCTGAATCCCCGCAGCAAATAAAATCAACCTAACAAGCATGTCAAAGTGTTTGGTTTTATTTTTCCTCCCCTAAGGGAAGAGGGAAGAAACATGGTTTTGGGTCACCGCTCAGCACACACATCTTGCGGCATACACATGCCACATAGGGTCTCAAGTGAGCTCCACAAAGCTCTGTCCTTGCTACATCCTGTTCAGCAGCTCTTCACTCTCCCAGGGGAAAAATTCCTGATGCAGCTACCTGAATTGCACAAGTGGCCCCGAGGCAGGCTGCTCTGAAATATCAGGTGAATTAATGCGCACCCTGGCTCTCAAAAGGGCAGAGTAAGAGCTGCTGGACTGAGAAGTCTAAGAGCTGCTGGACTGAGAAGTCAACTGAAACTACAAACAGGAAAGGCAGAGTTGTTTCTTTCTATCTCCGCTTAATCATCGTCCTGTTGCCCAAGGAAAGAGCCTACTCCACAATATCAGGCCCAGGCTGTTATTGTCAATCTCTTCAGCATTAAATAAAATACCAAAAATTCAGAATTACTTTCTCTTCTATTAGGAAATGAAGTGATTACAATCAGCTTGTGTTTTCTTGGCCTAATTATTGCAACATATGTAAGAATAAGAGAATTGCAACACCTACTACAACACATATACAAATCAGTCAACATGAATACTTTTGTTTGTTATATGTTGAATATCAAATGAATGCTAAGATCTTAGCTTGATCCTCTAAACTCCTAGAGGGGCTGAAGTGGGATCTATGATAGAGTCATTTTAAGCTGTTAGCCCTTACCGAAAAGTTACGATCCTTGGTGATAATGACGAAATCAATGGAAAGTAAATACTAATGAAGGCCTGGGACTTTCAGCAGCTGTAGAATTTCCTTTTTAAAAAAGCAGAAATTTGCATGCAGTCAAATTAACTGTAATGTCAACTTCATTCTACAGCTGTTTAAAGGATTTTTAGGGTAAAGCCCAATGAGAAACATTAAGAATTCCTGGTGAAAGGAACCACTCTAAAGTTTCCACATCCTTCTTCTTTCATTTCCAAATCACTTTCCCTTCTAATGGAACTTACCAGCTATCTTTATATGTTATGGCCAAAGGATTTTTCTTTCCCCAAAAGATGTGTCTATTTTTGCTTTAGGAACTTTATGGAATTCCTCCTCCTATCAATCAGCGCTTGCAACTCTGTTCTACTCCTTGGGCATACGAGGAGTAATTCTTCAAGGACCCTGCTTTTTGTGCCCATTTACACAGCATCCTACGGGCTTGCAGTTATCTGCTTCCCTAAGAAATCTGAAAATTATTTTAGAGATTTCCTAAAGGAGATTGTTCATTATTTTTGGTTTAAGAAAAGAGCAGTTTTGTGCATCTCTCCAATGAAAGCAACGCAGAGTTGTCAAAATAAATGTAGCTTTGTAAGCTTTAGTGGTGGTGACATACTAGGAAAGTGACTTGCTAAACCAAAGTCTCTCAACAAGACATTCTGGATAAATATGTTAAAATGAAACATTTCTTTAACCTTTTGCAGGTAGTTATATTTTCGAAAGTACTTTAACAATTACAAGTTTGCATAATTAACTTAAAAGTTTACATAGAGAAATGACAACTGATAGTTTGGAACATATTTGATGAAATATATACATGAAGAAAAAGGACATAAGTTCATGGAATTTCTTTTTTACAGTTTACTATATTTTCATCTTTATAAAAGTCAAAAAGTTAAAAAAAGACATGTGGAGTGTTCAGGTAATACAGTTACGCTAAGGCTAATTAGCTATCATCCTCTCCTTTGTTTTTCAGATATTCATTCATATAGACCTATTAGAATGTTTTTGATGATTCCTTGATTAACAGACAACAAAACAGGGAGCAGAGAGAGGGCTGAGGTGTGCTCGCACTTCTCTGACCTATAATGTGGTCAGGAGCAACAACTTCAGATACAGCCACAGAAATGGCACTCAGGAGCCCTGGCAGAATCCAACAGATACCAGAAGAGTAAGCAAAGCGTTTCCCAACAGCTAATGGTTCAGTTTTCCAGAAAGAAAACTCACTCATCACCTAATGATGGGCCAGAGACATCTCACTCTGCACCACTGAGCAGCTTTAGGTGTACATCCCTCCTAAGCCCTCTTGCTGCTCTGAGCGCTGCTATCACAAAGACAAAACACCAGTCACTGCCCTTGCTCAGACAAGAGCAGGACTTGCTAATGAAGTCTTAAATCCTATCTTAAATCTCTTGTTCTTGCAAATCTGTAAAATGAATTGTGCCAGAGCACTGAAGTCCCCAGCCAGGTAGTATCATACAAGAAAGAGAAAAATCCTTCATAAAATGAATGCCTCCTAATAGCCACTAAGAGACAGAACAAAAAGAACTGAAAAAAATTTCTAGATTTTATATCTGCCAATGTCTCCTTTAGAACAAAGGGAGAAGAAACACATTTGTAATGTATGACCTCACTTTTTTTTTTTCTTTTAACTACCTGCTAGATAAAAGGGTGGCTCATTTGAAAAAGATCCGATGCTTTATTGCATTTATTTTCTGATACCATCCTTTACTCAGACAATTGCTTGCCTGTCCATCTGTCAAGGGAATTCCGATGAGAACATTCAGTTCCTTTATTTTATTCCAGCACCTTCATAACAATACGTATGAATCATAGCACACATTACAGTGCAATGCTGCAAGTTGAGTCCAGTTTTTTCACTTTCTTTTCATGGTGAGCCTACAAGGAAGTATTTTTCAAGTGCTATCTCACAAATTAATAACTACCAGAAACTTGCTTTGTTTCTCTTCCTTTGACTCTTCAGACTTCAACTTTCTATACCTGCTTTTGAAGTGTTTTATGAGAAGTATCATTGTATAGCTTTAAAAGTCAACATATCCAAGTTATTTCTGACTCAGAATCTATTACATTCAGTGCAAAAATGTCTATCAATGTGAATGTACTTGAGTCCCACTCATTACTCTTTGTGGCAATTATGAGTTCTAGAAGACAATATAATCATGAACTCAAAAAATCTCACGGGTTTTGTAGTCCATTACAACCTCCATGCTGATCTCCATCTGTTCCAAATATAATGAATACCCTTTCCTTTCAAGCACTCTGATTTATCAGCATATTTTTTTGCCTTAGCAGATTTTATCTTTCTTGAAAGACATGATTTTTTTTTTCTTTCATTTGGTTTTTGTTCATTTGTTAAGAAAAAGGAAGAGGAATGGCTCCTGGCCCAAAGCTTATCTGTTGCTTGTTTTCTTTTTCCCAAGCTAAGCATCTGGTCAATAAAAAAATAAACAAAAAAACCCCCAAACTTAGGCTATGTTGGCCCCCTCAATGTCACAACTACTATGGCAGCAGCTTAACGTCGCTGCAGATGACAGCCTGCAGCTTCATTGCCTGTAGTCCTTGCTGCAAAACAAAACAAAACAGGCTCAGGTGCTCCGGTCCAGCTGGATTTATCAGATCAGGTGGAGCACCGTGCCAGTGCAGTTATTGCAATCCCAAAACTGCTACAATCATCAAGCCCTGCTGGACACACACTGGCAGCCTGTGGATTACTTTAGAGCTTCACTGTATTCTTCTTAGCAGGACTGCTAAACCAGGCACTAGAAGAGCACAAGTGGCTCTGCACAAACCAGCTCAGGTCCAGCCCAGCAGATGCCATGCTGAATAAGCCCAGCCTGCACTGGTTCTGTATGGAGTCACTTGGATGTGTCTGCATCACTCTGCCAAGTGCCTATTGAGATGGGGCATTGCCCAAAGTTGGCAAGATGCCTGTAGCTCTAGCAGGACCAGTGCATGCTGAAGATGCACCAATGCTAGCACTGTTCTGCGGTTCTGTCCTGGAGAGCACACTTGTCTCATGGGACTGCCCTCCCGACAGTAGGAAACAGGACATGACAAACACAGCACTTCCACAGAGAGATGCACAGGTTCTGCGCACTCCACAACCTCCATACTCAGCTATCACGTATTTTAAGTTGTTCTTTGGGAGGTGATCTGGAAAAGATGCCAAACGAACTATTACAGAACAAAGACAAGAACATATTCCACAGGCAAGCAGAGGGAAAAAAAAAAAAAAAAAAAAAAAAAAAGACTACGAAGTTAGCTGTTCTATTTTATACCAGCCACACAAAACAGACGTATACAGTTCTCCTCACACAATTAGTAAAAAGTACACCTATGGTAAAAAGTTAGTTACAAACCTGAATTTCAAAGCGCTCAAAGAAAGCACATAGCATTGTTCCTGTCTTGCCGCTACCCAAATTAAGATGAAATAGCTTGTTCAGCACTGTAAAAAAGATGAGTGGCAGAGAAAGGACTTTTTTTTTCTGATGCAGAATGAAATGCTTCATCCACTGAACCATGCCATATGCATCAGCTTGCTTTATTTTGGATGCACTTGACCACTCAACTGTTTCTGGTTTGTCATTTCCTTAGGAGGCAGAGAGAAACAGAAATGAAGGGAAGAAAACAAACAATTGAGGAATAAAGCAGGCAGTAGCAATACAAAAATGAGTGTGAGTAGTGCTCTGAGAAGAAAGGTCAAGAAAGGAAAAAAACCCCAAAGAATACATGATGAATGTAAAGGAAACAGTTTAGCTGCAACAGCTCCAGCTATACACAGAGTACATTAGCCTGGCCAAAGCTCAGGGCTTATGCCATTAGCTTGCTCTCAGATCCTGAAAGAATAATGTATTCCTGGGAGATAAAGAAAAAAAAAACACATCACCTGACATCCCAATGTTAATTGTTAACAAAGACCATCCACCTGTGCTGTCCTGATAAAGAGCACCAGCATTTCCAACCACCTCAACACTTCTGCATCAATGCAGAAGACTGACAAGCAAGTGCTCCTAGGCTCCTGAAAGCATTAATTCAAGCATATATAAGTGTATATTTAGAGCAGAAGCTCCTGCTTTCTCTGCCTGAATAGATGAATTTGGGAATTATCCATGAAGATAACAGAAATACACGTTCAGCTCTAAATTTGCCAAGTATTCTCACTACGGTGGCTGTCTTAATTTATTCCAAGTCTCAGTAGTATCTTAATCCTTCAAGTAGCACCTAATTTAATATCCTGATTCATTACCTGAAACAAAAAGGAGAAAGCAGTATTTGAAGAAACCCAACTCGCAGACAGTAGCAATAAATGACAGTGTCAGTAGATTTTTCATGCCCGGATCTCATAATTTAATTTTTTTAAAAGAGCCTCTGGAAATTCAAATAAGACAAGAGGGATACTGCAGAGGCTGTGAACATCTCGATGGTCACTGAACAAAACAAACAAATCAACAAACCAACCCACAAAACAAAACCAACCAAAAAACAGAGAAAAGAAAATTCTATACCCTACAACTTTGCTCCAACTCTTCATTAATATTTAAAAATATTGCCCAAGTGACATTGAAACACACTGTTCATCTTAATGTACTGGGTCTGTCGGTTTGGGTTCTCTTTAGAGGTTTTTGTCTTCAAAAAATAAATTTGAAATATTTTAGTTTTGGAACAGTTCAGAACATATATATAAATTTCAGTTTTCTATTAACAGTTCTTTTCGTAGATCAACAGACACTAAAGTAAAAAGCCCAAACCAAAGGTGTTAAGAAGAACTTGAAGTACATATCATCAGAAAAGAGAAAGAAAGACACCATTAACAGAATTAAAATAATTTCAGGTATTTTCTTAATGGGTCTTGTGTACTTTGCTGTGGGCTCATGTTCAAACTACTTTGCATTGTGATTAATTTCAAGTAAAGTTAAAACCAAAGAAGCTTGGCTAGGGTTTTGGCAAAGTATGAATATAACTTTTAATTTAATAGCAAGCATTTTTACAAGTTACACCTGCTATGGATGAGACATGCAAGAGAGACAGTTGCACTGACTTCATTTAAAGACACAATACACAGGGTTGAAGTCTTACCTTGTGTGGAGAACCAATACCAGATGCAATTTTGTCTCGACATTGCTACTGCGCCGCCATCTCCTGGGAGGACCATCTTCTTCACGGTTTTGGAAGTGACGACCTCATGTGCCTGCGCTGGGACCAAGGGCGCGAAAAGAGCAGGAAGAGGCCTGCAGGAGAGCAGCACTTCTGGTCGATCTGCGCATGAGCGCGATCCCTATATAAAGGAAGCACGCGCCTTTTGGCGCCCCTTTTCTTTTCTCCGCTTCCTCTCCTCTTTTGTTCCTCCTCGCCTCCCTGCTGCATGCCACCCCCCGCCCCACGGACCCCAGACTCTATGAAGCGTGTAATGATTGAAGGCTTCGGACAGAATCTGCAGAAAAACTGTTGAACTCAGAGTGGTAGTAGTGAGCTTTCTCCCTCTTTCCTTATTTTCTTCCTTTACCCCCTTTTCTTTTCCTCCCTTTGCCTTCCCTTCACCTTTCCTCCGCGCTTTATTCTTTGTTAAAAGTA
>NW_009649306.1:210572-211341 GCF_000708025.1 Charadrius vociferus
TAGCGGAAAAAGAAGCAGAGGGATATTGGGGCCCCGGCGCCTTCCTCACAACGGGCGACCGCCGAGCCCCATGGTCTCTGACCCAGAGAGCCGCATATTGGGCGGGGGGGGGCTGAACCCATTAGAGAGAGGGGATCCTCTAGCTATAGCCGGTTCTGCTGATCAGTTATTGGAAAGTGTACAGAAGGCGGCTTGCCTACAAATGATGCATGATAGGGAACTCAAATCCAGCCTAAGCTCCCCGATGTTCTTGCCGGTAGATGCTGAGCGAATGACACCCCTGATAGGAGAACTCCCCAACCCACTAAAACCTATCGGGATCCAATTGCAGGGGAAAATTCAAAATGTGCCTTGGGGAAAGCGAATTGCAGCTGCCCTATGGGGGATGGTAACCCCTGGGCAGCAGCGAGGGAAGGTATGGACCTGGGGGGAAGTAGCTCAGGAATTAATAAATTACGGGAGGAAATATGGGCCAGTAGGTAGGACTTACCAAAAGGTAGAAACTAGAGCCGTGTGGGCGGAGGAGCCGGCAAAGAAATCATTGGCTTTTTCTGGAAGGAGCTCCGATCTAACCAAAAGAGGGAGACCTCTGATCCGGCAAGAATTGTGGCAAATGGGACTGCAAAAGGGTGTGCCCTGAGACTTAATGGATGGTCTTCCCACCAAAAAGCTAGAGCTCCTGGTGCGGAGGTGGTCTGGACAAGGACCCTCACCCAGACTGAACCCACCTTTGGCGCCACCCGTGGACATGGGGGAAGGACTCAAAAAA
>NW_009649306.1:214601-222401 GCF_000708025.1 Charadrius vociferus
GTCGATCTGCGCATGAGCGCGATCCCTATATAAAGGAAGCACGCGCCTTTTGGCGCACCTTTTCTTTTCTCCGCTTCCTCTCCTCTTTTGTTCCTCCTCGCCTCCCTGCTGCGTGCCACCTCCCACCCCACAGACCCCAGACTCTATGAAGCGTGTAATGATTGAAGGCTTTGGACAGAATCTGCAGAAAAACTGTTGAACTCAGAGTGGTAGTAGCGAGCTTTCTCCCTCTTTCCTTATTTTCTTCCTTTACCCCCTTTTCTTTTCCTCCCTTTGCCTTCCCTTCACCTTTCCTCCGCGCTTTATTCTTTGTTAAAAGTATTAAGTAAAAGGTTGTACGACATTTGACTGACGTTAGCGTCTTAATCTCGTCCTTGGGATTATTTTTAACGAAACCTTCCTGATACTGGATCGGGACACCTTGGAGTCTGCCTGTTCTAAGGCTTAGAGTAGCTACTACATCATTCATTTTTCCCTGCAATATCAAGGTGCCATTCATTATTATTCATATATTTTTCTTATACTCCCTGTTATGCTAAAACATTAGTGCATGAACAATTTATGATTTCTTTAGTGATACCTAAAACGGTCTTTTGATTATAAATAAACCTGAAAATATAACTCAGATATACCATTATACAGATGTATCCTAACGTTAAGAATTCGAAATCTAGGAATTTCCTAAAAAATATGTTCATGAACAACCAGATAACTTAAGTCATAAAATCTAGTCTAAATTCTTGGATGCTTAAGGTTAGCAAGTCCATTAGTAAGGTAGAGTTGGAAATCAGAACTGATCTAACTACAGAATAATTTTTAAATGGACCATGAGAAGTCATAAACTACTTTTAGCTTTCTGTAGCAGATAACAATGCACTAACCCACACAGAGAACACAAAAACAGAAAGAAAAAAAAAAAAGAAATTTCTGAAATAGAAATATAATATTTATCACAATTGACCTTTCCAGGCATACTTCCCTGCATTTGGAGCAATATTTTGTTTTGTAACTCCTAGGAAAGGGTTTATTCTCTACCAACTGGCACATATGGTACTATGTAACACAATTGCCTCAGCTCATGAAAACAAGAGTTTCATTGTAGATGCTCTGCCAAAAGGTATAAAGCCCGGACTGTAGAGCAATTAGACACATCACAGGTGACACACTTGGCTCTGAAAAGGGGAAAATGACATTTTCTTCAACACATAAGCAGTTTATGCCAACTGCTTCATTCACAGGCATTTTCTGCCAGGAAGTCTGAAAGGCATTTTTTTTTCTTTTTTTTTTTTGTCCCACTGGGATTACAGCATAGGAAGGTGGAATAAAACTGTAATAAATATAATAGTCAAAACTGAGAACCTTGGCCAAACCAGAATGGGCACTGCTAGACACAGGAACAGGGTACACCTGAAAGACACAAGATGGTAGTAAAAAGAGCTTTGCTACCTGGACAGCTTCTTGTTCATTCCTGGAAGTTCTATTTGAAAGAGGGTAGTTACAGACATGAAAGTGTTGAGAAGTTTCAAATGGGCTTGAAGTCTTGAGCTCAAAATCACACCCCACAGGAACACATGTCTTTTGACAGCATCCTAGAGATAAAAATACACCATCTTTGACACTGACAAAGAGAAGAGGCAAACTTCCAATCTTGTGACTTAGAAAAACAAAATGATTATCAGCTGGGAGAGAAACTGCTTCCCTGCTAACAGAAGACCAGAACACAGGCCTCAGTCTGCAAGGAGCAGCAGGAGGGTAGAGCCAACAGGTTCCCAGGAAGGAGTCTGCTCGCTCGTGAAGTCTCAAGCAACAACGATCAGAGAAGGCCACTTAGATTTTCTCACCAGCAGAACTCAGACTGCCAATAACAACTCTTTCCTAACCCCTATTTTATCCTCATATAACTCCAGTTACCTCCATAGTATGTCTCATTGTTTTAAATGTACATTTTACATGTGTTGTGTGGTCAGTCCACACAACAGCAAGAAACACAGAAAAATGTGATTATGAGTGTTTCCATTGCCTCCACACTCTACCACCACATGACAAGAAGATAAATTTAAACCTCTGGTCAGTATAGTCTCAGTTAGCTCCCCAGCTAGGTTTGGTTTTATTCAAACCCACAGAGCTCTGGCCTGGCTGAAGCGATCCCTAGCAGTCCTTGCTCACCCTTGGCTAGGATAACTCCTGAACTCCCTGGTAAAGGGAATTTGCAATGCAGGTCTGATGTTGGACAGCACCACTCTGACAGACCCCGATGTCTTCCTGAGGTCTGGCATTAGGATCTGTTACCCCATCATTCTCTGCCACAGGTAGAGAGGGCAAAGTTTGTATAATGTGCTGGGAAGAGAGGTAGCTTGGATAAGAAAAGCCTCACGAAGTTTTTGTGGTTCTGAAATGTGCAATGAAAGCACAAGAATACAGGATTTAAGACTTTGATTGCCATCATACACATTATCAGTGGGTGGTATTACCAACTGCTTGGAAAAGAAAGACCCAGAGCAATTCCCATGCCTCTGAATAAGCACCTGCAAATAATTAAATAGCCAGTCTGGGGTTTGGAGGGTTTGGGTTGTTGGCTGTTTTTTTTTTAAGACTAGAGAATCAGACTCCTTTATTTTACCTGCAGAGATGATACAGCTGCAATGGGAAAACCACTTGGTAGGCAAAAGAGGCACAGAACTCATAATTTCATGTTTCTTTAATACAGTTAGGAACTCATTCATTGAAAACAGATCTGGAAAATTCTTCTTTTATATTGTACGGAAAGAAAAAAACAAACAAACAAACAAACCAACCAACCCAAACAAAACCCAAAGGGAATTAGAATGGCTGCAAGTTTTACCTAACATAAATCTCAATTACTTTCGCTTACCCTCAAAAGTGGTCACAGCTTCCTTTATGCAAACAGAAAGGAGCCCAAACTACAGAAGGAAACTTCATTAAGGGAGGCAAACAAGGGCTGACCTTGCCAGGGAGGTAGGTGGTGGCTGCAGGCAGCCCTCTGATCCACAGCTCACCAGGATCAATCCCTGAGTTTAAGCACTCACAGCAGCTCAAAAATGACATGTACAATGTCAGAGGGCTTCAAATCCATCCCTCTCTGATCATTTTTCTACAATTCCAAAAAAGAAACATGACATGTTTGGATGGATGTGTCCTTACTGTGCAGGAACTCTCCCCAACAGTATACAGTTTTAAATCACTGCAAACAAGAGGCATCTCAGGAAAATGTTTTAAGAGAATTGGTTTCTTTTATTTGCACAAGTTTTCCTTGCAAAGCTTCGTGAGCAAGATACTCTGTGAAAGGTGAATATAAAGGGAGACTGCATGGGATTCATGATTGTTTATGGGAAGATTCACAATGGAACTGATGATGTCACCACTCACATTTTTCCTGTCAATTAATTATATGGGAAGAAAGTCAAGGACAGGAAATGTAATAAAAAACAAGAATAGCTGAGCTCCTTCCTTCATAGTACTTAGATGAGCTGAATACTAAGGAGTCATTTACTGCAAAACAGGGCAAAAAGTCAACAAACGCTAGTGAATCTCTGTAGGTTTTACATTAAATATTCTATAGCCTGTATTAGCATTCCTTCTGAAGCCTAGTCCTAGTACCAAAGGCAGAAAACTTTGTATTTTGAAGCAGCACTAGAGGTTTGAGCCTCCTGCACTAAACAACTCAAATCGCTAAGAATGAGAGTAGCTTTAGTAGTTCCCATACAAAATTTAAATCTGTATTTCAAGTGGCATTTCAATTGCCACTGAGCTGCAACACAGACTGAGTGGACAGAACAAGAATGCTTCATCTCCTTGATTATTTCCTCAATGGTCTTTGAGCCACTCTGTGGAGTATAGCTGCACATTTTCAACCTATGAGCAAAACTGGGTACATAAGTAAGACTACAGTAGTAAACAAACATTGCAAACACACTGCGTTCACAAACACGCTCAGTCACAAGGATGGGATGCTTCTTACAGGAGCAATAAGCTGTATTAAAATTGAAAGGGGACCTTAGAAAACATTCCCTGGTTCATGGGGAGTACAGCCTCTTTATAAATCCTAATCATGTGCTCAGTGACCTCAACGAGGTGTGTGACCCGCAACCCCAAAGTCTGCAGTGAGTAGCTGACATGACACTGTGCAGCTGCCTGCACCACACAGCTGCAGGACCGCCTTTCGGGACGGGATCTTTCACTTCTGCCAAGACAGTCTTGTCTCTCCTAAAATTACCCCCACCGATTTTGTACCTGAGCAAAATATTGATCAACAAACAGCTGCTTAGAAAATAGGTTCCTAAAACACTCATTGACCTAATTTCAGTAGCTGAGATTAACCATTTAAATCCTGACTTATGAATCTATGTTCTTCTCCCTCAGCAGGAACCCCGTCTCCTGGAGAATCTCATCAGTTCTTGGTACTTACACTGGGAACAATTAACCGGGTCCTCCTTACCACTTGCTAGTCAAAAACATTTTTCCTGTTGGGAACTGGGGATTGGTGGTCAAGACTAGCAGGCTTGCAACACAACTGGAACAAGTAATTTTTTTTAAAAAGTGACACCAGCATAAAGGCCAGCCTACACGTATTTGGTTTTCATCTCTGTATACTCCACCAGGAGACAAAAGGAATGGCTCTCCTCTGGGGATAAGGAAGCAAAACAACATTTATGTTGCTAATGCCTGCACTAATCCCCTTGTATGCGCACAGCCATCCTCATCCCAAATTTTTTGTTTCAAACTGTTTTGGTGACTCAGCTGGACAGTGGGACAGAATCACTGAAGGCAGCTGGTTTCTCTTGGGATTTTATTCCATGTAAAGAGACAAAGTGCAGAAATCCCTGAGTTTATGCTGGATGATAATAAATGCAGACTGCGCAGACCAGCCCCATGAAGGTAGCCAGGCACATATCCCAAAAGCAATATGGCTATGTTTTTAAGGTGATGTGTGGAAGCTAATAAGCTCAGCTGTTGCCATACTTATTAGGAGATAATTCAAGGGTCTCTGCTGTGCTCCTGCTGAGCTGCAACATTTGCCTGATCAATATTTTTCAGTATGAGCTAGTAGAGAGTGATTACCTTTCTCTATTTCTTTAGGCAGCAAGGCTGCCTCTGCTACCAGGACATCTGCAAGAATTCAGGGTACATTTAATCTCAGGCAGAGGATCCAGGCACTCTTCACCAAAGAGCACTGTTAGATCATGGCCCCAAGGCCCCACTTGACCATTCAGGTTCAGATTCAAGTTGTCCCAATGTTATCTGGATCCAGATTTTTGTTAATTTTACTTTGAGGTGGGAAGAAAAAGAAAAAAGAAAGAGGTATTATTTATGTTAACCATTCCTTAGGTCCATTTCTGAAACACTGGAGAGGAGGAATACTGACCACAACTTCCTAGCAGCTGGTTATGTTTTGAGCAGAAAAAGAACAATCCTTCCAACAGCAGTGATCTGAGCCCTCCCTCGGGATCCAGGATTTCAGGGCTCCAGTTTCAGCGTAGCAGATTGTAGACCTCAGGTGCAAACCTTCAAACAATTATCAGTGAGATACTGTCTCAAAGGATCTGTTCAAGTCATCCAAGATGTACATTTAGGATTCCTGTAGTTTCCCACTCCTTTTCAGCTTTCCTCCTCAAGTTTAAGTTTAATGGCTACGTACCCAAGTTTTTCAGCTCCTCAGCCTGGTTTCAGGACAAGAATTAAAACAGACACAGCATGTTTTACCTCAGAGCACCAAGGGCTGTGTGATCATCTACTGTCTCCAACAACATCAAACAATCCTTTGTAAAAACAAAAACAAAATAAAACAAAACAAAACAAATCAAAGGGAAAAAAAATAGAGAATAGGAAAAATGGGATATTATCCATAAAGCTCAGAGGGGAAAACAGAGCCCAAATTCATCCAGGTACTTCCTGAGACTTTCTCTGAAACTCAAAAGAATAAACAGAAGAAAAAAAAAAACCACTGAAAAAAATTACATTTTACATCACAAAACATAAAAAATATATATAGTTATTTATTACATTCTATTTTTTATATATTATCACCAGAAAATTAAGCTCATGACAAGAAAACAGCATAAACTCATGGTTTACAGAATTTACCTTGTTTTAATTTTGGCAATAAATTCTAGCACTAATAGTTATTACGAAAGGAAAAAAAATTAGAAAAGAGAACTATAGCCTGGAAATACTGTGAAATTAAAAGGAAACCTGCTCTTTATTTCCTTGAGAGTGTTAGTGATAGAATATAGCATTAATGAACAAGTCTGTTTTGCATCAGGCAGCACAATGTTTTTGCTACAAACACAAATTGAAGTATTTGTTTCTAGTGCAGAAATCTATCCTATCAATTTGTCCTCAGAGGTTCTGTTTTCTCACTCCTCAGGGTGTCTGGCTGTTGGAAAAGAAAAAAATGTTGATTTAAAATGCAATTCTGCAAGGCTGTTAATTGTGGGAGTGGATCTTACTCACAAGTGATCCCCATGAAGCTAATGGAACTGCTTTTGTGCATAAGAATTAGACCTGGCTGGGAATTTATTTTTTTCTTTCTTTCTTTCTTTTTCCCTGGAAACAATTTTTGCATGGATACTGCAACTTTTGAGGAAACATATGGGTTTTTACATTGAAGCTTATCTTTTTACGGGCCAGGCTGAAAGAGGAAGAACAGGAGTTAGGGACTTGACTGTGCTCAGAAAGACATGCAGCAGTACCTGTCTGAGGCACGTCCCCCTCAGGCTCTTGGCTGAATTGTTCTGCCTTTTATAAAACCCTCAGTTATTCACAGGCTAGGGAAAAAGAGATGGAGCAGTCAGGATGAATGTCTGAGATGCCAGGGTCCCACCTTGAGGTACGCAGACAATACGTACCTCTACACATGGTGAAGCAGTTATGTAGGAAGGCAGGCTGGAGAAGGGCAACTTCCACTCTGGTCTGATTTCTAGTCTAGAAATTAAAGAACTTGTCTGGAAACCGTATCCTGGGCTGCATCAAAAGAAGTGTGGCCAGCAGGTCGAGGGAGGTGATTCTGCCCCTCTACTCCATTCTTGTGAGACCCCACCTGGAGTACTGCATCCAGCTCTGGAGTCCTCAACATAAGAAAGACATGGACCTGCTGTAGCATGTCCAGAGGAGAGCCACGAGGATGATCCGAGGGCTGGAGCACCTCTCCTGTGAGGAGAGGCTGAGAGAGTTGGGTCTGTTCAGCCTGAAGAAGAGAAGGCCCCGGGGAGATCTTATTGCGGCCTTCCAGTACCTAAAGGGGGCCTATAGGAGAGCTGGGGAAGGGCTTTTTACTAGGGCATGTAGTGATAGGATGAGGGGTAATGGCTATAAACTGGAAGAGGGCAGGTTTAGATTAAACATTAGGAAGAAGTTTTTCACTTTGAGGGTGGTAAGGCACTGGAACAGGTTGCCCAGAGAGGTTGTTGGGGCCCCATCCCTGGAGGTGTTCAAGGCCAGGCTGGACGTGGCCTTGGCCAACCTGGTCTAGTCGGAAGTGTCCCTGCCCACGGCAGGGGGGTTGGAACTCGATGATCTTCAAGGTCCTTTCCAACTGTCCTGGTTTGAGGTAAAACAGAACCAATTTTGGTCAGTAACTTCGCTTCTTAGCTGGGCCTCTCTAACAACTGAAATTGACAGCATATTGTGCAGACAATGTTCACTCTCTCAGGGTGATAAGACCTGTGTTTATAGCTGATGCCCAGCCATGGTATGCAGAGAGGACCTTGCTTATACTTATTGCTATAACACCCAAGGCCAACCAACTTTGTTATTTGCCCCGTTGGAGGGTCGGAAGCGGAA
>NW_009649306.1:222564-223204 GCF_000708025.1 Charadrius vociferus
TGCCCCAGTGCCAGCCGGTGTCGTGATTGTCATCTCGGGAGCTTGATACGGTTTTGTATATATTTCATTATTTCTTTTTTTTTTAATTTTATTTTTAATATTTCATTAAAGTAGTTTAGTTCCTTCTAAACTCGTAAGTCTCTTTTTCCTCCTCTGCCCCTCTCTCTGAAGAGGGGTAGAGCATCTGTCGGTCCCATCTGGGGTCCCCCAGGTCCCCAGTAGCCAATTTGTCCTAAACCATAACACCAACCTAAATCATTCTATGATTCTATGAAAGTGGGAAAAATCTTTAGCAGAGGCTCTGTCTTGCACCTCATATAACTAAAACAAAAACAACAACAAAAAAAGTACATTTTCCAGGGGGAAGAGTGTTTTGGCTGGTATCTGCTTCTTTCACAGATTTGGAAAGGGGTTTTCCACACAGAGGCTCAAAGGACAGCTTTTGTCTTGCATTCACACAGCACACAGTCCAGAAAAGGTCTACTCTTGGGGCTAACACGTCTGCCCTGGGAAAACTACAGTTATGTGCCATTTCAGTAGGGACCAGATTAGAACATTCACATTTGTCATTACAAGAAGTTGTGCTTGCTCCAGAAAAAAAATTCAAAGTTATGGTTAAGAGGAAAATACCCCATTTCCA
>NW_009649306.1:223236-243625 GCF_000708025.1 Charadrius vociferus
CAGCACTAGCAATATGCTTTTCCGTGCCTTTGTGACAGGCAGCTACCTCCACACCACCACCCTTCAGCAGCTGGTTCTTCATAATCTCTGAGATACCTTTCCACTGACAAACAAAACTCTGTGCACTTTGTCTCCTGCCTACAAGTTCTCACTCCTTGCTTGGAAGGATGGTGATATTTAGTATTTGACTGTAATCAGATCTTTGTTCTTTACTGTTTGCCAGTAAAGCAGTTGGGATTTAACCTCCCATTTGCCTGCAAAAACAGCTTTGGCATAATCAACACAGAGAAGTGCTGTAAGACTGTAAATGTAATTGTGAATCAGAGAAAAATTCCACTTAATAATGTATTACCATGTGCTGTCAGGCAATTCTATCTACCCTTATCATGCACCAGTCCAAAGCATGTTTACTCTGAGATGTGGCACAACATTAACAAGCTAGATGTAACCTACTTTATTCAAACACCCATACAGGCCCAGCTACAGAACTGAGAGCACGTCGGAGATCCAAAGTCCTGCAGCCTTCACTGATCCAGGTCTCCCAGTTAGCGTACTACCAGTGCCTGAGTCAGCTACATCAAAAACAAGAAAGCTCCAATATTGTTCTGTCCTACATATGTGTATATATACACATACATACAAACACATACACACAGACTAGTAACACCACTTTGTTTTTTCTTGGGTTACCCACCCATGAAGGAAGTTACTGGTTATTAGGGTTTGGGATTTTAGTAGTTATATGCATCTTTGAATACTTTTTATGGTTTAACCAGTTAAAGCTGAAAGGTCTCTTCACGACCAGAGGAAACCAAAAAGTCTTCTATAAATACAGACTCCTTGAGAAGACAAATATTAAGGATTACCCTGCTGTTACTTTTAGGATTCACTTCACAGTTCAGTGCCATGTTAGGGTTGTGTGAGCTACTTCTGAAGCAAAGCATGTTTCTATAGGCATGACAGAATGTTACATAGTGATAAATTGAGTCCAATTCAAGAAATGCAACTTCATCAGCAAAGTCTTGCATCTGTGGTAAATACATTCAAATTCCTGAAAGGAGAAACAGGGTTTTTTTTATGACTATCACATACTTGTACTTGATACAGACGAGCTTTCTTATCAACAATGTCTTCTGTAGAGAAAAAGGATTGATCTAATTAAAGCCAAGGACCTGGGAGAGATGCACTCAAGTCTCCTCATTTGGGAGAGATTTGCTGTGGGACATGGCCAATGGCAAAGTCTGTCTGTGCTTAAGATTCCCATTTCTCGAAAGCAGCTTTTTCATTTCCTCCAGGGATTTTGTGAGGACAAATATGAGGTACTTACAAGTGCATCTAAGAATGTAAAATGGGATCTGAACAACAGCCTCAAGAAGATGAGCACGATACTCATTCTTTTAAAGCAAGGATATTAAATCAGTCGAGCAGAAGCATATCATTAAACTATTTCTCTTTCCAAGGTTGTAAGTAAGATCATTCCCCTGAAGGTGACTTGTCGGGAACATATGTATTCTCTGTAAGCTACCCATCTCTGCAGTTTGCTAAACATTACTGATAATAGAACCAAGGCATTTATGCCTCAAAATGTGGTATTTTCAACAGCTAACCACAGAATCACCTAAGTGTCAAGTTTTCCCATCATGCACCAAGAAGAAATAAGGTAAGGGGAACGGGATTTCTCCTCCCTATTCTTACAGCGCAGACATTTAAATCTGAACTAGTCACCCAAGGTTTCCTCTACAGTCCATGTTGTGAATACATGCCTTCTAGCATGCAATTCATCTCATCCTAAAGCAGACAACTTAAAAATAAGTCAGAGCTGCAGACTAGGAGGGTTTTTACTTCTGCCAACTGCAGCAGGACACTAGCATGAGAGACTTACCTGAAAAGGTCTATGCAGTGTTCCATCATGTATCAATTTTGTTTCATTTGCACAGGCTGTCTTTATCTCATTTCTCTTGTGTTTAGAAAGCCTTTTAGCGTAGTCTAAAATAACACTTTCCCAAAATGTAATGTTTAGAAAGAATATTAAATGCAGATTACACTTTTTCCTTCCTAAGAGATGAATGTTTGTCATGCAAATTAATTGTAGTAAAATTTCCTGAAGCTTTAGTTTGCCATACGTAGCTAGGTAAAGAATAGAGAAAGTTTAAAAGCCATACTGGTCTTTTTCTTCCTTCTGAAGTAGCAAATGGTCCCGTTTCCACAAAAATATGGTGTTTCCTAAGCCAGGCCATGCAAGCAAGAAGAAAAGAGTATCTGGCATCTGAAATTGACTTTCTTTTTGATAAACATATTTTTTTCCAGGTTCCTTAAAAAAATAAGTCTATGACTTCTCTTCACAGGGCTTATACCTGTACACACATCTTTGTGAAATGAGAAGGCTCCTCCACCCCTCTGCAAGGGAAAGATTAAAATCACAGCTTGCCCACAAGCACAACGCTGAGGATTCAAAGACTTGCTAAGAAATTTCATAAGCAATAAGAAGATATCTACACAAGAATAAAGCTCTGTCAATAATAATTAAGAGTAAGTTACATGCTGATAGCTTTAAAAAAAACAACACATATATTTTGCCCATGAACACTGGGATTTAAGAAAGCATTTGTGTCTTAAACAAAGAACAGCTTCCAGAAGTCTTGATAAATTTTCTTAATTTAACTTCAGTGATAAATAACTTGTTCTCAGTAGAGGTATCTTGGGAAGACCTACTTAATGAGCAATCACATTCACCAGAAATACTCTCTTATTAGTGGTTACGTATGAACAATTGCTTCTGAAATGAAAGACATGAGTAAAATTACATTTAAACCCTTACCATTAATACACCAAAGAGGACCTTAAAATTAACTGAAGAGGAAAGATATCATATGTTTTGTGGCTTATTCACATAGCACTAATGGAAGACAGAAAAGAGAATTTTAGTTACAGAGCTGTAGTATAGATCTGCTCATTGTTTTTATGGTCTTTTAAAGGATGAGACAAAAAAAACTCCTCAATGTAATGTTTTTAATCCATTTTAGAGCAGAACAGAGAAAGGGAATGGATCTGTTTTGTTTGTGGGTTTTTTGTTTGGTTTTTTTTACCCTTGTTAGATTTCCAACTTCTCCTCCTTCTATTGACAAACCTCTTCATAAGTCCAAGAGATCTGAAGAAGTTGTGAGCTCCCAAGAAAAAGCAATGCAACCTCCTTAAGGTATGAGCTGCATTAAAAAGGCCATAATCCCTTTCTTCTAATAGCTGGACAAAACCAGCTGAATTTTATCTCAAGGAGAAGCCCAGACTGTATCAATAGAGGAGGGCTCCTGACAGCTGAGGCAGAGGAGCCACCGAGCATCTGAAGATCATTTCCAATGCATCCCATATGTGCTTTGTGCTGCTTCTTGTACTGGGTGCAGGTGCCAAGGCGCTGGCAGTGGGGTGCTGCAGGGGTGGCCTCTGCGAGGACAGGCCAGGGCTGCCCCGTGTCAGACACAGCTGGTACCAACATACCCACTGCAGGGCACTGCTGAGCCCATCAGATATGCTGGTGACTCCTCTGTGGTAACGTGTTTAAGACAGGGTAAAAAATGCTGCACGGCATCTGAGAGAGAGGAGTGAGAAAAATGTGAGGTGGTCCAGGTGCTGTAGCAGGGATTCCCCCACAGCCTCTGGAGGACCCACACTGGAGCTGGTGGATATTCCTGAAGGACTGCAGCCCATGGAGGGGCCACATTGGAGGAGGGAAGAAGTGTGGGGAGGAAATAGCTGCAGAGAGGAGCTGTTATGGACTGAGCCCAAGCCCCCATTCCCTACCTCCCTGCTACGTCACTTGGGGTGCGCAAGGGTTAGAGGAGTCTGCAGAGAAGGAGTGAAGTTAAGCCTGTGGTAGGGTTTGTTCTTTTATTTACCACTACCCAAATTAGTAATTACATTTTTATTTTAATTGACAATAAATTAATTTAATTTCCCCTATGTTGAATCTGTTTTGCCTGTGACAGCAATCGGTAAGCAACCTCCCTGTCTTTACCTCAACCCAGAAGCTTTCTTGTTCCTGTTCTTCCTATTTTCTCCCCTTGTCCTGTTGGGGAAGGGAGTGAGCAAGCGGCTAGGCGGCAGTTTGGCTGTTGCTAGCCTAGGCTAACCCACTGCATTTCTGTACTGCTGGCTAAACAGGAGTTGGTACAACATAGAAATTTCAGGCCGTTAATCAAATTTTGACCATCACCATTCACTAATTTAGGATTTGGTCCTTTCAGTCTTCAGTAATAGGAGTATTACTCATTGAAGTCCACATGTATAGTCTGTGGTATGATAATACACACAGTACTTTGAGTAAGTCCTGAATATCCAGCAGAAAGAGAGGTAAAACAGCAGCTTTACTCTACCACCAAAACTGCAGCCAGGCTCCAGTTTAAGTCAAAAGTAATCTCAAAGATGATTTATGTCAAGCAAGGATCACCAAAGCTTGAGAACACACTGCTCACACATCATTTTTCTACAGTGAGTTAGAAGGGACCATAGAGAAACCAATTTGGCAATTGTCTACATTTTTGTCCTCCACCAAAGGGAAATCCTGGAGCAGTCAGTGAGGTGGATTTAGCAGTAGCTCTGTTGGCAAAGCTGTAATAGAATATTTTATTCTTGAAAGTCATACTTTTATCTGCTGTAAAACAAAAGCAACAGAAAACCCTTTCTTCTCAGAAAGTCTCCTGTTTTGGTGTTGTATAGCCACATAAGCACACAACAAAGGATTTAGACATCAATATCTTTTTAAGAACCCAGTGATCTGGCCAACATTTCACAAGAATTTAGTCTCACATGCATGCGCACACACATAGACGTGCCTTATACATTTGTTGATCTCTAATTTCTTTCTCCTCTTGACAGAGCTGAATAATAAATCAGAAAGGGTAACAGGCAGGATTACCACAGAAGAGAGATGAAATGGAAAAATGGATAATGGTGTTTATGTTCATAACTTACATTCAATTTGCAACTCCAGCTTGATAGCCAGTTACAGTCTGTTCAAGTGAGATAGATATTTTTATTATTTCTGTTGAACAGTCTCTCAGCTTGCCTGTAAATAAAATTATTTGTTTTGTTAAAAACTGTTGAATTCTTCCTAGGCAATGAACCATTTGTGGCACAATCTGTCCACACTAATAAAAAGATATGCCTGAACAGGAATCTTTTATCTGAATTCTAGAACAACGGCATCAGTGTTGGCACTTCTCAAGTTTGCAATTATGGAGAAGAATTTATCTTGAAAAAACAAATGTCAAACAAACTTAATAAAACTGAAGAGGGGAAGAAAACAAAACTAAAGACCCACCTCCACTCTCTTTAAAGAGAAAGAATATCCCTAGGCGATTTCAACTTGCTTTCAAAATGTATTTTTGCAGTTTTTTACCAAGAAAAGTTAAATACTCCTAAGCATATAGAGTACAATACCAAATAAATCATTTTTCTGACAGATTTTCAGGCAAACAGGTGAATTGGCCTATGAAAAGATACAATAAATTATGTTGGATATTAAAACACTAACAAGACGTAATTTGTCATGAAACAAATGGCAAGTTTTGATCTCGGCTTGTTCTAAAATGAAATGGTGTGTTTTTTCAAAGAGTCAAGGGCAGCAAAAAAATCAAACCTGCAGAAGAACATACTGCAGACAGGATTTCTCAGAAACACCTGTGTTGCAGAAGCAACACACAACGCAAAGCTCACTAGCTGACTGACCTTGAAAGATCTTTGTCATTTGCATTTTATTCTCTTGAGAAGTGACACCAAAAAGTCTTTTGTCCCAAGTGCTTTGAGTAACTCCCACAATTCCTGCTTATTTCTGCAGCCAAGCCCATAGAAGAGGCACAGAGTCAAGGCATTCTGCTTTGTCTGCAGTGCAGCTGCTGTACAAGGCTGGAAAAATCTCCATTTCATTTCTCATGGGGGGAGATCAGTATTTTCAAACAAAGTTTCAATTTGGGGAAATACGCATTACTGCATATTACTCCAGCAGAAAATTTTAAATCAGTTCCAATTTTCAATTCTCACATCTGGGGAAAAATGTCCTCCCCTAAATGACAGGGAGGCTCATAGGTCCCCTCAAGCTGCTGCCATCTTTCCACCCAACACAGAAGGGACAGGCACATGGACTGTAACTCATATTTGCAAAACGTTCCTGGTTTCTCCAGAATTCCTGGAGTCAGAAACTGCTCCCTAAACTTTTGACCCCAGACCCATGATCTGCAGCAGTGAGAAAACACAAGGCCCCTGTTTACAATAAGCTGTATATTTCACCCCACAACTTCTGCCTGCAGATCTCCCGCTCCTTTCTTGCCTGTCATGGTTCAGGATGAGCGACAGATGCTCCCCCCAACGGCACTAAACTACTTCAATGAAATATTAATAATAAAATAAAAAAAATAAAATAATGAAATATATACAAAACTGTATAAAGCTCCCAGGATGACAATTGTGACACTGGCTGGCACTGGGGAAGTCTCAGACTGGACTCAGTGACAGATGGGAACTGGATTCCGGATCTGCTTTCAGAATCAGGATCAAAGGCAGATGAACAGAGAGAGTCCTCCTCAGACACCGGCCATTGAAGAAATGGCCATTTGATCCCTCAGCTTTTATACCGATCATGACGCCAATGGGATGGAATACCCCGTTGGTCAGTTTTGGGTCACCTGTCCTGTCCGTTCGTCCCCACAGATGGGACGCTTCTATGCTTTTTCACTTCTGACCCTCCAAGGGCAGATAACTTTGTTATAGCCATGATTATCAGCAAGAGCCTCTCTGCGTACCATTCCTTGGCATCAACTGTAAACATAGGTTTTATCACTCTGAGAACAAACAGTGTCTGCACAATGTGCTGTTAATTTCAGTAGTTAGAAGAGGCCCAGCTAAGAAGCAAAGTTACTGAACAAAATTGGTCCTGTTTTAACTCAAACCAGGACATTGCCCCTTAGTGATTGTTCCATGCCCGCATTTCTTCAACTAAAGGTCAAGTCATAAATTAAACCTTTTCAGTATTGAGAAGCCATTTTCTAGAGATATTTTACAGCAGAAATACCTTACTGTTCGGCCACCTAGACTATGAGCAGTGATGGGACCTAAATAGGTCTTTGCTACCCATACAGTCTGTACCTTCTGTTATTCATAACACTTTTTTCTATCACAAAGGAGATCGGTTTGCTTCGGCTTTAATCATAAAACTGTAATAAAGGATTCAGTCAAGTTGTGAATGTGCTACACGAGCCACAAATAATTCCAAATCTACATACATTCCTAGCTCTGGCATTCAGTAGCTAGGGAGTTTGTCACATCTCCCATATAACCGCGTAACTCTTCTATTCACAAAATTTTACCTTTTCCTCCAGAGACAGCCTGAAGGATGTTGAAAACTGTGTGAATTGAAGATATCCAAAACTTGGATGAGGGCTGTAAACACAAACGGAGAAGCAGTTAGGTGAGCACAACCCCTTCATTTACTGAGAACTCATTCTTGCAAAGCACTTTCTCACAAGCCTAAACAGCAGCCTTAAAGCTAACTTTCAGATCTCTTTTTATTGCTCACATGGCACATAGTGAGAAGCTTAGATATTCTGCATAAAAGAAGGATCCATTTTCCTTCCCTTACAGAGCAATAGAAAACCTATGCATATTCCAAAAGCTGTAGCTCTGAATGATCAAATGCAGCAAATAGCCAACAGTCCTAAAGCAGCTTTGCTAAATCCACTCGTAAGTCACCAAAAGCTTGCCCTAAAGTTCAGTCCCCAGTAAGAAATATACAGTAGAGCCCTGTGTACTTATCTAGGGAAAGCATATTGCATAGTGCACATTTCTGTCTCATGCTCTTATTAAAGGAATGCAAATATAGCTTGCAATCCTGCCCTAGAGACCCAATAATTTGCATTTTTTCCTCATAGAATCATTTTGAGTTATCAGCATGACTGTAAGTTATCTGAAACATGAGGTGATGTCGTGAACACTTCCTCAAAATTGCTTTTAGAAACTGGCAGAACCCTTGATTTACCCTGTTACTAAGTACCTAGTATGATAACCACAACCAACGATTTAGAGCAAAATTCTGGATCTGGGATGCAAACTTATTTTTCCTCCATTCATCAGGGGAATACACTTCAGCATACACTTTTTCCCAGGTCACAAATAGAGTATACTTGCCAAAGCAAAGCTTTTAAACAAATGTTTTCTATATATTAGTATGACTTCAAGGATTTAACTATAAAATTTCAATGCTCATGTTATACTTAAGGTAAAATTCTTTTCTGTATAAGAAAGATACATTTTACATCACTCTCTCTTCAATTGTATTTTTACATACAAGACCTCATAGATCACCTTCAAAATTTGACTTTAAAAAGAAGAGCTCAGACTACAGTGCATTAGCTATTCTTATGGCTTTTTCAGCTCACGATAAAAATTTTAACATTTGTTAAACTTGGAAAATGTCTCTTAGGTTTTCACCATGCCAGAACCAAAGATAATAGAATTTGAATGCAGTACCCTTCAGACTAAAATATATAGGACTTGGTTTCTAGTTAAGGACTGTATTTAAGGAGCACACAATTTAAGTATGAACATAGTCAAGACACGAACATCTCTGTTGTGCTTACCTCACTTAAAATTAAGATTCAGGAGCCTGTTAAAGCAGACAGTGCCTGTAGAAGCAAGAACAACTTGCTTTTAAGATAGAGGATGAAATACGAACAGGCACAGAAAACAGTCTCTGATTATCTTTTCTCTTCCCCTTTATTTCTACCTGAATGCAGCTCCAGGTTTTAACCTGTTCAAGCTCCATTTCTTTAGGGGATGACATTTGGATTGTGCTGGTAATTAGCCCGGGGAGCCAAAGACTAATGACCCCAATTACTGCTGGAGGCACAGCTGGAGAGTCTTAAAAGCTAAAGTTTATCAGAGTGTGTGTGGAGGGTGTGTGTGTGTGTGTGTAGGCTGTTAAAATACAAACAGAACAGCTTTCCTTGAGCTAAGATATCTAAATAGGGTTACAGTGTTCTTGCTATGTATTTTAAATTGAAGTTCTTCCTTGTGTCAAAGAGGGTTTTGCATCCAAAACAAGAAGGGTTTTTTTTAATAATCCAAATGTTCAAGACGGCCTGATGACAAGGAGAATTTTTGAGAAACATAAGCACCATATTAAAAACGGCCCCATGTTTTCAAAAGCACCTTTTACTTTTGTACCTTTGTAGCTTTGTAATAGGGTGTTGCCATCACAGGTAACACATCACATTCTTGTACTGAGTTTGCAAGGCCTCTGGACTGCTACATCTGAGCTTTCCTTTACCTGCCTGTAGCTTTATTTTGCTCAGTTTAGCTGTGACAGCAGCCTCTCCAGCTGACCTGATGTCTACATCTAACCTGCTTTACTCATGTTTGTTGTATGGTACAAACCCAGTTTTGTATGGATAGCAGTAATAAGCAATTATTGTTGGCAGAATGAGATATTTATGATTCTCACACGATGTTGTAGTGCAGAGAAATGCAGCCCTGGCATGAGAGCAGAGGTCCTGAGAAGCAGGGATGCAGGAGGTGCCATAGGTGAATGCTGGCATGGGATGGCAAGAGATGGGAGATGCCACAGCTGTGCACAGGTCTCTATAATTATCAGTTAAAAAACAAAACCAACAAAGCCAACCAAAACCAGCACCAAAACAAACAAACAACAACAAAAAAAGGAAGACCTGGAGCTGGATAAAACTGCTCTTTGTTACCCCAAAGGTAACAAAGAGAACAAAGAAAAAGCATCTAATGTCTGCAAAAAATATACGTAGCCAATCTAGATATAACCTGGAACTGCAGAGCAATGAAGAACAAGAACAATACAGAAGTGTTAGCAAACATACAAATGGTGGATCCTAAGTGGATTGTGGGAGAGAAAACCAGTAACATGAATATCATATTCCTCCTGGTGAAGGACTGTAGATACCAGTGATGTGATGTGACCCCTCTCCACACACCAAACACTGCACTGAAGCCACTGACCTTTGACCCCATTGAGTAAGGAAAGGGGTAGGCTAACCCCCGGAAAAAAAAGTTTATGTTGCAATTTTAATAGTACTATTACAATCATTGGGACATTTTCTGTATCAGTATTCTGCCTACATTATTCTTTGTTTTTCTGTACAATTAGATACAGGCTAATGATGGCGCTTGAATTAGACTACTAATATTTCCACTATACCTACCCTAAGTTCTTGCCTTTACAGATAGATAGATAGATATAAATATATCTGTGTGCCATATATATATATCTTTTTTATATTTACTTATTTATATATATACATAGGACATGCTTCCACTCCCCATAAACAAGATTCTGAGAATAACGCTCCATAGTTTATTAAAACACTGTAACTGAATTCCTTAGTTAGTTGTTTGCTTCCCAACACACCTCATGACAGTTCAAATCAGCCAATTCTTAGCAAAATTACGTCTCTATTATTGTTGCACACGTTGGACATCTTGCCTTTCTGACCATCTGAAATGGATGTCTTGCCCTTCTGACCCCCGGCAAAGAGATCCAGGAACACAGGGTGCAAGAGCTGCCCAGCAGGAGAGGGCTTGCAACAAGTAGTCAAGGCTGGCACTGTCTGCCTATTTAACTTCATACTTAGAAATATTGGAAGAGTTGTAACGAAAGTATTAGCAGAAATAATTCACAAAAGCTCTTTAATAAAGAGCAAGACAGGATTCCATTTCCATTCCTCCAAGAATATGACTGGTTTCAAAAAGAAAACATGTGGTCTGTTTGTCGTATCATAATGAAAATCTAGGTATAATGTTGTGTGAGTTTGTATGGGACTACAGTCTAAAATATATGCTTAATTTTCCACCACATTGTCAGCTCATATTATTCTAAGCACATAGGAACTTTCCTCCCCAGAATTCAAACCAGGTCTATGTTTTGCTTCTGTTTCTGCAGAACTTTTGAGTGTCCTGTGCAGAGCAAACAGGCGCCAGCGTTGCCTGGTCTGGGAGCGCAACAAGTACACGCTCTCTTCAAGCCCACTGCACACACAGAATTGGTGCTACACATGAGATGCTCTTCATTTTGCTCAGAGGAAAGATGTCTCCAAGCCCAGGGCAATGGGGACCTCTGCATGTCCTAAACCCAGCCACGAGGATCAGCTGTGTATGTGTAACTCCATTTTAAACCTCCGTTGGGAAAGCTGCTTTTGGGAGACAGGCTCTTTCATGTTCCCCAGGCTATGGTAGGGTGCATCTATAGGGGACTGTACCATCTTCCTACATGTATTTTTATTTTGCTGTCAGAGGTATAGTATTCCTTTAAAGCACTTCATTAGTTCCATTGTAATGAGATCTTCCATGTGTGAGAAATGTGCATAGAGCATGCACAAGTGTAAGCAACATTAAGGGCTTTGTATTTCAAAGATAAGGGAACTTGAAGATACACCTCAGTAATATTTTTATAATATTTCCTCTTTACATTTGGTGAAATGATAATAATCCACTTCCAGACCCAGAAAAGAAATACAAATAGACAGCTACCTTTTTTATTTTCCTTTTGGAGACGGAATTTCGCTAAGTATTAATATACTTTTTGGCTCACTGAACTTGAAGTATTTTCTGGGAATAAATGGATCCCATGCATGTATAGTTTTGTAGTTCCATGCATGTTCAGTCTGATCAATTCTGCTGATCTTGACTACACAGTGATGGCCAAAGATATCAACAAATTAAAAACGCGCTACCCAGTCTAGTCCTGGATCTGAATTAACAACTCCAGGCATGAAGACATTGCAAGTAAGCAAAACAGCTCGGCTAAATATTGTACAGCTCGGCTAAATATTGTACAGGTGCAAGAGCAACACAAGAAGGGGGGAAAAATATCATGTTTAGTTTTCTCCTCTGCACTGGATTGAATTGAATTCACGTAGTCATCTAAGGACAAAACGTTAGCAAATGTTCGCACTTATAAATCTACATATGCAGAAGTAAAAAAGTTAGCTAATGCGTTCCTAGGAGTACAAGTTCTTCCTAATCTCTCCAATTTCTCCTGCAACACAGCCCCTTGGCCACTACTGTAAAAGCTTCATCATTTCATGCAGCTGAACTGCTCATTAGTACAGTAGTTGATAGCATTGCATAAGGCAGCACACATACTGCGTCGGAGCAGAAGATAAGAAAGAAAATGAAAGTAGTAATTTTCTTTTGCTCAGGCTTTTTCTCCACTTTGATGTGATTTGTTAGAATGCACTTAGTAATTTGATAGCGTTCTTTTTTCCCCAGTCAAGTTCCAGCAGTACTTTAACAGTGCCCCAGGGTGCCCGTCACTCTCTGACATCTGTTACAGTTGAAGGCCATCAGCTGGGTTTGCGTGTCAAAAACAAATTCTCAGTGGGTTCTGCAATTTCTCTGTGCTGTTGCTGTGCAGCAAAGTAGTATCTATTGATCACCGACTGGAACTGTGGTAGGTCAACAATTACTGCTGATGGGAGCTCTCCTGCGCCTCAGTGTAGCAGCAGCATTTATGTTGCTCTAAATGAGCAGGTGGAGGGGAGTATGAGAAAAGGAAAGGTTCTTCCCCTGAGAAGTACTTTTATAAAGGAAGAAACTTTAAAGCACTTAAACATATAAATATAAAGCCACATTATCTAATGCAGAGTATCCATCTGGCACAGGAAAAAAAAAAAAAAAAAAGAGGCTAGAAAAATTGAAACTTACACAAGGCTAAATTAAACGTCTACATTAAAAAGTCAAAGACGATAATGAATTATTCCTACCCTCTCTCAATACTTCATCCTACATCTGATGTTTCAAATAGAAGCACACACACAAGGAACTAAAGAAGTACTAATGTATTCTGAGAAGTACTAAAATAATCTCTGCTTAGAAGTGAAGCTATTTTAGACAGTATTTCTTCCCTTCGCTTCTACAATATTATAAGATTTTGCAACTTCAATCAATTCAATTCTACAATACAGTAAAAAAATTACCATGCTAATTGTAGGTGGGAGAATAGTAGGTGATTGCACTTTTGTAAACAGTGCTACACGGATTTAGATGCTTGGGGTTGTTTTGAGAGAAAATAGAGACCATGAAATTCAAGCCAGAAATTTGGCAATGAAATGGAATAATATGTTACTGTGTATCAGAGGAGGTAACACCTAAATGTCAAGCCAGTCTCACTGCCCAGAGCCTTGGTATTCCGGCGATTAGATTTCCCAAGGAAAGATCTTGTTTCACCCTTGGTTACTAAGAGAGTGCAAATGGCCACCAGCAAATACCTTGAATGAACGCAATTTGTAAAACTTCACTGTCAAGCCTGTTGGACAGTTTACAAATTTGATTTCTATCTTTCTATCTCCTTCACTCTGGAAAAAAACAGGCAGTATACATGCTCTACCAATGATGCCAAATGCACTGCTGCCAGAAAGAAGACCAGGAAAGCTGTTCTCAGGTCCCTAGGCCAGTTCACACACAGTTCTGTGTCTCAACCCAGTGTGATCAAAGCCTCCGTTTCTTCTCCCCAACACCTCCTGGCGAGGAGGCTCCTCTCCTGCCAGGCTACACAACCACCAGCGCCGGGAGTTGCTGACTGGCGGAGGAGGTCCAGAGGGGCTAGAGTTCCCTCACCTTTTCCCCATCTCCCAAATAAACGTGAACTCACAGAAAAAAGCAAGCCCCCTCCTTTCTGAGTAGAAATGATGCTTTGCCTCTGAAGCAAGCCGTAACACACCTTTCACTGGTACCTTTGGTAAAGGGCTATGAAGAATCACAGAATCACAGAACAGTTTAAGTTGGAAAAGACCTATAAGACCATCAAGTCCAACTGTAAACCTAGCACCGCCAAGTCCACCTCTAAACCATGTCCCTAAGCACCACATCTACACATCTTTTAAATACTTCCAGGGACGGTGACTCAACCACTTCCCTGAGCAGCCTGTTCCAAAACTTGACAACCATTTTGGGTGAAGGATTTTTTCCTAAAAGCCCTGTATAAATCTTGTAAGCTGTTCAAAAAGAGAGCAGAGATACTCAGTCTACCATATTCATGTTTTCACCAACTCTATTCCCCATCTTGATGTGAAAAGAAGACTAAAGACCAAACACACACAGACTGACAGACTTTATTCTACAAACAGAAAACTCACGTCATCTGGAGAAAAGAGTCTTTGCCACCCTTACCATGACACGTTAAGGATGCATTTGCTTCATGGCACCTCAGCAGAAAGCAGGGATGGGGCAAACACCACAAGGAGGAGTTAAGCAACGGTGGTTTTCCATCAACAAGGGAGAAAATACTAACCAGAAACATACGTAAACAGAAAAATATGCATTATTTGTTTTAAATCATAGCAGGCAGTTTTAAAGTTGGAGGCTGCACTCGAAATATCAGAAATGCCTAGAAAATAACAGGACTGATTGAAATCTGAACTAATAAACTGATAACTGATAAAATCAAATCTGAAATCTATGAAAATTCAAGCAAGAGTAATTTGAATTATTCACACCAGTATGACTTAAGCAAAGGGGCTATTTCTCAGAGTGCTTCTTTCCACTAATTACAATGATGTTACACAGAATTAAACCATGGCAACAGTCTTGTTGTTTTCAGACACAGAACATAATTTGAAACTTGTTATAGGAAAGAATGGAAAAGAGAATTACAAATGAAGTAGAATGAAAAGGTTTGCGGATTCAGTCATACCCAAACAGGTAGTTGGTAATCACTATAATATTTAAGATACTCTCTTTTGGAATAATAACAACATGGTGCTTCCTCTGCATTACTTAAAACTTTGAAAGCATAAAAAGTACAGCAGGGGCATAAACTTTTTTCTCCCAGATATATATCTATTTGTTTCATATTCAGTGATTCTATGCCATCATTGAATACATAAAAACATCTTTTCTGCATCTCTAAAAAAGGCATTTTCCCTTCCTGTGTCTAAAATGACCCAATGAAGTGCAAGTAACTTGGGACACAGTTCTATTGCTGATACACCAGCAGCATCAGTCACAGCAAGTACAATCTTCTGAGCATAAAACAAGTCAAATGCAGATGCACACAATCTATTCAATCAACTGATAAACTGTTCAGGCTGCATTTTTCCTCTTTTGCTCCAGTCATTTCTGAAATAAATTCGACAACGAACACTATTTTTGTGGCCTCAGATTACAATCTCCTCATGCTTTTCTGCTTCTAGGCTCTAGTTCTTCGAATTCGCTATCATGTCTCTGGTACCCAAACACTTCAGTTTGGTCTAACCTGATTTTCTTATCAAATTTTAATTGCTTGCTTTGTCAAGCCTTAACTCTGGATAGCACAGGAATCTACCACTGCACATCTGCTGCGTGTCTATTTATGTTGTTGCCTTCCAATACGGTAAGATTATCTCTTTAATAACTTCAGCTCACTCTCAAAATCTTCTATGTTTTCTACCTCCTTCTAAAGCTCTTTATAAATCTCACTTTCATGTGCTTTGGTGTTTGAGGTGCGTGCTTTTTTTTTGTTGTTGTTGTTCTTGTTGTCTTTTAAAGAGTATTCAGTTTATCTTACTCAAATCTCTCTTGCCCAGCTGAATAGAAAGAAAGCAATCAAAGAACGCTGGAAAGCTTTTTGTCGTTGTTTTTGTCGTTAACGTCTCACTTTTTCATTCAGGTAGTTTCGTAATTTTGTTTCTTTCTGGCACCCAGCAGCACAATACATGCTGGTTCACCCACAGTTTCACACCTATCCAGAAAGAATCTACACCAATGAAAGAAAGGCGCCAAATTCTTCTTCTTTGCCATTACTACATAAAAACATGTGCAATGTGATCAGCAACACAGAATTTTAAACTGTAGTTAATGGCATTTTTTAGCCTTTACTTGGAAGCTTCTTTTAACAGTGTAAGCCAAATCTAGTCATTTCACATTTCAAAATATATAAATGAAAGCTATGGTTTCATATTCTCACATAATAACACCTGATAGAAGATTTATTTATTTTATTTAGGTGTTGTTTCTAGACTGTTATTTCTATTTTCTTTGCCCATCTTTTGATTGATTAAGAGAGCATCTCCCTTATGAGGAAAGGCTGAGAGAGCTGGGACTCTTTAGCCTGGAGAAGAGAAGGCTGAGGGGAGACCTTATTATTGCATACAAGTATCTAAAGGGTGGGTTGAAGGAGGATGGAGCCAGACTCTTTTCAGTGGTTGCCAGTGACGGGACGAGGGGCAATGGGCATAAATTGGAACATAGGAAGTTCCATGCAAACACAAAAAAAACCTTCTTTACAGTTCGGGTGACAGAGTGCTGGCACAGGCTGCCCAGGGAGGTTGTGGAGTCCCCTTCTCTGGAAATTTGCAAGACCCACCTGGATGCAGTCCTGAGTAATGTGCTGTAGGCAATCCTGCTTTAGCAGGGGAGTTGGACTAGATGGTCTCTAGAGGTCCCTTCCAACTCTGAAAATTCCATGATTCCGTAATTGGCAGGTTATACAAGTGTAAGCCTTTTGAGTGGTATAAAAACACACTACACTTCTCACACTGACAGTAACAGCTGAGCAGAGATAGAAAGAGAAAAAGCTTAGCAAATGTTAAATTTCTCTATGAAGATGGGTTTTTGTACGGATGTTGAGCTAGGTTACCCTTTTAGCACCCTAATGAGCAAAAATAAAAAAGAATTTGAAAAATCAAATTCTTATCAGTCAGGTAATCTGCATAATATGCATTTTTAGGTCTCTGCAAGATTGCAAAGAACTACCATATGGACTAATGCTGCTAATCCTACTTGAGACCACAAAAGTAATGAGACAATTTAAGTAAGCCAGGGGATAAGCTGTGCTTTTCTGTGTGATGTTGAATTTCATGAATAAAAAGGAACAAGAATTACCATTAGCAACCTTTGTAAAAGTAGTAGAAATACTCCTAAGAAAGGAAATGCAATTGAAAATTGCACAAACTACATGCTACAAAGTGTATTAAAGTATATCTAGAGAGAAGGAAAAATTGTATTTAAATTAGATAAATGCAGCATACCTTGCTCTTTTGCAGTTTAAATTGCAATACAGTTCCAAATCACTCAGATAATTAAAAATAAAAAAGAATAATGGAGTCTGTTTCCATATCACTGGCTACATGCGAAGCAAATTTTGCCGAAGTAATTCAATTATTCTTTCTACTAGTTAATTTGATAGCATGCTGCCTCCATCTAATTATCAGAAAAGTTGGACAGATGTAGTTCCGTAGGAATTATGCTGGTACCAGCAGCTAACATTCAAATACCATGCAGGAACCAGCAACTGGAACACTTCATTCCTGCGTAGTGTTACTTGTTGACATAAAGTTTTTGCTTAGAGGTACTCAGGCTCCAGCAGTTCCTCTTGATGACTCTTATTCTGGTGATTTAAGATTTTATCTTCTCCAGATACCTGCCAGATATCTGGCTTCTGCCAGAGATGACCAGCTACACCTCAGCTCCCCCAGTTCCTAGGTTGACATTTAGGGCTGACATCTAGTCAAAAAATTTTTGACATTTAGTCAAAAAGGGGCTTTTGCTGGCCCATCAGCAGGTGAGCCTGAGGTATAGAGATGTCCACTGTGGTCCGTTCCAGCTGCCGTAGCTCAATCAATCAGCTGTTGTCTGTGAGGGACCTGACCTTTGCTGGCCAAATCTCTGGAGACAGTGTCTGTTGTCATGGCACACACAGTGCTTTCTCTTCTGGACCTTACATTTTAATAGAATGTAGCATGTTAATCACGGCTGCTGTCAACAGATTAAATAAAAAGAGGAAGATATAAGAGTTCCTCAGAGATTATTAATATTTTATTTTTAAATATCATTTTTACTAATGGGACTATATTTTATGTAGAACAGGTAAAAGTTATTATATATTTTTATTTGGGATCCAGTATGACTTCTGCTAGTCTCTGACAAAGTTTCCATTTGAATCAGCAAAACAGGCCTGCATCCTATACGTGGCACTTTTTTTTTCCCTTTTATTTTTTCATTTTGAGAGAATAAGCATCATTAGGAGACTGTATCGCTTGCATAGGGTTATGCAAGAAAACTGGTTTACCAAACTAGCTGCTAAGTGTCCTATCATTTTTTTAAAAAAATCAAGTTGAAAGGAAAACCAATTCTTTCCCCTCCACTACATTAAAACATTTTTAAAAAACGGACATGAAAGACGACAATTTGGTCTATCATAGAAGCCAAATGTTCTGTCATAGCTCTGAAATGTATCTCTTGTCAAAAGTACAAGAGAGATATTTGTTGCTAGAGATGTGTTATGTACAAGGTAATAATCTGTCCATGCTGAAGCCTTGCAAATCTGCTTTTTAATTCCTTGTCCATATTTATCCATTCAGTCCAGTAATTCACCTTCTCCCTGATGGACTGCTATTAACAACAGGAATTTATTGCAGCACTGCTACTTTCACACAGACTTGTAGCCTTTGACTTTTTTCTCTTCAGTCCAAATGACTGATAAATTTTCCTCTCTTTCTCTTTTTTTATCCCTCCAACCATTTCTTTCTGAAACTTAGTGTTTCCAGTCATAATAAAATAATTTTTTTTAGTCTTGCTTATTAAGACACAATTTTCGTATCAAGGGACATTCAAGAAAACTGAACCTTCAGTTTTTATACGTTTCTATCATTAGATATTTCCCATCGTTAGTCAAAACACACTAATTACAATCTACAGTCATGGCTACTGAAATTACGGTCCAAGAGATCTTCAAGTAACATTACCCACAGTAAACCACAGTGTCTATCTTGTTTTGCTTCCACACTCCTCCTCTGCAAACCTGGTTAACCTCCTTTGCAAACCTGCAAAGACTAATGGAGTGACTTTCGCCATGGATGGAGAGATGTGGCCTTCTGCATTGGCGGAGTCTGTTTTAAGAACATAAACCTGCAAAGACTAATGGAGTGAGTTTCGCCGTGGATGGAGAGATGTGGCCTTCTGCATTGCATGTGTGTGCAGATATTAGGAGTCTGACATCATATTTACTGTCCCAAAATCTGCATTGGATTCTAAAAATATCATCACAAAGGTCACAAGGAGAAACAAAATAGAAAGAAGTACAAAGACGTGTTGCTTTTGGCCTTGCTGAAAAGCAACAGGAGCACAGTGGAGTCACCAAGAAAAGATTCCCCACTTCAACTGTAATATTTTTTTGAAAAAAAAAAAACCCTCTGAAGTACAAGGCAATTTTGCGCACACCAGCACTGATATGGTGGACCTTGGGCCTTACCCCTTTACAGAAACCAAAGGAACAAAACAGGCAGTGTCCTCTGTGTGTCCTTCCTTTGCTTTTTCCATACCTTTCTGTCCCACTTTTCACCATGTGAACTTTATTTTAACCAGGAATTTTCTTCCAGACGTAGTTATCCAGAAAGATTAAGACACGATACAAAATAGTAAGCATGGCAATCATTAGAAATTCCAGCCTACCAGGAGAAACTGCCTAAAAAGTTGTCCCATTTTGTAGAAAAAAAATAACAATTTGGAGGCAATTGCCACAAGCCTTATCCAAACGTACCTGTGATCTGTGAATATGCTAGTTATTACCTCAGGCTGTAAGCTGCCCTGTTACTTAAAGCTGGAATGAATTATCAGGCATTAACACCATTACAGTAGCGTACACTAATGAGATTTGTACTTAAACTAAATCTGTTTTGATCTCCTCCCATTAAGTGAAAGACACAGACCTAGGAAAATATCTATGTGATTTTTTCCCATTATTATTCAAAAAAGTAAAATGACAAAAAATAAGGAAATATTTTATAAGCTAGTGAACCCAATAGAAATTTAAGCAGGTGCTTCTAATAGTTTTATAGTCTTACTTTTTTCCATTATTGGCAGGGAACTTATTAACATGATTGAAAACTTGTAAGAAACCTCTACTGATACTTGCTTCTTATGCCCAGAATTCTTACCCTTAAATAAAAAAAAATAAAAGCATGTATTATATTTTAAAAAACACCCAAGAATATGATCCATTCACAACTACATCCCTTTATGATGAGATAATTCTCAAAATAACTTCTCCTTTAGTCTTTTGTGGAGCCTCAGAGAAAGGTTTGTCCCATGGACCCACCAGTGACTTCCCTGGTGAATGTCCCCACCAGAACCTGTGCCTTCCCAGGAACCCATCTGCAGCACCACTGACCCTGACCTTCCAACCTGTTTGTAGCCACCAAGACAGAACCAGCACCCTCCATAGTGCCTTCTGTTCAAGGAATTTCAATAAAAAGCTTTAAACTAAACCACTTTATTTCAATTTTGCAGAAGCGTTCATATGCAGTCATTCACCATTGGCTGTAGTGGGTGATGGCATCAGCTAAGGTTAGAAGGTAGTTGAGAAACTTGTAATGGGAAGACGTGTAGGAGAAGACCAACAATG
>NW_009649306.1:243652-248617 GCF_000708025.1 Charadrius vociferus
ACTCGACCAAGAAAAAAAAAAAAAAAAAAAAAAAAAAAGAAGAAATCTAATAATAGACAGATGGGATAAGCTACCTATCAATATTTAGAAACTGGATTAAAGCATTTTCTCCCCTTCTTATACCAGAAAAGCAGCCCACCCACCTCAAAAAGGCTATACAAATTATTCCAAGAACGTTTATGTCATTTATATACTCCATGAACCTGTCTTCACCTCTACCCAGTAACAGTCAGTATCAAGAAAAGTACTGATAAAGGAATTTATTAAGTAGTGACTTCATAACAACACAACAGTGATACCCAGAAACTATGAAATCTATAGTTTTATAGATCATTAGCAGCTAGCATGGTAACCGACAATTTTTGAATGATGCTCTGAAATAACATTCTTTAAGTAATATCCAGTGAAGTACATAAAAATGAAAATAAACTGCATTTCTCCCTACTCTATACAATAAAATCTGTTCTCAGTTTAATTTTGTGGAACAAATATACATAAAAGACAGAAAGTGTAAAAATGCAATATATTGTCCTACAAGCATAGTTAAATCAGAGAGATTTGCTAAAATATTTTCCTTTCTCCACTGAAAGCATTCTCTTGTAAAGTCCTGAGATTCCTCTGCTATCCATCTCTCCTTGCATATTTTACATGAGACATTTCTGGCTGCATATCATAAAAGGAAATGTGTCATTAAATTCTTTTCAAAGTGACATTGCTGAACGTGTTGGAAGTATTTTCTGTGCTCTTCATGAATGACAGGCTGCGTGTCCCCGGCCGGCATCAGCTGTGTGCAGTTCATTAGTGCTACAACTGCAGCAAATCGGATGACCGTTTTACAGGGCTCTTCAAAGGCAGCGATAAGCAGCAGCTTTCACTGACTGAGGAAAAGATGATTCCTACAGCCACAAACTTTGGCTTTTTTTTTTTTTTTTTTTTCCTCTTTTAGAGAACAAGTTGTGAGCCAAGAAGAAGAAGAATGAAAAATAGATTTCTAAGAGACATGAAGACCTTGACAAGAAACTTTTCTCAACAGGGCAAAGTGGAGAGTGGGAAATTGCTGGAAATTGTTCTGGAATAACACTCTATTCTTCGTTGATGCTTTGCTTCATTTGTGGAGGTTTTTAGGAACATCTAACAGGCTCAGGATCATCCAATATCCGAAAGGAGTACATAGAGACACTTTGCTTGCAGGAAGTATACTTGAAGTTTCCTTAAATGTATTCATATATATACACATTTTAAATTTGACTTGTAATTACTAATTCAGGCAGCTTTTCTATAAACCTGGTTATTAACATACACAGTGGGTTCATTGCATTACCCGTAGCTCAATTCCCTCTAATGGTTTGCTGTATGATTAGGTTTTCATGAAGGGAAATTGAACCAGTAGACTAAAGTCTTGCATGTGCCCCAATATTTAGCAGACATAGATGGAGAAAGACGAGAGCAGGAGTCTCTTAGGTCTTGTTTGTGTAGAAACATTCTGAGGATTAGTTATCCTTACGCGAACAAGGATAGGATATTCCTTATCAAAGAACAACAAAACAAAATGAAAGAAACAAGCCCCCCCCACACACACTTGATTACAGCTTTAGGCATATCATCTGAGACGTGAAAAGCAAAGCTGTATTTGATCACTGCTGCCACTAAGGAAAAATGAACAACTTCTGATGCAGTAAAACACACAGGTTAACAGCTAGAATGAGAACTGCTAAACCTAAAGCAAAATCCTATTTTGTCCTTGACAAAGCAGAAATTACTTCTTCAAGATGGAAAACTATCTTTTTGACTAACCTTATTCTTTTTAAGGTTTGTTTCATTTCTTCACAGGAATACGTAAACTCCTTATTTCTACACCTAAAAAATGCCATAAATAGATCAAATATAGATTTGACACAATCCAAGTGAGAGGAATGCATCCTGCAATATATGAAAGGAATCCTAAAATAGAAAAAACCCAACTTTTAAAAAGGTATTTAAAATTCATGTCTGAGAAAGCACTGCCTGTATTCAAATGCAACCAACTATTGCACTTATTTATTCAACTTTTTCTTTAGTTATTGTTTGTATTTTATATACATACCCATACAATTCACCAGAGAATTGCACAACATATTGCAACAATGCACAGCACTCACCTGAAACAGCTGAGATCATGTTGGACTCTTTGTTAGCAAGCAGTCAGCTTGCATCTAAAAAACGTACATTCATTATCAGGATTTTTTAAATCTCACCATGTTCTGATCCATTTCAAAAAGCAGGAAATTTTGTATTTTCCACCCTTTAGGTTGATAAGGGAATTCATGCTCTTTGAAGGACTTCAGTGGTACATCACATGTATATATAACCAGGTCAACGTTGAAGATACAGGGTAAGATTTCAAGCAGATGTAGTTCTGCATTTAAGTTTATTTGGCTTAAACAGCCCTGGTTTTGTACACTTTGACAGAATAAGGTTGTAGCTTAAATTAATAAATAAAGTAAACAGGGTCAATTAAATGCGTACAAACCTTTCCCTAGCATGCTCGTGGGTACATTTGCAGTGCTGGGCAATCTTTTTTTTCTTATAGTAAGCAAGCAGATCTGTTCCAGAGCACAGCTTTTATCATTTGAATCTTTTTTTTAAGTCACACACCTAAAAAATGCTACACTGTGGGAGTTTAAGGAATTGCTTATGATACATTGCAAGCCTTTGTTACCATTAAATTAATTTAAATATTTTAAAATAAATCTCTCTGTTCCCAGAGGTTTTAGTTTTCTACGTATATTCCACTTTCTATGGAGGACAGTCTTAATTCTCTTTTAAGATCCCATATTAGTGCTGTGCGAAACACTGATTAATTATACAGCATCAACGATAAAGAAAACTACCAAGATAGAACCATGGTCTGTCTTGTGGAAGGTGTGCAACAGTGATGATTATGATGATTGATGGTAGCTACACGCAGCAGCCTGGAGGGGACTGGTGCCCTCCCAAATGAGAGAACTTTTGACAAAAAAAAACTCATAGGGTTTTTTTGCATTACCCATGACACAAAAGAAAATGCACTTGGACACTGATGGTCCTAAACAACATTTTGGTAAGTAACATCTTCTCCAGATAAACCAGAATCCCAAAATGCATCCATTGAGGAAAAGGGAAGTTGCACTGATTTTTCCTACAGACCTTTCAGCAGCTCTCTTCTATACTGTGTGTAGAATGTCCTCCCAGTGCTATTACAGCCCCTCTACTACACATTTCCACATTTCTTTCAGCTGTGGGCAGCATCTCATCAGGTCCCTGGCTCTGACTAGGCAAGCTGTGGCACTCAAGAACCTTGCAGCATTTACGTAGGACCTCACGGCCTTCCAGAGGAGAAGTTCCCACGTGGAGGAGTGACAGGCAGGAATGTAAACTGGTGTGTGGACTGTGCAACGAGCTTGACGTGTGGGCCCTTCATGAATGATTAGTGACTGAAACAGCACAAACAACAATAGCACTGCTTTTGATAGTCTTCTTGTAATTTATCAATTAATTCTGATACAATCCACAGATGACTTGACTTCTTAACTAAGGCCTCCAGCATTCAGCTGTAGGTAGGTGCTATGACTGTAAATTGCTCTTTTTTTTTTTTAGGAGCAGTAAGTGGGTGAGCTAGGGTGACATTTTCATTGATCTGAGCTTCAGGAAAGAGAATTTGAAAGAGCAACACACAGTGTTTATGCTGTTAAACTTCCTGCTTAGCAGTTTCAGGTAACACACTGTATTTGAGAAGATAAATTCGATTGTGATCAAATACAACCAAAGTTCTTTCATTCCCCTGTAATTTCCAGTCATCCATTGTTCACCCATTTAATCAACTGCCACTTGCTTTCCAGGCTCCAAAAAAGCATCAGGCAGATCGCTATCGAGGCTATAAAGACAAAACCAATGATTACAAAGTTCTCAACATTGTCGTAACTCACTCCTGAAGGCAAACTAGCACAAATCCTGTCTCAGATCATCCCATCTGCACACACAGAACTGGATGGGCAAATAGAATGTGTTTGTCCACAGCAGTTTTAATCAGTTACAATCAAACTAATTTTGATTTTAAACAGCTCACAAAGAGGTGGCAGGCTCAAAAACTTAATCGCTTACAGGCACACACTCTGAAATAACAGTCATTTGCTAATCCCATGCTGTTGTAATCATTATCCAGTGTTCCCTGTTCATATTATGCTCCCACAAAACAAGCATTTCCAAGCATCCCCTTCTGATGTACAAACGTAAGGAGAACAAAAATTACACGTGGGAACCTTAACTAAATGACAGTAGAAGTAATCAAGCTGAAAAACATCTGCTGACTGGCTGCACAGTGAGGTTCACTCTAAAAACTACAGTGTGGGAGATTTATCTCCTGAGCAGAGAAAAAGGTATCCTGGCTGAGCAGCAAGGAGAACCGGCAAAGTCCAAACCTTCAAAAGCGCACCAGCCTTCTCCACCAGCAATTGCATTGTGTGGCCTCAAGCCTGCAATACAATATACTTCTGCTTCCATGTCTATGAAGACATTTCCTACTATTGATATTACCACAGCACCCAGCAGCTTTTTTTATTCAGCCGGGACACCCCAGCACCATGTGATGTAGCCACAGGGTGTGAGAAATGAGTACTTCTCATTGAAGCACACAATTTTCTGTCCTCTTGCTGCTGCCTTGGAGGACCTTGGAGGTCCTGCCAGCACTAAGCTCTTTGGAGCTGCTGCACTTTCACCTTCGATATTTCTAGAAATTCAAATATTTTTAGGTTCTGCTCATGCACTGGGACATTTTCCCCCTTCCTGCTGCCCCCAACCCCATCTCCCCTTGCCACTCACACTCTTCCAGCCCAGGCAATCACCTGGTGTCTGATCCTTCCCCAGAGCTCTCCTGAAACCCGGCAGAGCAAGGACATGACCCTGTGGCCTAAGGTAACATCTGTGGAAAACGTTTGCATACCAGCAGGT
>NW_009649306.1:248663-287369 GCF_000708025.1 Charadrius vociferus
CTCCTCACCTGGAAAGTAATGAAAGCCAGGCTGGACAACTGGGCTGCATGTGTGCCTACAGGCAACGGGGGCAAACTTGTCTTGCAAGAGGAAAGCTGCAAATGCAGCCTGCTTCAGAAATTCCTCAGAGAGAATATCAGTCTCAGACGGGGACTGATAAGAAGCTACCTAGATGCAGAGCATAAAAGCTGCATCACATTCTCTGCAGCCTGGGCAGGCAAAGCCCCTCTCTTTTGCTCTTGCTTCTGTCTTTCACTGCTGTCCTTCCCCAATAAGAAGAAACTAGGAGGAAAGCAGCTCAAGGACACGGCTTGTCCTACACCAGGATCTAGGCCCAGGTGCATGAAGTCTCATTTAAATAATAAAGGGCTTCTTAGGGTGAAGCAGTCCTCGTAAAAACATTTGCCAAAGGGGTTCAGTGACACAAAGCATGTTTTCCTGCGCAGAAAACAGGGGCAGGGATTTCTGACAAGTAGAGTTACCAGCAGACCACCAAAGAAACCTTCAATTGCCCCCAGATTTCTTGCATCTCTATTACTAAGAAAGATTGTTTCCTCAGGTCCGCTGGCAGAATTAGGAATTTGTGGCTAGATGCACTAAACAGCTTAGATCCCACAGTTTTAACAGTAGCATTGCGTAGTATTCCCTAACTTCTAGACACATTGCCTACAGATTGTAAGCGTTCCTACTGCCAGTTAGTACCTTAAAGTTTTAAGAAGAAAATTTTGGAGACAGACTGTTTTCAGCTTTGCATTCTGACAGAAATAGACATCTTCAGAGGAAATTAATATTGTTCCCTTGGACCACAGCGTAGAGCATCTATATTTATTCACAGTCTCCTCTTGGGCTCCGTACCAAGGAGATATTCCACAGCTGCCCTCTCCCTCCCTCCAGTCAGCCCCTTGTTTAACTACAAATTTAAAGGTATGCATGGTACCCTGCATGAAGCACCCACCCTCCCTCCCTCCATGTCTGTGAGGCCCCAAAACCAAGGCTGGGGCCAGGCAACGGAGGAACCGTAAAGGCCAGGCAGAGTACTCAGCTAAAAGGAAATGTTGAAGTAAAGGTGGGACTAGAAGGCGATTCTGAAATGCTACAGTTTTACGAACAGGTTATTTCATTGAGTCCTACCATTTATCTTCATGGAGAATGAAAGGGCTGAGCACTCACCCGATGGATGCCTGTGCTGCTCCATTCTTGTGAAAAAAAAGTGCCAACATCAGCTCTTTCTTTCCTCAGTAGTTGTATTACTACAGGAGTTGTTTTCTAATATTTTCTCTGTTCCCTTGAAGGAAACATGCTGTGCTGGTGGGAGATGGGGTGGTCGTGGTGAGCCCTGGCTGGGGGCAGGCTGGCCAGACCCCGCAGGGAGAAGGAGCTGGTGCCTGAATCAGTACTTTGTGGCTGTCAATGAGTTCACCAGACTCTCTATTCGGGAGCAGCCACAGCCCATGGTTTAGTTTGGGTTTTGTTCTATTTTTCCCCAATCTCTGCCTATCTGCTAACTTTTACCTGTTTCCCATCAGAGGGGTCTCAGTTTTCACAGCCCTGCAGCTGCCCTGCTCTGTTCCCACCACTTTCCCCTCCTCTCCCATTTCCATGTCCCATCCTCCCCCCTGGAAACTGTATTGAGAGATGTCTCAACCAAACTCTTGTCTCTCCATCACTTACTCGCCCCTTTTTGCATAGAAAACCTACCTGGCTTTTTCTGGGCTTAGTTTGTTCCTTGTGAGGGTGCTTAAAATAAAATACTGAAACACATATTGGCTTGCAGCTAGAAATTCAAGTCCCTTCTCTCCCCAGTGAAAACCTATCCACTAAAACCATTTTTTCAGTTGTTGCTGACCTAACACTTACTGAATAATTCCATTAAAATGAAAATAATTTCAGTTGAAGTGACTCAGAAAAATCACATTTTGTTTCATCTTCCACACAGAATAATCTACAGCTCCAAAGTTAGCACTTTCAAAAGAGAACGAGGATTTTCAAACACTCTGATCTAGTACAGAAGTACAAGGGCATATCACATACATTCAGTGGGCTACTGGTTAGTGTTTTTTTCTTGGAGGCCTTACATGCTTTCATGGTCTACTGTAAAATGTAAGAGAGCTGAAGAAAAGAAATTTGCAGAACCAAGGGGTTTCAACGTGAAAAAGAGCGACCCACTCTATACAAGGACTTGTGTCAGTGAAATGTTATAAGCATCTGAATACATTTTCTTGCCATCCTCTGAGTTTTTGGAGAGATCTGGGAGAATTAATTGGTATCCCTTTTTAGTCAGACTAGGTCAGAAGTCAAGCAAGGCTGTGCTGCAGCAGCCCCACCACCACCTACCAGAGGCAACATGTCCCACTAGGGCTTTGGAAGCTTGAAAAGCCTCATGAGTTTCCCATATGGGGTATCATAGAATGGTTTAGGTTGTAAAGGACCTTGAAGATCATCAAGTTCCAACCCCCCTGCCATAGACAGGCACACCTCCCATTAGACCAGGCTGCCCAAGGCCACATCCAACCTGGCTTTGAACATCTCCATCTCAACAACTTCTCTAGCCAACCTGTTCCAGTATCTCACCACCCTCAGAGTAAAAAACTTCTTCCTAATATTTAATCTAAACCTGCCCTCTTCCAGTTTATAGCCATTCCCCCTCATCCTATCACTACATGCGCTAGTAAAAAGTCCTTCTCCATCTCTCCTGTAGGCCCCCTTTAGGTACTAGAAGGCCGCAATAAGGTCTCCCCGGAGCCTTCGCTTCTCCAGGATGAACAACCCCAGCTCTCTCAGACTGTCTTCATAGGTGCTCCAGCCATCTGATCATCTTTGTGGCCCTCCTCTGGACATGCTCCAACAGGTCTATGTCCTTCTTATCTTGGGGGCTCCAGAGCTGGATGCAGTACTCCAGGTGGGGTCTCATGAGAGCAGAGTAGGGGGGCAAAATCACCTCCCTTGACCTGCTGGCCACACTTCTTTTGATGCAGCCCAGGATACGGTTGGCCTTCTGGGCGGCGATCGCACATTGCTGGCTCATGTTGAGCTTCTTGTGAATCAGCACACCCAGGTCCTTCTCCTCAGGGCTGCTCTCAATCCAATGAAAATTAGCAGCTTGCCGATTTTTTTTTTCTTCCAAGCTCCAATACTATCAATGCAATCTTGCATCTTCTCTTTCATCTCTGTTCATTGGTCCCACTCTCTCTCTCTCTCCTGTAAGTAGAATCCCAGAGCAAACCAGGTCCATCCTTTCTTCCTGTTACTCAGAGTTCCCTTTCACCTTCCAACTTCCCTCCTTCTTACTTTCTGAGTCCTCTGCTCAGCTCACACCCTAGCAAAACCTTCATGCTGCTTTGAAGGCTCCATTTCACACATTTCAAAGCAGAAAAGGCCTTACTTTAAATTTGAACAAATTATTTTAAGAAAAAATAAAATGTAAAAAGTAGTGAGACATAAAACTGATTACACACTACTTGCATACCATACTCCTTTCCTACACACTTCATTTCTTCTTTGTCTTACACTATAAACTCTTCAGAAACAGGATTTTTTTTTTTTTTTTTTTTTTTTGGAATGATTAAATCCAGTATTTATTGGAGGCAATAGCAAAGCTCCTACTGGCTTGAATGGAATCAGGACTTCACCATTTTCACAGTTACTCCTGAGCAGCTGCTGCTCTTTATCAAAATACATTATATTTGGAACTGCTACCACACTGATGTTATAGGTAAAATCCAAGTCAGAAATTTATATTCTGTTTAAAGAGGTAAAGTTTCTAGAATATTAATTTCTAGTATGTCAGAGAACAATACAGTGAACAGCTTATTGTTCAGCTATTTTCGTTAATGATTTTATTGTCTGTTCTTAGCCATATCCCCAGGCACTAATTAGGAAATTGCTGTGACACAGAGCTTTAAAAATTGTCAAAGAAACATAGCTGGCATTTTTGCCATTCTTGTTTGTGACCAAACCCTTTCAATAGCTTTTTCAGTCTCTTTTTTTTTTTTTTTTTAAATATTGATTCTGAAATCTCCAAACAACTTAGCAGTAAAGCAAGGCTGCATCATTAAAGGCAATTGACTTCCAAAAGCTATCATCCCTGGGGAAAAAAAGAAAAAAAAATATTTGAACCTAACGTAAAGTACGTGCAAATACACATTTTGCTCTGTGGTGTTAAGACCGTAGTGGGGCTTTTTTCCCCCCTAAAACAGAGTTAAATAGGATAGTGAGACCTAGTATCCTGCTATTTTGCAGAAGCTACACGTGAGAGAACTTTTGGGGAACAGCATGGAATCCACAGCTGTCAGCACGACGATACGGGAACTAGCTGAACCAGCCACAAATATTGAAGTCTAACGAGAGGAAGAGATGACAGCTATTCACTTTCATAAATTCTCCCAACGTTGAAGTTATCTCTCTTACCTGTCGCAGGGGAACCTTCATTGACAACCTCTGTCTTCCTGGTTTTGAGAGAGCACTTGCATCAGTACCCTTGCTGTCTGCAATACCTTCATTCACCTTCTCTGAGGTCCGAGGCCTCATTCAGCAGAAGGGTTTTGAGCTTTCAGGACAAAACGAACCAGGGAATACTTCCTCTGTGATCCTTGTTGGGATTTAGGTGACAGCTAAGTCACATTAAACCCCATGGCAGGCAGGTGGGAACTGGAGGTAGCAGTTGAGTTGAGAAGCTATGGACATACAAACTTTTATCTTAGTTGGCTCAAGTGGTGGCTGGGCACTTGAACTCTTATGTGGACCTTTGCCTGTATAGTTTGTAAGTCCTTGGATATTTTTTTTTATTTTATATTTGCCTTAAAACAATCTCATAACTCCATTATCCATTAGCATTCAACATTTTATCTGTGATCAGTTCCTAGAGATGCTGTTCTCCTCACAGCATCTTATATAGGCAGTGGCTTGCAATTAGTGACTGCTGGAGTCCATAGGTTAGACACAAGGCAAAAGATAAGTAGTGGATAAAAAAGAAAGTAAGGTCACTGTGACAGAACTAAATCAGTTTTGCCACAATTCCCACCACAACTGCAGAGAAAAGGACATCAGTGTGATGATTTTAATAGCGGTAAAGAGAGATATTATGCTTACAGGAAAAGTTACATCAGAATTTGTTATTAATTTCAATTTATTATTACATATGTATCCCCCCTAAAACGTCAGTTATCCCCCCTTCTCCACAAAAAAAAATTACGGAGATACGTTTTTGAAATAGTCTGATTAAATTTTTAAACCCAATTTCTTGAAGTGAGATAAGGTCATGAAGATGCATGTCATTATTAAAAAAGATTTAGTAAGGGTTAAAGAAAACTAAAATGCCAGTTTCTGGATACAGGAAAGTCAGTGAGTGCAGATACTTAAGATGATGATCTGTATCAGCTTTCTACAACATATTCACACAACCCCTATTTTAGGGAGTGTCTGAGAGTAGAACAGAAGAGCTGTGGAACGAAGCACTGGAAGTTTTCATAAGGGGATGTTACCCCTTCTGCACATCTCACCATGTACAAGCTCTGGTCTGAAGGCTGCTTGCTAGCACTCCGAGTACCTTGTGCTACGTGTACCAACAAGCCTGCCAACATTTGCATCCATGCCAAACCTCAGTCTGGCCTTTGAACATTCAGCATTCGCATCCTCTCTTTGCTATCGCAATAGTTTAGAAGTCTGTTTTGCTTTTCAGGAGAAGTTGAAACTGCATCTGAATAAGTTGTTGCCAATGCTCATCTCCACACTGGCATCGTTAGCAAAGCTGAGATCACGCTGTGGAAACAGTATGACAGCTGTTTGTCTCATGCTTTAAATACGACACTTGCTTTTTTTGGCCACCATTTCGTATTTTTCCCAATTTTCAGAAGTAAAGCAGCAACTGCCAGAGACTAAAAGCTCTCAGGACTGCAAAACAGTTTGCATAATCCAGAGGCTTGGACACCTAGCTTGGTTGTTGCTGCAAACACTGAAGGCAGGACTGGGATCTGTTTGTGGCATAGCTATAGGACCCCCAGGATGGACAAAGCTCTTGTTGGGGTCCCTGGGAGCAGAGCAGCAACAGTGCTCCAAGGTGCTCCCCCTTCAGGTTACATTTCTTTTTCTGGGAAATGTTGTTCCACTAAGTGCCATGCTTTAGCGCCACATGCTTCGTAACATTTAACGTGTATTTGCTTCATGACTACTGCCTGCCCTTCCAGCGAATGCCTCTGCAACACACACTGCTCTCCAACTCGGGAGACAAGCAGTCGCGCTGTGCAGCAGCCAGGTACGGCAGGCGCAGCAGCAGCTGGCAACTGTGTTATATAGGTCTGTAAGAGGGTCGTGCATGGGTGTGGATGATATCATGCATGACAACTGTCTACACACCCATGCTTTCCTCACGTGGCCAAATGTCCAGTCCTCACAGATGGTCTCCGGTAAGCATTAGTATAAAGCTCAAAGCATCTCCGGCAGATGAAGACATCTAATGCCCAAGTACCCAACCAGTCAAGCCCTTACAGACCCTACTACAGTGTGGTACCTTAAGTTTCTAAGAATGGAAGGCTATAACAACATCAGCAACTCTGGAAAGGTCTCAGATTATATTAAAGCATGCCCCAGGAAAAACAAAACAAAACAAAAACCTACTATACTATACGCCTAAAACAGAAATTTCAGAAAATTTGAAAAAAATCAGAAGAATACTCAGGGATTGTATTAAAGCATGCCCCAGGAAAACAAAACAAAACAAAACCCTACTATACTATACCCCTAAAACAGAAATTTCAGAAAATTATTTGAAAAAAATCAGAAGAATACTCAGAGAATGATATCGTACACCTTTCAGATATATACCTAAGCAAGTTACTTAGAGAAATATGCCATTATAAAAACATCAGTGTAGGTAAGATTTTATTTGTCTTTTCTACCAGCTGTCTGCTGACAGCCTTTAAGTCTCCCGTAAGGCCACACTGCCCTCTTTTGGTGTAATTTATTACACATAATGTTTTTGAGCCTTACTAACATCAGCAAGGTTAGAAAGCATTTTTTAGGGATGTACTACCTTTTTATAATAAACCAACCCATTGAGTTTTGAAAAAAAACAAGCCAAAACAAATAACAGCCTTAGTTTTGTAGGATGTTGATCTAAAAAGGTCACTACTGTTAACAGATTACTGAAAGCCAACACTACAGAATTTGTTAGAAGTGGAGCAAACACAGTACAAAAATAGTGCATTATATGTTTGCTCTTACTGATTACAGCTCAAATACACGGTGTAATGTTTAGTAGAGAGACAAACTGAAAGCCAGGATGAAAACTGAAGTCAGAAGGATTAAAAACACGTATTGAAAGTGCTGAAAACACCACGCAAAAATCTCCTTCTGAGCTAACATATACAAAGACTATCGACCTATGAGCCCGGGAACTGGCAGAAATTAAAGATTTTCAAATGGGACTCAAAATTTTTGACATAAACTGAGCTGTTGCTAGTATTTATTTAACAGTCACTTCCTCCTCTACAAATTTCCCACCTCTCACTCCTGCTTTACCCCTGATCCTGTCCCAACCCTAAAAAAAAAAAATAGTAAAAGAAATCAATGCTTTTTGATCACTTAGTCAAGTAGAGATAGGAGTTTGATTTCACCCTTGTGTAACACTGTAATATGGTATTGACACTGCCAACAGCAGGCTGTGTACCGAGTTTGCAAGGCTTCTCGACTGGCTACATCTGAGCTTTCCTTCACCTCCCCATAGCTTTTACTGAGTTTAGCTATGACAGCAGTCTCTCCAGCTGACCTGCTGGCTATACAAGCCTAGTTTTATATAGGTAACTGTGAGATATTGTTGTTAACAGAATGAGGTATTTATCACTCTCATACAATGCCATAGTGCAAAGAAATGCAGTCCTGGTATGAGAGCAGAAGCCCCCAGAAGTGGGGACACAGGAGGCAGCATAGGTGAATGCTGGTATGGGAGGGCAAGAGGTGGGGCCCACACTCACTACTGGAGATGCCACAGCTGTGCACAGCTCTGTAATGGTCACTTTAAAAAAAACAAACACATTGACTCTAAGCTTGACAAAACTGGTAACAAAACATAGTACCCAACATACACAGATTATCACATATGAACAAAGAATATCAAAAAGCACATTATCCAACATACAAAAGACTCCCAAGCTGATCCCAGGAGAATAAGAAGGAACCAGCAATAATAATAATAATACTCCTCCCATGGAGGAGTGCAGGGGTGCAGAACTCTGTGTCACCCTCTCCAGTAGCTGCAAGCTGTGGATTTAACACTCGGGGAAACAAAGGGAAGTTGAGCATAACTCTAACAGAAGGAACAGAAATGAAAAAGTACAGATGCTACAATTTTAATTGTATTGCTACAATTTTACTTGTATTAAGTGCCGTTAGTATTGCGATTTTCTTTCCTCTATATGAAAGTACTTTAACTGCATTATTTTTTTCTAAAAAATTTCAATCTAGACTAACCACGATTCTTTAAATTAGACTGTTAAGATCTCTGTAAGACACTGCGTGCATGTTTATAGACAGATCCCTATGCCTAAAACAACGATTTTAAGTGTAATGCCTTCCAAACGAAAACTACCTACCGCCTTTAGGAAGACGAGATCAGTGAACCTCCAGATCTTCACCAGGAATCAAGTGAAAACTTCAGTAAAATGACTTCAGTCACATGATAGTTCATATCAGAAGACAGAAATAGTCTCTATCTTGGACACAGAGGTTGATTTGTAATCAAGATCTGTAATTTACCAACACAATTTCAGAAGTGAGTCTAAAGTAAGGGTACTGAACTAGTTAGGTTTCCTTAAAGAGCCGAATTTTCAGAAACTTGACAAGAGTAGAAGCCACTAGGCTTCAAAATTGAAGTATGCAGAAACCTGATCAAACAGAACATACTGGTGCAAGACTACCACCAAAGCACCCACCAACAAAAATCCCTAGAGGTCTATTTGCCTACAAGGAACACTCCTCAGTCTGTGGAGATCACCCGCATGTACTTAAGATGTTTCAAGGAGGGCAGTCAAGTAAGCAGTAGAAAACCCTCATGAATTATTTTTCAGTCATGAGGAAGAGGCTAGCAAAATGGCAAGGAAATGCTCATAGAAAAACATCACATACTGATACCCTTTTGCCCTCTGTTCCTTTCCCTTTCAGCCTATGATCATCATGGCTGCTTGTGAATGCATGAAGGAAAAGGGAGAGAAAACGAGTCAGTGCTTTCTTCACTTCTCTCCAGCACTGAAGTATTTTGCAAAATAACCTGGCAAGGTGTTACAGATTGCTAGCTCGCAGCAGCAGAGGATGGAGCTTTAACAGGGAGGTGTAAGCTCCCTTAGCTCCCCTGACAAATCTCTTCAAAGCACCACGGAATACAAAGGATGGTAATCAAAGACTCCAGAAAGAAAATGTTACCATCATGTTAAAAAGCACTAATAAATCGGCATTAGATTTCTGGTTCCATACTGACCATAAACATGGTGCAAGCCTGTGGCTAAACAAGCCAGCTTTCCTAGAACAGGAGTATTGCAACATGTTGACAGGTGACTGTGAAGCTACTGAAGCCAAGCAGACAGGCATTCATCAAGCCAGCCATCTAAACTTTAAAGCCTTACTGCTCATTACACCCCAATGACCTTATCAAAACAGGTTTATGGAAAGGACCTCATACATGAATCATTTGCTGTCACACTAATTAGCAGCTCATTAAGGTGGAGTTCTGTATACGGGTCTAAGAGCACAGCACACAACTCCTTTATCTTTTATAATCAATTAATAAATCGCACAAAGGTAGAAGACTTCAGTTTTACTCAATTACATGAATGATGGAAGGAGACACAGATTTAGTAAATTAAACCAGCTTTAATCAGAACATAGCCCATTTGATTACATTCCCTATTTTTTTTTTCAAACTGACAGTTAAAAATGCATTTAAAGAAGTAGTTTAGAAAAAAAAAAATGACAGTTTTTTGTTTTGTTTTGTTTTGTTTTTTTAAAAAAAAGAAGATAGACTAAGTTGCCAGTACGTAAACAAGCAAGAACAAGTGCTCAGCTGAACAGAGCTGTTCAAGTTCCTTTTACTGAAAACTGTTTCCCAAGGTTTTGGGAGGCAGCTGTTCATTTCTTCCTGAACAACATCGGATTAAAAACTGCAGGTCTTCTCAGAAGACTGCACTGGTCTTGAGTCCTCCTCCAGACCAAGGAAGATTAAAGAGTCCTGGAAGTTCCAATTCATCACATCCTTCCTTACAGTGACCACAATTACAGTATTTCTAGTCAGCTTAGCCTACCCACCTTGTATTTTTCCTCTAACTGCTAGCAAAATAAGGCTGCATCAAGAGGGACTTTCAACAGGATGTGTGATGCGCTAGTTGCTCACCACCCCTGCTATTCTTACCTCAAAGTTTTCCTTATTTATTTTGACCTCGGTAGTTGTTCTGTTGGAGGGTGAAGACAATCTCAATATTTAGAAGAAGAAAAACCACAAAACTGTTCTTGAGTATACAGCTCAAGTATAGCCTCTGGGCTCTTCAGAAGAAATGAACTTTCCACGAGTACTTCAAAAGTAGTGCCGGGCCCAAAACAGCTTTTCTGTGTCGTAAGTAACACCTTCCAAACTTTGCAAAAGTTCAAAATTTAGCAAGAAGGTTTATTACTCTATTTCCAAAATTCAAGAATAGCCTTTATTAAAAACTTACTGACCTAACTATGAACAAAGTGGTATCTGAATTTCCAGATAACTGAAAATACTTGCACAGAAACACAGAAATTCAAGCAAGCAGAAACCACCAGAAAAACCATTTTATTGCAACAATGTCCCCATCATCAACTGAGATGGAAAAAATTAAGTTTAAATTCATTTTGCATTTCTACCTTTTTATTTATGTAAATATAAATTCAAGAGTGTAAAATAAATCCACATATAAAACACAGAAGAAACATTCTCTTTCAGTGACTCCAAAAAAACTTACATACCGAAGAATCGTGACAAGTCATTCTCTGTCCATTTTTCCAAGTATACAGGCGTGAAAGAATGCCGAAATTTATTCTCCAAAAGCATCCCGTATGAAGTCCTTAAACTATTTAGTATTTAGTAATCTCATACTCTTGAGCTTATGGATGTAGATTCCAAGAAAGTGAGAGACAAGAAACATCTCAAACTTTAGATTATTTAAACTCCATCTAAAATAATCCATTTCAAACAAGATTATGTTCAATTCTTATAGCTGAAGCATCACAATTACTTTATTAGTATCATTATTTTGGAAAACTATTTCTTATTAGTTTCTCCTGCTTTTAAAATAAAGTCAGAATACTTATTTCAAATAGTCTTGTTTACTTACACTGTAAATATATTGCGGAAAGTAACTCCACATGCTGGTACAACAGGCCTTCATGAAGTTCCACTTAAACATTACTATGATGTACCTTAAAAAACTGGGACTACAGCATGAAATGCACCATAGAGTCAGGGTCATGGGATTATGAATTATTTTCCTTTTCAGATGCAAGAAAATACTTACAAATTTAGAAGTCAGTCTTGGACTGTTAGACCACATGAATATTGGCTCGTTATAAATATTAGGAACGTTTCTTGTTTCAAAAAGCTGTGATTACTTTGTTTTATTGTTATTACACAAAAAAAATGTTACCAATAATAAAATGCATCGCACAAGGTATTTCAAGAGGAATGTTTTTCACTGGGTCCAACAGGCAGATGTTTCCAATGATTGTGGCTTTTAATGCATATCATGCCAAGTTCTTAATAAACAGTGTTTTCCCTCATGGTTATGTTACAACAGAGAATGAAGAAATTAAGATGGTAAAAGCAAACAATATTAAAAATGAGAACTGCAAGTAACTTCACAACTAGAAGAGGAAAAATCATAGAAGAATTTAAATGAGCACTATTGTGGGTCCCCACAGTTGCAATGCTACTCTTAGGTTTCCAAAAGATGCATATGATCTTATAAATATTTTTGTGCTAAGAGCCATGCTCAGAAACAAAATATAGGCTAGCACAAGTCTACCTTCTTGGAGATGCATGTTAAGTATAAAATTCACTTACTAAAGTGCATTTGCTGAACAAATTCTAACTTCTACTATTATAGCTATCCCAATAAGCAATACAAACTAAACTTTGTTGAAACTCTACCTCTACTTAAAAGCAGTAAATACAGATGACTGATACCTAAATTACAATCTTGTATTACCAAACATTTTGACTCAATGCTGTGAGCTGTAGAAATAAACAAAATGAACTGTCCTAAAACTTCCCACAAATGAGGAAGTGCCTCTAGTTAGAAATACTGAAGTGTAGAATGGAGTTAAATAAAAGCAGAGCTGAAGTAAGCATTGCTTTGCTTCTTATTCAATACGTTGTTTCATTAAGGCTCTGAGAGAAGCTGTTACTTTTCTCAAGATCTTTTGGCAAAAGATATAAATGCAGAAGAAGCAGGGTCATCTGACATTTCAGAACTTGTATTTTCATATTTCATTAAAGCCAGCTCATTCAGTGTCTGTATACATTTATTGCACTTGAGTTGTTGGAATACATCTATACCAACAGAGTAATAATGATTGCAACAAAGCCATAGTAAAATAAACTTTAGAAGAGTCTGATTCTGACATTAGAGGTTAAGTGTCTGCACGTTTAAAATGTTCCCCTAATAATAATAAATACGGACAAATTGCTCATCAAGTCAGATGCACATGTTTAACAATTATTTAGCATATATAAAATTTCACTCATTCTTTTATCAATACAAATCTGTTAGGGATCAAAAAAGACTTACCATGCAAAATATTGATTAGTGCTGCATAATGGAATATATATTTCTATCAGAGTTAAAACGGCATTTTCAAAATTTAAAGAAAAATAAATTTTTAAAAAGGGATTCTACGGTTGAATGCAAGTCTTCCTTGTAGCAAAGACAAGATAGAGACAAGTTATGATTTATCGCTGTACTTCAGTCTTGATGAAAGACTAATAATAATTTGTCCACCTACTTCTTAATAAATGCTACATTTTCAAGAATAAAGGAACTATCAGTAGGCATTACTTCTACTTAAAACAAGTTATTTCTCTCTGTAATAGGTCAAGTATGCTTTTAAAGATTCAGGTAATGGTAGACTCATAATTTTCTCTCTCAACAGATTTCGAGGAGGCTCTTCTGGCTTCAAGGCCTCACTGTGATCTTTATCCTCCTCCTCTTTGTTATCATCTTCCATTTTTTCATCTTCTTCACTATCTAGAGGCTGAGGAATGAGCTGATTACCAACAAACACATAGGTGTTAATCCTGCGTCTACGACATCTCCTCCGTTTTCGTTTCGGAGGAGCCTTCTGAGCAATACCCTTGGCTTTCATCTCCTCATTTATGAAGTTTCTAAGGGTGCGTCTGATATATATTCGAGCCAGGTCCTGGAGATTCCTAACAGCACATGGAGCTAAAACAAAAGAGACAGTAAGTTAAACTCACTAAGTGAAATTTTCCTTTAGCAAAAAAATTCGCCACAAGGCAGTATGACCAATATTCAGGAACAACTGAAATTTTCATACATGATACAATATGCAAATGAAACAAGGTTAGAGCCACCTTGACAAACCCTGTAGCATATTCGCTATTGAAAGATTTCTTCTATTCCACAGACATATGTGAAGGACTCAAATTTGAGCTGAAAATGGCTTCTGGAATACAATTAATCTCTTATGGAAAATACACAGTTCAACAGGTCTTTTGACTGATGTGCAAGAGAAGTAGAAAGCATGAACAGATAATTAAAATAAGTTTAAGAACGCATACAACAAATACTGTCACCTTTTAGCGCTCGGCAAGTCTTGTGACCTACTGCTGGCACCGTTTTGAGATGCTGCTGCTTTGAAAGAGTTTCTACCCCTGTGTCACATTTGTTTAGGCAAGTTTCTTTCTTCTGCCTCCCTCTTCTACTTAACTATGCTTTTCCCTACTTCTTACTGAACCCAACTGATGAGGAAGGGCCATGTCACCTTCACAGCTGACCAACAAGGTAAGTCAACCATATCTTTGCAGCAGAAGAATAAAAGTTACTGAGGTCCTGAAGAAAAAAAAGCAAGTAACAAAAAGCCAAAAGCCACGTATTTTCCAATGATAGACAGGCAGGTGATGACTAAGTGTTGCTGGGCTGGTGGATGCCTTCCCCAGATGAGCTACAGCTGGCTAATTCCAAGGAAAACAAAAACAAAGTAGTACACCAACCAGAACTCTGCAGTCTGGTTGACTTTCTTGCTTGTCATTTCTGTTCCTATATGAAGTAGCATAAAATTAATAGGGATTGGAGTAAGGAAGAATTTAGTGAAGAAATAATTTTGATAAATACACTTCCAATACTGCATTTAGCTTAAAAAAAACCCCTTAGTTTAAAAAACCCTCTGTATTTCAAACAAAATCTTTTGTTTCCTACATTGACTCCAGTTGCATGCTAGTTACTTGTATTTGAGACAAAGATGTTTATGACTGGCAATACTGACTTCAGCTGATGCCAATAGGGAAAAAAAAAGGCACCACCCAAAACCAAGCCCAATTTGTTTAATATAAAACCAGCCCAAAACCCAAGAACAAAACCCTACCTAATCATTCAAAACACATTTCTAAGATCAGGCTAAACAAGCCATGATTGCAGATTGCATGCCAATCACAGTAAATGCAAGCACAAGGTATACGACATTGAAGTGATGGACAGCAGGCATTTGTCCCATATACAGAACTATGTAAGAGAGACTTCATAAAATCAGACGGAAAAAAAAAAAAAATCCTTCAAAAGAAGATGGAACAAAACTTTGAAACACTGCGTCCTGAGGAAAGTACAAAAGCAGTAAGGTCTCAGCTGTAACGGATAACTGCCAACCACTCACACTACCTAAACAAAGCCAAGACCTAAAGCCCCTGCACTTCTGTTCAGCAATCCCAGACACAGAGATAGCATAAAGAAAATGAGCTTTTAGAAAGCTTCAAACCTGCCCTATTTTTTTTTTTTTAAAGAAATGCTTAATAGGTAGGAAGGATAGTTAGGAAGTCCTACAGTAAGACAGCTAGAAAGCTTTCCTATGCAGGTAAAGTAAAATGTGTTTGAACACAGAACTACTCGGGCGGACACTTGGGGAACAATTCAAATAACAGAAGTAGCCTTAACTTCCACTGATATCCATGGATTCAAGCCAAACTGAGCAAGAAATATGACTCACTTTTGTTTTGATTAGTCATCTTCTCAAACTTGATGTCTAAAAATTAAATTTGAGGCTAACCAAACTTAAAAATACAGTAAAATTTTACTAAGCAGTTTCATCTTTTCTCCTTCATTATGATTAAATAAAAATGAAAATCAGACTTCCATAAAATCTATCATTGTGACTTATCAGTGACGTACTGAGCTCTTGATCAGAGTTTTTAGCATATATAGCATGCTGTGGGTTAACAAGTTTACTTCCCACACTAAGTTAACCACGAAGCTCTGCAACTATGTTAACATCCTGCTCAAATGTAAAACTTTGTTGAGATGCAGAATATTTACTTTACCAATGCTAGGGGTGCTCACAGTCTATCCAAAGACAGAGTTCATCCTTGCTTGCAATATGCTCACAGGTGTAAGCACTCCGGTTTGGAGTAAGCCATATTAAATCATTTACACACAACATAAGAATCTGGATGTGGTTTACTGCCAATCTGTCTTAGTTTCTCTCATAATAGCATTCATCAAGCTAGTCACATTAAGGATTTTTTTTTTTTAATAATAGGAACAGGATGCAATTTTTGGATGTTTACTGTCCACTTCTTTCCAATTGTCTAGCAGCAGTGAACTGTGTCCTAACCAACAACTAAGATGATAAAGTGATCCTTTTAGCAGTATCTCTGTAGTTTTCCATGAGAAAAAGATTTTGAGAATAACTAGCCGACAGGTATTTCACTAAACCCTATGTACATATGAGAGTTATAACTGTAGTCTATATATAACATTACGTTTGTGTCAGAAGGCACTCAAGGGTTGTCTGAAGTACGGCAGAGACTCCCATGTTTACTTAGTAGTGACATCTGCAACTTCTAGCTACTGCTTACAGATAGATAATGTTTACTAGACTACTCTGAACTTTTAAGATAATTCACAGGTGCATGGATTTGAAACAAATACAGTGTTACTATAAAAGAGGATTTAGCTAGAATTTTTATTTCTTGAGCTTGAGATCACTACTTTTTATGCACACACCCTTTTTCTTTTTTAAGCCTCACAATAAAACTAGACCAGCCTGAAGGGTGCATATCTTACTGATTTCACTTTAAAGTGTAACTTCAGGCCCCTGATGTCTTGTGTTTGGTTTGTTTTGTTGTTTTTTTTTTTTCTTTTAAATAGTACCAACTTAGTAGCACATTTGCATGTTATTTTCCTCCTCTCACTAAAGAGTCATTTTGAAATTAAGCTACTTACGGGAAACACCTGTATTGTACTACAGTTCAGTTCTGAACACTACTGATTTGCACTATTTTCACTTCGAAAATTCAAGAATGGTGAGAGAGAACACTTGAAAATCCTCCTTTATTCTCTATGATTTTATATAGTCTAATCCCCTAGTAAGACCACAAGTTTGACAAGCCACCTCTGTGTTTCATTGTCAGTCATGATACAGCGTATCTATTATGGACTACATCTAAAGCAAAGAACAAAGGGAAAAAATAATCTTGTATTAACAAGTTAATGTCAGGAAGTAACTCCTGAGGTCTCAAAAAGCAAGTGTTAAAGCAACCAAAATGAATTATTTCTGCTAAGGAACTCATTACATGAAGGAACCATCTATACTTTGAACAAAAAAGTAAAGGTTAACTATAATAAGTAATTATCCTTGGCAAGCTCACACATACTCTGAAAATTAATAGCTAGATCGGTAGTTAGATGCAACGCAACCCGATAGGACATCCTGGACTCCTCAAGGGTTTATACCTGTTTCACAGTTAGATGTGCATGGAGGCAAGAAACCTGTGAAGAGGACAGGAGGATTAGTTCCCTTTGGTTATATGTTAACAGATCAAAACAGGAGAGAAAAGCTGTTATACTCTAAGCTCTTTGTTGGGTTAAGTTCCCACATGTTACTGAAGCTCTATGTATTACTCTACTCCTAGCCCTGACTACCCTGACAGAAAATTTCAAATGCTACATCTTTCTCTGCCACTTTTTTCCCATTCCCCTTATCATGCTATCTTATCTTGGCAACAGATGGACTTTCAGAAACTTTCTAAATACCTTTACTAACCTAATTCAAAGCACTGCAGCTAGAAAGCCAACCCCAATGACTACTAAAAACCGGCTTGGCACAACTATATCAGTTGCAGCCAGACACAAGCACACTCAGCTATTAATATCCTACAGTACCACAGCTGCAGTTTAGGACTGTTCCATTTCATAGGGAAGAGAAGAAGTATTTTTCTCTGGGAGACCATCAGAAAGTTAGCACTCCTGACAGAAATCATATTAGCTTGCTATTTTATCTATACCTACCTAGAAAGAGAGAAGTTGAACCTAAAAGGAAAAGAGTCTGGAAAAATAAGCTGGAAAACACTGCATCATTTTAATTCAGGATATTAATTGTTTAGCAACACAGAACATGCGCCAGGAGCACAAAAACAAATCAGTGAGCCATTGCTCCAGTAAACTCTATGTTCCCGTTCTATCATACTACATCTGTATAGCACAGTCTCCCTACTTCCAGAATACCACCAGCAGGCACTGTAACCCAAAGAGAGCAGGCACAAATGACACTTACGCAGGCCCACAGTGTCATGTTTGCCGTTGTCAGTTCTGTTTGGTTGCACTAGTGGAGCAAATGAAACAGCAAGGATATTTTTACTTTCCCAGGTGTTCTGTCCTGTTCTCAAGATTTGTGTTAGCTGTGTAAAAACAAAAACAAAATAAATCAGTGGTTACAGTTTTGTCATACTCAATACTATTCAGACTTGTGTTGAAACACACTACTGTTTTGATTTGCTTCAAAATTAATTTATAAAGGCTGGTTTATGAACAGAAAGGGCTTTCATATTCCTTGAAATATTACTTGGTCACTAGAGTACTGAGTAAGGCTTTCTGGCAAAAGGAAGAGATGCAGCTGGAAAATTAAGGCCCTAGGTAACTTTTGCTTTTTCTGACTTATTTCAAAAGATCACAGAATACTTTAGACTGGAAGCAATCTCTGAAATCCTGCTTCCTGCTTGAACAATACCAACTTCAAAGTTAAATCACACAACTCAGAAGGTCTTCTGATGAAGTTAAAAAAAACATCTCCTAGGACTGAGATTCCCCAACCTGTCTAGGTAACCTGCTGTATGTAATGTTCAACTACTCTCATTATGACAAATTGCAGAGAACTATTCCCCTTGCTGCCATCAGTAACATACTTCTTTTAGTTTGCTGTGCACCTGTGATGAGAATTGGACTCTTGTCTACTAGGTAAATTCTCCAACCTTTTAAGACGACAAGTCAAGAATTAAATGTTCCCTTAGCTGTTTCTCTGCAGGCCAGATTAACCCAGATCTTTCAGCTGCTCCTTACACCTTACACTCTCTAGCCCGCTAAGCATTTGTATATAATGTAGAAGTCTGCAGAGTTTTAATTTTGCTTTCAAATCATAGACTATTTTTAAGTTGGATTCGATCTATTTCAACTGACAGTACCTTAGTCCAACAAATACTGAAAAAATATTTATGAACTGAGTCATGCAGGTGATGTTTAAATCACTTTAGCATTTTGAGAAAGCAGATACATGTGATAATTCTTTCTGGAAGATAAAATAATGAGCATGTTTATCAACAAGCATTCTTCTAATTATGTGTATTTTGGAGAACATAACCTTAACTTAGATTATCTGTCTTTCTCAATTTCCCTATTAGTAAAACAGGGAGAATAATACTTACCTTTGTAAAGCCTTTTGAGATCTAAGGATAAAAGTGATAAAAGTGCGAAGTATTATTAAAATAATACACCTGTCTGAAGTTTAATCTAACATGGAGAAGCAACACTGAGAACTGCTGGAAGTCAGTCATATTTCTTCCTTCAGTTTATTCCTCCCCTTCCACTAACCACAGCTATTTCATATATCTCTGAAATAAATTACTTTGTTTAGAGGTTGGTTTTTAAGCACTAACTGAAAACATCTGTGTGGCAGTGAAATTTCAAAGCAGTTTGGGACTGGTGTAATACACTGAAAATACTATGAATGGAGTTCTAGCTTCACTGAAGACACAGTTTTGCCACAGACTTTGTCAGAAGCAGGATAGTGATGCTTTCCTACAAGCTTAAGGGGAAAAAAAGTTCAAGACTGCACTAAAAAGACTAATACCTGCTTAACTGCAGCAATACACTGAATCAAGATATCATTAGTTGAACATTACCTTAGTCAAATACACATTTAAATGCATTCTTTAAATTATATATTTCTCATACTAAAAGATAAAAAGGGGAAATTGTCACTAAGTCACCTGATCTTCTATAGGCATTACTAAAATGCCTCCAACTTTCAATAAAATTTTCATGTAGTTTTCATGGTCTTTCTGGACTCCAGCTCCACAGTAAATCCGGTCATATTGATGACTGTCTGAGGCTATTTCCAAACAATTACCAACCACAAAGGCAGGTTCACAGAACTCAAATCTAATGGGAAGAAAAAAAAACAAAGAGGGGACACATTTCAAATTAGGATTTTTAAGAAAAGCCAGTCCAGATAAAGACAGAAAAGTATTTTTCATATCTTCCCTTATGTAATGAAAAAAAAGATGAGCATAAATACTTTGAAAGTCTGTATTATGGCAATACTACTTTGAAAATAATCTATTTTTTTCTGCCACATCAGGGACCAAAGAAAATTACTTAAGCAGTTATAATTGTCATTATGCAAAACAGAAAAGGCCTCAAAGCATCACCAGACTTCCTAAGTGCAAACAGATTTACCTAAAGAAACTTTACAAGCCATACAGTAAAAGTTCCTTTAAAATAGTACATTTATTAACAGTATGCGATAGCCAGCCTGTTGAATACCTACTGAAATAGTTCATTTCCTAATAGCCCCCCCTCTTTTTAAAAAAAAAAATAAAAATACACTTTTAAAAGACTCATTTTCCTCTACATCCTGATTTTCCACCTTAAGCCAAATCCCCTTTTCCCTAAAAAAGAATTTAATGGAAAAGTCTCATTTTTTGACCACACAGAACAACAAAGAAAAATAGATTAATTATTGCAGAAATATCCGTTCTAATTTTCATCAGCAAATGAAAGTTATACAACTGCTTTTAAGTGGACCTAAGTTTGTAACAGAAGTCGCAAGATTGTAAGTACTCATTGTCACTGCGTAAAATACCGAAGGGAAAGATGTAGAGCTTTATTGCCAAAGCTGCATGTATTGTCTATTACAGTGATATTTTCTGACATTTTTCAAATCTCTGCAGCATCTTAGTTCTTCAGCTGTTAACACCATAATAAATGTAATTTACTTTTTTGTAAAAAGAAAAAAAATCCTTCATCAAATAACTTTAACTTTTCCCCAAGCACTTGAAAATCAAGAAGAGAGGTTACACAGTTGCTCATAGAAAGGATTTATGGTTTTCTTTGAAAAAATTATTAAGTAAAAACGTAACACCTTGTTGCTGCATGAAATAGTTCATAAACTTCATCAGACAGTATGAAAACTCAATGCATCTCAAACTTCATTCAGAAGGAATTAATTTTTCTAACAACTTCTTCAAATACGTGCAGCCATTGTATGAACTTTACAGCTGACTGTCATTGGAAAAGAATTTTTTTTTTTTTTTTTTACTTGGCTTACAGTAATCCCAGTACAACACCTGACAACATTCAAATCAACATTTCTTCAGTTACAGTGAAGCTTGGCAGCTTTCACTGCTTAGGGATGTTGCCTATAAGGCTTGGCTGACTGTCCAGCACTGCCACGAACAAATCAGAATTCTATTAAGCTTCAGTTTTTGCTTGAAGTTTTTGCTTGAATCTCCCCTCACCCCAAAGATGGATGCTTTATCTTGGAAATACTGCAGTGCTTCCTTATTTGACCAGTCACAGACAGACCCCAAAAATCCTTCACTGACTACTACATAGCTCTCATGTGCTGTATGTGGCCAACAGTTCATAATGTTATTTCCTCATTCAAATCCAGAAGAAAAAACAGAAGCTAAAAACAACGCTCGTAGATTAAAGAGAAAACAGTGAGAGGGAGGGGACGTGGGGAAGGACTGCCTTGCTGCACACAACTGGGCAGGTAACTCATCTTGAACTGTGGTTGAAGTATTTCACATTAAAACAGAAAGATCTAGAAATATGTTAGGCAAGGTTAAATGCTGGGAAGAAAATGAAACACAAGACACTGATCACTTTGCTGAAGAAGCGATCTCATTTCATAAGCACTTGGACTATTGTGTATTTTTCTACATTCACTGAAGGTCAATCAGGTGGTTCGTGCTATAGTTTTAAACTGTAGGCAACCTGAAATTAAGTTAAGCATCACCACACCAATTTAATTTGAAAGTCTGGGTGAAGTACCTTTTTGGGCTTCAAAAGTACAAGAGGAAGTGCAGGGGATGGACAGGGGGAGAGAGAACGCGGCAGTTTTTAGTCTTCAGATAATCCCTGCTTACTTTTAGAAAAATGAAGACAGCTTGCCTGCCTAACCTGACAACTTTCGTATCTTCTGATCTTCTCAGAATGATCCTGTAAAAGCTGGCAAGCTTATTACAGGATACTCCTAAACCACTTCCTCTACCAGAAACCACCTAAAGCTCATGAAGCCACTGGTCACACCCTCTTAAAACAAGGAGGAACACCAAACTCTCCAAGGAAGCAAAATACAAGACAAAACAAAACCCCACAAAACATTCCCCAGATAAAAAATACTCTATACAAGAGCTGTGGATGAAAATTCAAATATAGTAAATGCTGAAGATAATTTCTCATTTAGCTCCACAGCTTGCAACCAGAAGGGCACAAAGCACAAATGAAGACACAGAAGCAACTTTCTACGTGCTAAGCACTGGAGACCAACTCTGCCTATAGGCACTTTGAATTGACTGGACTGTGCTCCACATTACTAGCACAGTTTTGCGGAGACACGAGGCTTATGACCAAAGCAGCCCGTTACTTGTTAGTCCATTTACTTCAAAAAGTACGTTATTACCCCACATAGCTTCAGCTAAATTCAACCCAATTTGTCAAGAGCAGGAGTTTCCTGAAAGACTAATTTCCCCAGAGGAAGCCTAAACACTGTATGGACTACGGTACATGTAATTCCTGAAGGCATCTCTCTAGTCCGTACCAGATGAAAAACAAGGGGGTCTACCCAGCTCACCTGGCTGTGCAATGGCTGACACCCAGCTGGACTGCACTGGTATGCACTGGGGCTGGCTGCCCACTTGAACATAGGCAGTTCAAGAATTGCTGTATGTAGCTTCCTGTTACCCAGAAAGCTAAAAAAAAAAAAAAATGTACGTAGAAAAAATGGGAGGAAAAGGTTATAAACCATGTCCGGTCATCGCAAGACAAGAGTTCAAAAGCCAACCCTCGTCATTCATGCTGCCCACAGAACCAACTGCTTCATGCGTGAAAAGTGGAAAAAATACCAGGCATAAAGGCATACAGAGTTCATACTTAGTAGAGAATTACAGACTTTTCAAACCTAGTTAAGTTGTACAACAGTCAACCTTACTCTTCACACTCCCATGTAAAGCAAATCTCACCAGCGATGCAACAAGACTCCTTCTCTGCTCCCTGAATCTTCAGCTGATTCTATTTTCACAAAAAGATACACGTGCCTCTCAATCAGAAAGAACCGACAAATGCACGTACCGTTTCTTGTATTTACGTAATCATTTGTGACAACCTTCCAAGACAGACTAAAGTGTAATTTAGAGAATTCATCTTACTAACTTGCCCAAATAATTTTCAAAATAAGCAAAGGTAAGTTCACTTTTACCGAAGTACCAGACTTTATGATTTGATCGGGTAATGACCTGAAACTTAAATAGAAAGGTTCTGCAAATACAAGGCAGTAAGCAGTTTTAAGAATACCCACCAACACCATCACAAGCTTGTTAGTCTTACAGTATGAAAGCAGTATTAACTGCATTGTTTTACCTAATCAAACGTAAGCTCTTTTAGTCCTAATTGTCACTATATCCAACAAGTTCATTTTACTCCTACTGCCTTTGAGATATCAAAACAGATCAGATATTCAACTTCCTTCTGCGTTACACTGAGCTATCTTTTATTAAATTAATAACATCGCTGAAAATAAATGGTTTATTGCTTTAACATGCAGTATTGACAATCACATAAGCTACCTGTAAGATGAGACACTATTTCACTTTTTTTTTATTTTTTTTCTTCAATTACTTTCACTTTTTTTTATTTTTTTTCTTCAATTACTAAGTTGGAGTGGAACTAAGAAATGCCAAGTGTTATTTACCATTTGTTCACCTCTACTAAACCACCAGGGTGGCATTACAGAGAATTATACAGGTAACATGCAAAAGACTCTTACATTATTTCAATACATCAGATGCCAAAAAACCACAAAAATAAAGTGCTGGAACAATCTGGAAAAGTTTTAATCACATTAGGTTCTTCAGTGGAATCTGGCATCTTGATCACAGAAGAGCCAACAGAACAGAAATTAAGAGTTCCCATTACAGGTAGAACAGCAACAGAAAATTTCTGTTTAAACGAGCAGTTGCCATAGGATAAATTTAAGCACACACAGATCACATTTAGCAATGGTCCAAGATAATCAAGCAGTTTCAAGCATATAAAACATCTGTTGACCTCATTCTGCCCTTCCATCTTTTGCATTTTTGTAATTTGTTCCTCAGGGATGGGCGTTTCAAGTTGATCCTCAACATAGCCACAGTACTTTTCTTCAAGCTACATGTAAAAAATATTCTGTAGAATTTAAAGTGCATTTCTGTCTTTGCTGCAGCAACTCAAGAAAATTATCAAGTAATAGACTGTTACTGCCCATGTTCTTCTAAGATTCCCCATAGACATCAACACAATAAAGTATTACTATTGTAATAAAATGAACATCCATTAAGAAAACATTTATAGCAAAGAACTAAGATTAAAGTTTGTTGCTCTTGTATCCATATCCACCAATCTTGTATTTATTAATATCTTGTGTGATAGCAAGATATTAATTAAAAAATGAGAGCATAATACAATAACCTACCCTAATAGAAGGTGAGGGGTGGGTGGTTTTTTTTTGTGGCGTGTTTTTTTGTTTTATTTTTGTTCTTTTTCACAAGGGGATTCATTGGTTGGTCCTACCATAACACCCACCCACAGAACCTACCCTTTAATTACTTTCAACTCTGAACATATACAGGATGCCTCTTGGGCTAAGCTCTTCTATGTAAACATCCCGCATTCATGAAGGTTGTAATCCTGATGTCTCCTGAAGATGAAACTAGGTGCAAGCAGACAAAAATTGCCTTTTCTTTTTTTAAATGATATACATACTTGATTCCTTAAAAAGGAACAATTTGAATAAAATTTGGCGGGGGGGGAAATCAATCAATTTGAAGGAAAAACAACTTTCTATATCCACGGGCTTGTGTTTGAAGGAAACAGTGAAACATGTTACAAGATGCTTAAAAAAAAGCAATACTGAGGAAACACTTCTACTTACATCTGTCTTTTGCTAAGAGAAAGATTAATTAGTTCTTAAAACCAGAATCACTTCGGCTACATTTTACACCTCTCAACTACTACATTCACACCAGGATCTCATTTAACAGCACACTTCTGCCTACCCCTACAGTTACTAACCACACTTGTATCTCGGCTTGCTGATCACAGCCCTTACAGAAACAAAAGCCATTTCAGTATGAATTTAGTATACTGTTTTCACATCCACACTTACTTCCTTTAGTCAGTCAACTCAATCCCTCCAGAAAGTCTGAAATCTTATTCGATACCATCAAGCTGCTCCAAGTAATTCTCCTTTAATAGGAAATTTAAATCTAAATAAATTTAAATTCATTTAAATTTAGGGCACAAAGGACTACTCTTCAAGTTTAATGATATATAAGACTAGGTTGGCAAGTTGTAAACACTTGCCATTTCAACTACAGTGACACTACATTTGAAAAAAGAATTCAAAAGCACTGCAAAGCAAGTTTCACACATAACTCTTCATGGAAAAAAACCAAACCAGGTTTCAATGTGTATTCCAAAAGAGAATAGTAAATCCAGTGTGAGAGCTCATGAAACTAGTTTTATTATCAAACTTTCCTAAAACCATCAAATACATTAATAACCAGACACTGAAACGAATATGCAAAATGTGTAGACTCTGAAAACATCAGATAAAACATTAAATTACTTTTGCTAGTGGGACAAGGAAATAACACTTTTGTCCTATACCAACATACTGCTGTCCTAATTCTAACATACTGCTGACGGCATCTTTAGCAAAAGGACTCCTGAGGATGAAAGGGGGGGGGGAAGAGTCAGTTCTGGCAGATTGGTTTAGAAATTTCTTACTTTCGTCACGAACAAAAAAGTGGCCTATCTTCTTAAAACACAGCTACAGCAGCTGAAAAGTGTTTCCTGTGGTTATTTTAAGACACAGACTGGAAAGCTACATATAATTTAATCTAGGAAGTTCTGGCTCCTTTGGCCATTTGCATTAAAAAGACAATACTCTCAGAGCTTCTCCTACGTCAAACATAAGAATTTCATAAATCAGTAATCTTACTCCAAGTATTCCTAGAACCTGTTTAAACACCAACACATTCACTGAAAGAAACCTTAAAGAAGTTTTCAGATCATTGAAGTCTATTTTTCAGGTTTTTAAATGACATAAAACTTTTATTTGAAAACCAGAGATGAAGGTCAATACTCATATGGCTTTGTGTGATATAACATGCCACAAGAACATGCAGCAGAATAACGAAATACTTTGACTTCTATGCCTCATTAACCTTTCTCATTTTACTCGACTGCAGAAGTGCTTTAGAACTTATATCAATGAGATTTAAATTTACTTCTTATATACTGCAGGAAAAGGTTTTCCCATTTGTTTCTTGATAAATACTTCCCATGTTACATCCTGTCAGTGATATCTATTTAAGATTAAATCACTAGCTAAGAAACTTAAACCTGCATCAGTTAAAATGGAAAAACAATTTTTAAACAGTGTTAATTCTTTCCCAAAAAAAAACATGGCAAGGTCTTTCCACCTTTTTTGTCTTTCTCGCCATTGTTCATTCCATCTTGTTTAAGCATTTTTTCAAACTCTTTGAACTAGTCTTTGGTTCATGTATAAATACACATCCATGGATTGCTAGCGTGTTTTGTTGAAAACTTACACACCTATTACTGTTATTTGCGAGACCTTCTTCATGTACGCTACAAACACTGGAATGAGCAGGAACACATAAAAATAATAAATCTTTGAAAACAAAATCTACAGTGACAACTTTTAAATACCTTCCATCCAACTACAATAACAGTAATTTTCATCAGCATTAGAGTACTAGACGAAAGTGATACTGGTAAAACTTCTATTCAGTAATTTTGTCCTGAACATTTTTTTCAGCTTCCAGGCAGTGCTGTAGGGACAGTGAGAAACCTGTACCTCTACTTTGCTTGTTTGTCATCTCCACTTTTGAATAAAATTGTCTTGGCTCTTCTATTATATAACATCAGCTATCTTGTTCATGATTTTTGATATCCTCATCAGTTTCACTGGACCAAAACACATTACGCTTAATTTCTTCTGAAGAAAAACTACAAACATTGGTTCTTAAAAATACTTACACCTAATCTCACTCTCCCTTCAACAGTGGTTTACAAAATTTTAACTTCGTAATGTACTGTATCTAAACTTTGGCAGTAAAATGAAAAATTATACCGAAGGAATACTTTTTATCCATTCCACAGGGAATTTTAAGAAAGGTGGACAGCAATAGGGAGGTGAGAAAGAATTTCTGTCACTTCAGGTTATTGTCAAAGCCCTAACACATCCCTGGATGTTCGAAAAACAACTTATCTGTTTACAGAAACAGAAGAACATTTGCTTTTTTTACTGAAGCAGAAAAATGGTTTTACAAGTTGAAATTGTCATATTTTATGCTGTGGGGTTCTGTAAAGCAAGAGATTTTATAGGAACCATGCACTGAGCATCGTCACCGCTACTTTTAACCTAACATGCACTCTAAATACTATGAAAACTTGTAGCAATGAGAGATTTCCAAAGAAAGGCACTGTCCACCATGGGATTTATTTATTTTTGAAAGATGTTTTATGTGTGGTTCTGAGAGGGCAAGAATACGTATTTCTGCAACTATCAAATATTTTAAAAATGCAAGTTTAGTTCCTTCCTAGGTAAGAGTAGATTCAATTGTGATTTTTGGAGCCTTCTGATTTATGAGGTGTACGATTAGAAACAATACTTCTCTTAAGTATCTCTAAATACAATAGGGATATTCCAAAAGCCCATTTTCCTTTCCTTTTTGTTTAACATAACCTCTGGGACCAAAGAATCCCACTAGAACTCTCACAGTCCCTGTGTTGTTCTGGTTAGACCAAACCTCAACAAGAATTCATTCACCACTAAAAAAAAAAAAACAAACAAAAAACACATTACTTACAATTACCTGAAACTAAGACCAAGTTATCACATTTAAACTGAGAAAGGCACCAGTGAGTTTTCAAGACAGTTTGTTTTTCCTGCTTAGATTTTTACTGCAACCATTGACCAGCTGCACAGGCAGGAAGGAACTTTATTTTCTTTGTGTGTGTACAAGGAACCTCTGTTTCAACTCAGCTTTAATGAAAAGAAAGTGAGCCTTCAGAGTTCTGGCAGGAGCCCTGAAACTTGACGAAGAATAATATATACTCTGTTGGAAGATTAAGCTTACTATTTTTCGATGCCAACACAACCTACTACAGGACTTCAGGAAGAAGTTTCACCCATAACAGTTATGCCAGAAGTAGTACTAGGGTTCTTGTCACTTACCATTGAAGTGGTTTCTTTTGATCTTGAGAAGGGTTGGTGATTTTCTTTCACAGCAGGGACTTCACCAGCTTACCCAGGTTTGGTTTTTGATAGGGTGCTAGAAGATGGGCAACCTAGCCTTGCCCTGTGGCTCTCTCTCCAAGCTGGATATTCTAGGTCTAGAAGTTGACTGGGAGCAGAAAAGACAACACATTCCCCTTCAATAAACAGGTGAAGCGGGGCCTGGTACTTGCACATATGTGTTTTAGATAGAGGCTTCTTACGGAATGTTTTTTTTCCCCTTAATTGGCATGCATTCCCTGAAGGTTTTAAGAATGAAAGAGAGCCTTACGGGTATTTCAGACTCAGAGAACTTTCTTTAGTCTATACCTAAAATCTTGGTACCTCAACCATGACGACACTTCCAGATGCCTTCAGATGTCACTTCTCCTTTGCTTCTACTGGCAAACGTATGTTGTCAAGTAAAATCAAGACAGCATTTTACTTCTCAGAATGAACACCTCCACCTCCATTTATAAGAAAAGTATTTTAATAGATTGGTGGGATATGGATACAGATACAAGTGATTACTGGAATTATTTGTCTTTCTGAAATGCTTTTCCTCTGATGAACAGTTCAAGAGGCCAAAACTGAGAGAAGCCCAGCTACCAGAGGCAGACAACCCTCCCTTTAGGTAGAGAGCGTGGCTGAAATGCCGGACATGCTATTTTTACATTGCTTCCAGCCTTTCATCAAGCACCTACCCCAATTATAGAAAAGTGAGTTATTTACATTTCAACAACATTCTTATCAGTAATTGAGAAAAAAGTTGTATTATACCAAAGACCACTAGATCATTCCCCCGTAAAAATGGCAAAGCGATATTCCATCTTGCTTTATCAGGCAAAACCCCACCTAAATCATCATTACCCAGCTCCACGCAGAAGTCAGATGCAAAGCCAATGGCCTATTGCTCCAAGCAAAGGAACACCACAAAATTACAAAGTTTTTATTTAAGATCTAAGTTGAAGCTCTCCAAGTACATCCCCATAAGGTTAAACCCCTGGTTTTTGTTTCAAAAGGAGATTGCTTTCAGACCAGACTGAAGAACATTATACACTAAAGTAAGAACACAGGGAAGTGGCAATGCAAAGTTTTACAGAATTCCCCATCCACTTAACTCCATTACTGCCAGGAAAACGGATCGTGGTCTCTGTGCTCCTGTCCCCGGCATGCCTCGTTACAAGCGGTTGGCAAGTGTAAGGTATACCTCCCCATCACACACACACATCCAATCTGACAATTAACTTCATTCATACCACTCTGCCACATAAAACCTATTTTCAAACAGTAAGGACACCTGCTAGGTATACACCAGTGTTCCAACAGTAGACAGACACCGCACACCTTTTTCTTGGGTAGTCTTTCATCCAAATACTAAGCTGACCAAATCAGCAGTTAAGTTCAGATGCCACAGTCCGCACAGTTTTGGGTAAATATCTTTCACTTATAAATGAAGATGCAGGAAAAAGTTACTGAAACAAGAATCAAAACCAGACTTACTGACCCAGAGCACATTACTTCGAGAGGCAGATTAAAATTCAAGACATGCTGTATAAATTCACTTCTATGAAAAAAACAGAAGAGCCCATCACAAAAATCCACACACTATCTTCATTAAAATACAGAGTATTTACAAAGAAAGCAGTTAGCCAGAATCAGCTATGCAGACAAGTTACAAATTCCCCCACAAACCACAAAATCCAAACAGCCAATCAGTATCACGTCAGCTGCAGTGCAGCTATTACCAAGTAGGTTTGTATCAAAAAGCCCTTTCATAGAAGTATAGGTTTTGTTAGGTTGGTGAGGAGGGTGTTTGTGTAGCCATTGCTTAGTATTTTACTGTTGTGAGGAAAAGGTGGATTGTTAAACAGCATATGCCAAGATTATAATATACAAATTAGTGATAAAGCTTAGATGATATTCCCCAACCTCCTGACTTTTTCCCCCTCATTGAAGTAAAACTGCATAACTAAATATCAATTCAATTATCATCATAAATAGCACACAGCATTAATAACACTGTCCCCAGAGCCGATCTTCACTGAATTAGGGGGAAATACACATCTTTAAGACTATTCAGATAATTTATTATGTACAATCACTTGTCTCCTTCAAACACAATATAGATACAATACTGACATTCGCTTATGCCAAGTTTAGCAACTTTAGGTTTCTCTTCCAGCTCTTGCACGTTTTAATATATAAACCCCAGTGTTCTCATATTCATTTACATAAATATCCTAATCAGATTTTGTTTAAATGATAACATTTTCTTGCTACCCCTTCACGCAGTTTCTCCTAATTTCTGTACATAAATGTATCACCAGATTGGAAAGATATTTCGGTCAAAACCAGCTTTTTGTATGTCTGAGTACACACAAATACAGGAATGCAGGAGTACAGGTATGCACGGGAATTGGTTAGCTGGCAGGTACATCTGACTTAATAGAGCCACTAATGCAGTATTAGTAATGATCATGAGTGACCACATTTTAAATACTTTTTTTTTTTTACAACAGATTATAGCAAGTGCATCAAAGTTCTAGACTGAATCCATTTTTATTTTGGTTTCTGTACATGTTAACTTCAGCTAACCTAAGTGCTTGTATTTAATTACTAATGTCTTAATTTTAACACATGTATTTTGTCTTACATAATTTATTCTAATGAAGGAACATAGTACTAAAATCATCTAGCCAACATCAGAAGCACAGAAGAGAATTCAGATACAGGTAACACTAAGATGATACTCTAAACTAAATTAACTACTCTAATTAAGAGTCTTCCATTACTTAAGAGCATAGAGAGGAAGGCCTGCAATAAGCCCAGAGCTCCCAAAGTTTGGGGTATGGAAAGAAGTGGATTGAGCTCCAGCCAACATAACCAAGAGCACAGCACTTCGTAAAGCACATTACAACAAAGGTAAAGGGGTAGAAAGAATCTTCTCTGCTGTCCACTGCGGAAGACGAAAGATGTAGGGCGTGAGATTCTTAGGTTACTCCTACAATTCAAAAGCTTTTCTGCATTTCCAGAAGCTACCTTATAATCACTGTTGGAGAACTTACTGCCTTTACAGAGAACTGCCCTAGCTAGAACCTTGTTTTCCCTTTCACAGAGGCAGAGAGGCCCAAGATCCAGATTCTAATGGGCAAACTTAAAACTGGTAATAAAAAAATTGTTGAGTATGTAGAACCAATAAGGTTCACGGTCCTGTAACCCAGAAACGTACCAGTAAAAATGAGTGTGTATGAGCATAAATGAATATTCTTAAGTCCATCTCTTCAGGTACGAAACATGAAGACAATCAGATAAATTTACTCATGTCTAGATCAACAGTGGTAGATTAGAAAAGAGTTAATACTGCGAAGAAAGATGATGTCCAATTATATAATAAAAACTGACTTAATGGATATAAATTACTCTATACATGCGAAGACACCTGCATATCACATCATTCTCTTAAGTACATATGTATACATGTATGTGCACATACATACATGTGCATGTGTACGTACACACCCTGCCAAAAGGCAGGGAAATCAATTTTATTTTTTTTTTTTTTTTAAGTATGACACTGCAGGAACACTACCACGCTTTTAAAGCATGCTTTCTTAAGCTTTAACTTACCTCATGAACTAGTGTCACAAACCAGAAGTTTTACATTTTGGTTGTGTGATGCCATTCTCCTCCCCTCTCCAAAGCCATAACCAATGACGCACTCAGTTTAAAAACAAAAATATTGCTGCAAAGTGAACTAGCCAAATCAGATACTTACTTATCAAAGCTATCACTGTATTTTATGAAGCTCTCCAATTTTTCCTTGGCATATTCTACCACATCTGAATGCAGCTCTATTCCATGATTTATCCCAAAAGGTCCTGTAAATAAAAACAGCATGGTGGTGGGTTTTTTTTCGGTTTTGGTTTGTTTTGTTGTTTGTTTTTTTTTTTTTCTTTCCCTTTAAGCCCAGCGTAACTGCACAGAACAGCATTATATCCTCTGTCTGTGGAAGCACTATCATCACATAACACACAGAAGTCTCCCAGCATCACTAGACAAAGTTAATTTTTGCATCTGCATTACCAACACTTAAGAGGAAGGTAAAAGGCCAAAGGAACAATGAAAGAAAAGGGACAGAACTGTGGCAAAAGAATTTGATAGACTGAATTTTCCTCATAAGCATGCAGAAAAAAAATGGATCTGACTACACTTAAGTCAGTCTGACCAACTTCTTTTTCAACACAGGATTTAGTTTGAATACAACAATTTCAAATTATAAATTAGTCTCCATTTTGGTATTTACATTTTGAAAAGTTTTACTGTGGCAAAATTTTCAGCTTTGGACAATTCAGAGATTGGGTATTATACCCCTTAGACACACCTGCTCTTCTATTTTGCAGGTTCCAGAATCACAAGTCGGCTCCTGGTTTACTTACATAATAATTAATTTCTGTCTAGAATATTGAAATTGACCACATTATGTTCACTCATCACAATCCCATCACCATCACAACACTGCTTTCCTGCAATCAAACCCAAGTATATTTCCAAGTCAATCTGTATGCAAAGTTAATGCTATTTTTCAGGAAAAAGAAGTAGTCATGAGGACAGTATTATGAGGACTATCCACATCAGGAAGGAATCTGAATCAGTCAGTCACATTTGCTTTGGGGATTCTATATTTAGCATGCACTCATAGCCCAGGGACTTTAGTCATTGGAGCACAAGATTGGAAAAGGAGAGGGAAGGGGAAGAAGGGAAAGTAAACATCAGTAAGATTAGACAAAACTTGTACTTATATCTTCTACCTCATGCTAAATCTTTCCTAAACGTTTAGCTCAAAGATGTTACTCCAATGAAACAGAATTCAATCTGTCTTTTCTCGGACACTGATTAACAAAATACATGTAGGGTTATACTGAGAAAGGTTTCATTTTACTGCAAGAAAAAAAATAGTGTATGCTACTAAATGATTAAGAACTGCAATTCTTAACACAGTTCTGAACATTTTCTACCAGGTAAACCAAAACCAATTCAACAAGTTACCATATGCAGTGCTCGCAAGACCTCTCTGATGGCAGGCAAGAGGTATGTAGATCATTCAAGGGATGTTCCTGGAACTTGTGACAATATGTACCTCCTGTTGACACTCATACCTACTGTAAGTTTTGTTTATTATCTATCACATTACGAAAAGCATTAGTACAGGCAATCCCTTACTAGCTGTTTAATTATTTAATGTTCCCTTGCACAGTAATAGACAACGACGTTTCTTACCAGTGTAGTTACAGTTCTACAGCATGCTGTAGCATCCAAGGTATGTTTTAATTAAAAATAAATTGTCATTTCTTTAACCTCATAATTTAAATGAAAAATGCATTGACATAATCTGTCCCAAAATTCACATATAGATTCCTTTCAATACTCAATTTTCAAAAGCAAAGAACTAAAAAAAAACCGCTGTAAACGTCAGTTGCTCCAATACCTTGAAATTATATCTATGAATGCAAGATACCACCACACCATGACACACCATAAGATTCAAAATTTGAACAGAAATATGAGAAACAGGTTCTCTTCTTTCATCTGGAAAGTCACAGCTGTACATTTAAGCAAAGAATCAGCTAACCTAAAAACGTGAAACAACTTCTTTGTTACTCTCCAAAGTCAATTGGCCTCTTTCAGCATGAGCTAGCAATTCCACCACCTAGTCTGAACTACATTTACATTTAACAGTTATCAACAATAGTTAGTTTAAACTCGGGGGTGGGGGGGGACATTTATTATGTTACTATACTTACAAGTATTTATCAGTTTCAAATTATTTGCTAATTTAATCTAGTCATTTTGACACTGCCAACATGACAGAAATACTAATCACTACATTGTGGAATTGAAAGATGCCCAACTACTGTCAAAAAACACATGGTTCTCTGTAACTAATTGCAGTGCAGACACTGTAATCAGTTTAAAAAAAAACATATTAGCTTTCAAAAATATATCTCATTATTTGTCTGAAAATTACTTCTGTTTATTTTTCTTTGTTAAAGTAGCTGTCCCCTGTTTAAAACAATCACTAAAATAAAGAAGAATGATGATATGTAACAAGTAATTTTATCAAAGGGAGGGAAGTAAGAAAATAAATGCACACAAATTGTATTTATACCTTCCATGCCTCAGCCTAGCACTCCAACCACATTACAACACTAAGCAGACTTTGGGGACTATGTACAGCACTACAGAAACATGGGATGTCTACTTCTGGAAGTAGCTGAGCAGTCACTGCTCCAGACTCCTCAGCACTGCTAGAGAAGTATCAGCACCTGAGCTGGCTCTGTGGGAACATCTGCAGTGTAACCGTGCTCCTCGGTCCTGTCAGCCAATCTCAGCCTCTGTAGAAGACAAGTCTCTTCCTGTTTAATTTCTTCAACTCCAAATATAATAATCTGAAGGACAGGAATTCTGCTTGATAAGGAAAGGTCAAACCCAGAAGCATTCAACAGCCAACCAACAGCCACTCAGAATAGCTTAGATAAATACACAGATACAAGTGCAATATACATAAGCCCCAATTTCTTTTTTAAACATAATAATTAAGAAAGAATAATGAAATAACAAAGCTTTCCACAAGGCAGAAAAATAAATGAATACCGTCACTCGCTACCCTGAGCACACATTTTAGAGGAAATAAATGCAGCAATATTACTAATTGTTTTAATACTGAATAGAACTCTGAACTAAAACGTGACAATCTACTCTCAAACAGAAACACTCTTGAAAAGGGCAAAAGCAACATTCTATTACTTTTTTTAATCGGTGAATAAGCATTATTCCTGAAAAATCCATATAATACAGTCAATAAAATCACATCTGTGAAAACTACATACTAAAATAAATGAAGTTATTTCACTTAATGAAATTAATTTAAAAAATATTTGTTGGTACACACACTGTGTTGTAAATATTGGGGAAGGGGGGGAGAATTAAAGCATTCTTCTAACGTAGGTTTTTAAATTTAGACAGCAGTATTTCATTCCATTTTTTTTTCATGCAGGAAATGTATTTGAAAACAGAGGAAAAAAACCACAGTGCTAAATTGTTAGAATAATTTTTAAAACCTACAAACCTGCAGTGCTTAAACAGTCTTATCAGTCTACACTCCCAAACTCTCTCAAAGTGACAGTATTTTAAAAGAATTGCTTGCATAGTGATAAGGATTTATTTTTCAGTTGTTTCTTCAAGAGTCATTAGCCTTTACAATTTAGATTTTTCTTTCCATAAACCGAAGATCAAAACAGTAACCTAGAGTAAGGGCATAAACCTGGTACAAATGCAGATTAAAATTTTAGTCCTCAAAAACTGTTCCTCTATGTCTTTTCCTTTTAAGCAACAAAAGGACTATTTCCTTTCAACTAAGAATTTCAGACTATAGAAAGGCAGGCAGGAACACCTGCCTCTCTTCAAAAACATTCCGTGAAACAGCACTGAACAGCAGTGTCAGCTTGTAGGTAACATACACTATTTAACACCTCAAACACCCAGTCTTAAGTATAGTACTGCCATTTTTGAAGTAGTAAAAGTAAAGTTTTACAGGGCTTGTATAATCTTCTAAAAATATGCAGAAACGCTATATTAAAATAAAAAATGTTCAAGTTACCTAATATTAGTCCCACCATTGTACTCAAGTATCCGGTTCCACTACCCAGATTTAGAAAAGATAATCCAGGCTGAAGCTTCAGTGCTTCCATGACTTCAGAATAAATGCAAGGTGCTGACAAGTGTATATTTCCATGCTTCCAGGCCAAGTCTTTATAAGCATTGTCCCTGTATCCTTCCAGATAATAATCACCACGATCAATTGCTCTGAAGGCTTGCTCCACACTCTCAGTGCGAATGTATTGAGCTTCTTTCAAGTTATCAATTAAGTCATCGTTGTCTTCTCCAGCACTCACAGCTCCTCCCATGATGAATTTCTATGACAATTCAATTAGTTTGAAAAATACATTAGGAGGAGAGTTTTCCCAAAAGTGTAAGTATGTAATGGACTCTCAGTTCTTCTTTCAGAAGCACATCACAAGCGAACCCTGGAAAATAGATACGTTTACATAACTTAAGTTTCAAAAGAGAAACAAATCAGTAACTCTTAGAGGGTGGCAAAATATTGTTAAGTATTGGATCACCTTACAAACCAGAACTATTAAGTATCAGGACACCTAGTACTTAATCAAAATCCTGCCCTTCAGATTTTAACTCTAACGAATGTTTTGCAGCTTAGCTTTAATATGCGAACACAGGCTATCTACATTAGCTAGCAATTCAGCTTAAGAGTTTACACAGATACTGAAAACACTACAGTGCTAAGAACCTACCACCCACATTACATATATTGGGGGGGAGAGGCAACAACTGTCTTTGGAGTAGCTCCAGTCCCATCCTGAGAACCAAGCGTCCAACAGCAGTTGGAGCACCTACCAGCGTAGTTACATTTGAAAGAAACTGGGTTTACATCCTCCGAAATCACGCCCCAATGGCAGACAAAGTCAGGTGAGTGGTTATGTCCAGAAGATGTTTCTCACATATGTTCACTTTTGAGCTGAACCAAAACTAGTGCAGACGCAACCACGCATTGCTCTGTTCTGGATTCAGCACAGGAAACCCCTCCTCTGAGTACCTGAGCTCCCCCTAATGCCTGCCATATTCACTACAGGAATACAAATTCCTTAAGTACCCAGAAGTTTTCAACAGCTTGCCAGCTGTCAAGTGACTGGCAAGTTTCATGAATGCTACACACCATATTCACTTCAAAGTAGTTCCTTCAGATCTGTATTTTACCTGCAGTTATCACATTACCAATCACAAAACTCATAGCATCCAGATGCTAACGTTTTTAACGTTGCATGAACTACCAGTAAAATACCAACAGAAGATGGGAAGAACAAGTTTAATCCACCACTTTTAGATGAATAGAGTACCCATAGCGAGCTAGTTGTTAACATTATTTACAAAGTCAGCTTAGATAGCTGAAAGAAGAAGAAAAGACCATAATGAATCTTGCTGCGTGTTCTAGGGACCTGTCCTGGTTTGAGCGACACAGCACTAATTTATCTTCTAATACTTGGGAAAACTGCACTTTTAGAAGACTCTAGTGTCTGAATTTGTGAAAATATTTACTTTACAGCCAGCTATGGTGTGTGGGTCTCAAGGTCTCAGTGTTTTTGAGCTCACCAGGTGCGGGGATGAGGAGTGAGACCCAGGCACTTGACCCAAGCTGGCCAACAGGATTATTTCATACCATCAACGTCACATTCACTATAAATTAGAAAGTTTGCTGTGAAGTTCTCTCTCTCCCTTGATGGCTGCCGTTCTGAGAACTTCGTGCCCTGGTGCCAGACCCCTGAGGCCTAAAATTCCACCGGCCTCCTCAAACAAGCATTTCACTGAGCATTCTTTTTAAAAATATGAATTTATCTGAGATTACTCCAACACAATTCAGCAAATTACTGCTTCGTACATGCCTACTTGTGCAAGTTTACGAGTCAGGAATTCACATACACAATCCAGACGCCCAAAGTCATTTAAATTATTGGAATTAAGCTGGTTCCTAAGTTTACATTGTGAGGATCAATGCAACAGTTTTTATGACTAAACACTTTAAACGAAAAACCTTCTTAGAGCACTTACGAATCCTTTTCCACATGTTTAACAGGTCTCTAACAAAACAGTACTAATAAACCTTTCCATAAAACCATATGGGAACTTCCAGAAACTACAAGCAACTTCAAATTTGGTGGATGTTTTCCCCCCCATTGCAACATTAAACAAAGACTTTTGGAGTTTGAACAATCTTCCTGAAGGTTTAAACTGCAAACAGCAATGATTCTGAAGTAGAGCACTGCAACATCCTTGTGAATGCAAAAAATGTGCTCACATGCTGGACTGTAGTCCAATAAGTAAATTCACTTTTCTGAACACCAAGCTCAGAATCAAAAGAGTACTAAAACTACTGAAGATTGGTTCTGAGAAGACAGGGCATATATAAAAACGCTCATAATCCTACATGAGGGAGAACTACAATTAAACCTTGACATTTGCTTTAGCTTGCTATTTTCTTCTGGCTTTAAAAAAACATTCCTACAGTATCCAACACCAAAGTCGTACAGTTCTTACCCCTCCCCAGTCCAGATGGCCATCACAAAACAATTCTTCCAAAGGTAACTTCATTTCTGTTTGCAGTTCTGACTGACAGAAGTGTTTCCTTAACCTTGCCTTGCCTTAATTTACATAAAACATCAAGTCACTAATAAAGCTGAATAACCATATAGTCCCAGTGCCAAGATATACAGCTAGGTTTAAAATTTCAAGCACATGATCTCAAATTACCATTTGATCATGCAGTCACAATGTTTCTCCTTAACTACAAACATACTTTTTTTTTTTTAAAAAAAAAGGGGGGAGGGGGTGTGGCAGATTGCCCATGCCCAGGGCTGCTAGAGCCCTGGTAAAATCATGGGGGAAATGATGACTGTTCACCACTCAGCTGCGTGCTTCTGTCTGAAGGAAAACCAATTCTCACTGACATCCTGGAGTGGAAAGAGGTAAAACATCACCAGGCATAATTATCAACCAGCAGGA
>NW_009649306.1:287534-302035 GCF_000708025.1 Charadrius vociferus
GCAGGAATACCTCTGGTGAAAACAGAAAAACTGCACTTCTCAACATCCTAGTGTTCCACAGCAGAGTAAGTGGGCCTGTGTGTCTTCAGTTGCACAGAAACATCCTCTTCTATTTGTGAAAACACTAGGGGACAATTTAGACAGGAAATGTGGAACTTGAGGGAGGATTTTTTTTTTTTTTTAAGTAAAAATAATTTTTAAAAATAATCCGGCCCTGCTCGTTTGTCTGCAGTTGCATCAAACCTAGGAATTCAATGAACTACTGAATCAAATGGTACTTAAGTTAAATAGGCTAGAGAGACCAGAACAACTTTACCGTCCCTTCACCCTAAAAAGTTCATTATTGTCTTGAGACATCTTTGGAAATAATTTTAACTAAAAAGTAAATGTAAGAACTGAATTTCTTGAAGACTAATGCACCTGCTACATCTGAGAAGCATCAATACTGCTTCCAGCCCTGCTCGCAGAGTGCATTCACTACCTCGCACCAGCAGATGGAGAACTTCACCCACTATCCACAATCAACTGGCGAGCAGGCAAATGCGCAAACCCTTCAGATGGAAAAAAGGCAATCCTCCAACTTAAAGCTCTATCGTTTCTATCAAAAATGTCTTTACGACTTCCACATGAAATTAGAAAATGTTATTTACAGGAAATAAATTTGAATATATTCACTACGCTAAAACAGAATTAATTTCTTTAGGTATTTTGTAATTTTATATCCTTGGTATTATCTGACAGCTAAAGTTACTGTAGTATCACAAGATTTTCTACTGATGACACCCACACCTAATTTCTATGCAGCTGCACAGTTCACAGAAAGCATCCTGTGAAGCTCACGATACCGGAATTGAAACACATGCAGTTCACAAGGAACATGAGCAGCTTTCTGATGACTATTACAGCAAGAGGTATAGAAATTTCAGAAGAGGAAAGGTGCACAAACATTAGCAAAATGCAGCAATTGCCTTTAGCCTTAGGAATCTTTGCAATATAGAACCCAACAGAAATTGTACTTTAGGAGTTAAAATTTCAATTTCATCTTTAATAAAGAGGTTCATTCACTAATTAAAAAAACTGTTTCTCATTCGACACCATTCATGAATTTATTTTTAGAAGTTGGAAGACTTTATCTTGAAGTTTCTTCTCATATTCACAGTAAAAATGAAATGTCATCACACTTTCCAATTTCTGTAAAAATCCACGCAACTATCCCAGCACCTCTACGTTGTTTTCTGACCCAACATGTAACCAATTTTACTGGTATTCCTTATAATTAATAATTTCTGATTTTTTTTTTAATAGTCACATTGATTGAACAGGTGTTCTTCGGCTATGTGAATCTGAGTGCTGACAGTTTGAGTGCATTTTAATTCTTCACTATTTTATAAGTTGTATAAAATTCGTATCTGAGAAGTTAGTGACCAGATTTAAGATTTGCAAAGGCCTTCTTGCCAGCTCTCAAAGGGACACATTTTCCACTTTTCAGAATTTTTACAAATACATTTGGACTTCAAGTTAATTCCTTTGGCCCCTAAGGACTTGCAAACTCTCTTAATACAGATTAAATACCATGCCAGCCAGGCATCCAGTTAATATGACAGACAAAACCTTGCCTTTGCTATATCCGTATCATGTCAAATATCTTACAAATTTAATAGCTTGTAATACTGATACATCCTGACATTACACAGATGACTCCTTAAAAATACAAGTTATTTGAGCCTACTACCTTGATTCTTGCTTTGTTTTGAAGGATGACAAATAGAAAAGAAAATACAATAAATGGGATCAGCCTATTTCAAGTCTCCTCCTCAGAACTATATTCACTAAGATATCAGCTTGGAGCACAATCAAGACTGTAATACGTTATTTTAAACTCACAGACAGCATACAAAATTGCTTGGGGAGCCTTACCCAGTAGGGGAGGAGAGGGAAGAGACAACAATAAACTACTGAGCTACTCATTATAGACACAGGAGTCAGCTGTTAAGTTTCCCCAAAAAGGAATATTCTGTGACTGGCAATAGGAGGGAATTAGCCACAAATGCACACAAGGGCCTGTGACACTTCAGTCCATTTAACAGTTTCAGTCTACTCATGGCAGAAGTCAGCAACACCACTCTGATCAGTAGAGGTTTACAGTTTCCTCGGCCACCAACTTAAGTGTTAGACCTACTTCTCTTCAGACTCAATTTGTGTCACTCCTGCAGCCGTAATGAATTCAATTTTTTGCCTGTTCTTGTCCCATTCAGTGATTCCTAAAACAAAAGGACTCCATTTTTAGTTTAGTTTCCCCTTTCCTCCCAAGTATTGTAACAGTGCCACACAAGAGGAAACTCAACTCCAAACGGCAGAGCTGAGTGTAAGATTTCAGCCGGGCCTTTTGAATAAACGGAATGATTGATCACAATTTCTCCTTTCCTTTCAGATAGTAACATCAGCTTCATCAGGCAAAGGCTGAAGAACACCAAAATATGAACTGGGGTGCTGGAGGTAACTATAGTAGGTGACTACAAAAAAAAAAAAAAAAAATCAGAAAAACTATGGGACACAAAGGTATTTCTCAATGAAGTCTTTACAAATATTTTTTAAACTTTTATACATATGCCTTGCTGCTAAACTGCTACTAAAGGCAATAAAAAGTTTAAATGCTTTGGAAAAGTAGGTGCTACCTGAACTACCTTCTCTTCCACAGCTATGTTTTGTCACTCCAAATAGTTTAGAAAGAAGCAAAACTGTTGTTTTCAGGATATTAACATACTACTCGGTGCATTAAGGAAAATTCTGTTAGAAACACAGCAACTTTTTGAAGTCTAGACTCATCTCACTCAAAAACATTGGCTCCTAACCTACTGTTCAGTGGATTGTTTCAAGACGCTTTTCAAGTTAAACAGAAACAAGTACAAAAACAAGTACAGTCAGCCCTCCAATGTAATGCACTCCACAAAGCATACTTCAAGGTTCTTTGTAATATAGCAATGGAACAAGGAGCAGACCACAGGATTAAAGTTAAGCCAAATGAATGTAAACAGCTACAACTACTGACTTAACCTGAATTGCATTGACCTACTTGGGGAGAAAATGTTTGTCAAGTCTGATGTAAGCTTAAGCCCTGATCCTCCTGGTTAGGCCTTCAACAGCTGTTTATACAAGATTCCAGGTGCATGCTTGTTCTCACTCTTCCTCCACCCCCAGTCACCTAAACACAACAAAGAGCACATGTAGTACTGCATTTCTCACAGTAGATACACTGAAGCTTACAGTGAAGCACTCCACAAAATGTATCAGCAGTGACAAGCACAGATGTCATGATCAAATGACCTTAACCTTTCTAGTTACACAAGGGGGTAACTTTTCAATTAACCTTGCTGAATGTCTGCTGAACACTTTTTCCTTACTTTTTTTTTTGTTTTTTATACAGAGACAGTTCACAGGAACTGTTTTAGAGAAGTAAAAAAAAAAATAATAAAATAACATAGAATTTTGTTGGTTACCCACCTGGAAAAAAAAAAACAACACACCCTTTTATTTCTTTGGAGTGGGATACATTCCTTTCTCAGTCTATGTTTTCTTCTGTACTGGATTTGTTTTTCTCATTTGAAATTCTATCTACCTTCTTCACATGATAGCAAGACTCTAACGCTGAAAGGAACATTTTCTATACACCAGTTCTATATGCCAGACCTGTTTTCAGGTATGCTAATAAAGACTTTAAAATTCATTACCTTTTATTACAAAGCAAAGCAAAGAATCCTATGTATTTCCTGGATGGAACTTTCAACACGCAGCTTAACAACACATCCTGACTCAGCTCTCCTTACTGCTTACAATCTGGGGAACCAAACAATGTTTGCAAAGCTGATCCTCCCAGGCTTCAGATGCAGTTTCTTCTTCAAACAAAGTCTCCCATCTGTAACACCTCATAAACATGTTCTGAATGCCTACTTCAAAAGAAAGAAGTAAGAGTTCACCATTTCCACCCAAGATGGCTAGCAGTGTAGTTTGCCATACTGGGGTGAAACCTTGAGTACAGGATAGTTTCTGAAATTTCAAGGTGTAGCTCTATACCCAGTAAGCACTAAAGCAGCCCTATACCCCTAAGAGAACAAGCCCTCAGCTATGGTCTCTATTTACGGCTCTGCTTATGGTTTGCCAATAGTTATCACTATGGTCACCACAGACCCAGCGCTTCAGTGTCCACATCCTAGAATGTCCTCTGGGCCACTGTTGTGGTTTAACCCCAGCCAGCAGCTAGGACCACATAGCCACTCGCTCACTCCCCCAGTTGGGGATGGGGAAGAGAATCAGAAAAGTAAAAGTGAGAAAACTCATGGGTTGAGATAAAGACAGTTTAACAGGTAAAGCAAAAGCTGCACACACAAGCAAAGCAAAACAAGGAATTCATTCACCACTTCCCATCAGCTGGCAGGTGTTCAGCAATCCCCAGGAAAGCTTGGCTCCATCACACATATTGGTTACTTGGGAAGACAAACCCTGTAAATCCAAACATCCCCCACTTCCTTCTTCTTCCCTCTACTTTATATACTGAGCGTGATGTCATAATGGTATGGAATATCCCTTTGGTCAGTTGGGCTCAGCTGTCCCAGCTGTGTCACCTCCCAACTTTTTATGAATTTCCAACCTACTCACTGGCAGGGCAGGGTGAGGAGCAGAAAAGGCATTGAGAGCTCAAAAACAACTAAAAATACCAGTGTGCTATCAACACTATTTCTTATCCCAAATTCAAAACATAGTACTCTGTCCCAGCTGAAACCATGACAGCCACTAACTGACATTTCTTAATTATATCCTGTAAAAACTCCTTGCTGAAAGACAGGAAAGCTGTCTCACTGCCCTAGTCTGACTCATTAATTGCTAGTAAAGAGTAGCTATTGGTCATCTGAATAAAATTATTTTACCCCCAACTGCCTACCACAAATACATGAGACCCTTGGGATCTGCATACCTACATTTTGTATCTAGTCACTCACGTTACAAAAAGCTTTAAATTGGGACCAAGCACAGAAACAGTCCCTTCTCTTAAAAGGATTTGCTAGTATGTCATTTCACAGCAAGTTTTAATTTAGCTAGTATCTGCCATAAAACCTTTGTTAAGAAACGCTTATTTCTAAAATGAAAAAGCCTCCATGAATGAGAGGCTGATGAGATGATAAACAGCTCTGAAATACTCTGATGAGCCCATCTTTGCAAACGTCCCATGACATTTTAAGCACCTGACATTATTACCTGCACAGAAGGCATTAGTCTGTCAGGCATAAAGAGTTTGCCATTACTGATAAAACAGTATTAATAACCAGTTGCTGCTCAGTTCCCAGAATCAGCTCCTCCTCATTCTGAAGCTGATGAACAGAAGTGTTGGTAAGAAAATAGTCTCTTAAGTGATCTGAAAATCATTTTCCAAAGCAGCAAGATGCTGTTAGCTAGTATCATCTGAACAGGCAAGGAACCAAAATTTGTTATGTGCCAGTCCCGTGATAATGTGTTCAAGATCTAAAAAAAAAAAAAATCTAAATTATTTCAATAATTTCAGAGAGCAATGTTAACCGATAACAAAAGATGGAATACCTGATTGACAATGACAAGAACGGATGTCTATGGCAGTGTATGATGCAGCCTGAGTGATGGAACTAAACAGTTCCTGGTAATAGTACTTGACCAGAGCAGGATGATATACTTTTTTTTCCCCCCACAGTATGCAGTGGTAAGATGTCAACAAGAGAATAGCCGCCAGTCTGTTGGTTACCATTAGACATCAGCTATATGCAAACTGGTGATTGCATCTCAAGAGGTTGTATGTATACCTTTATGAGTGAATGAACACTAGCTCTGCCCTAATTCCGTGTGCCCTGTCATATGCCATCAACTGTAGATTTTGAAACAATTAAAATTGCTTCTCTACCCACACCAGTCCAGAACATTTGGTGGTGCTTGCCTGTAAGACACTGCTTAAAATGGTCTCATCTCTGCGGAGGCTAAGATGGCTTAGCGACCTATCAAAGTTTCACTGAAAGATCTCATAAGCAAAGGATGTCAGCTTAACCCAATGTGCAACACACAGAAGATCCCCTATCCTTCCTCTGACATGAAAGAAGTGCATGAAAGAACCTGGCAGTCCTCTTATATCGTGCTCTTTTTAAAGATCGCAGCTCCTGAGCTCTGTGCCTACAGTTCTGCATATTCCCAGGCTACAACTACTTTAAGTCTGTCCAGTATAAACTAGTCAAAGAGTACTACTTATCACAGACTGACTGGTAGAAAGGAGAAGGATGAGAAGCTTCTCTAGAAGGCCTAACAGACCCACAGAAACAGGAGGCACCACGTAGTAGTGGCTTGTTCACTGGCAAGACTAAAATATCGGGACTTCGTAAGACAGCTATGAATCAGTGATGCTCAATACATACAGATGTCTGGTATTCACTGAGTCTGTATCATGCACCTGTTTTTCAGAAGAGAAACTGCTGTCTGTGCACATATTTCACAGGAATTAGTGAGCTACAGAGTGACCAGGCTGCAAAATTCATTGCCACAATACACAGCTTTGTACAAGGGTATTTAACAGAGAATACTCATTTCAAGCAGGTTTATATAAGCCGTAACAGTCAAATGTTAAGAGTGAGAAGAGCTGTAGAGAGACGTGTAAAAAAGAAAAAAAAACCCAAACAAAAACACACCAACCAAACCACTTTTGGAATACCTAATCCTGTTTATTCTGAAAAGGCAAAAGGCATACAAGTGAAACAAACATTTCTGCAAATTTTAACACTATCCTGATCATAAGCCAACTGACACCTTGACATAAAGGACAAGCTGAATAATCAGTATTTTTAAAACAAAACCTGTTTTTCTTCATGAAAGGAAATGCTTAATAATTTAGTTTGTGGTGACCAGAAGGCAACCAACCACAGTAAATATGATGATCCTTTACTTTCAGTATCATCTTCAGAGCGCAACCAATATCAGTGGGACAGGGGAGAGAATTCTCTTTTAGAATGAAACACAAAGCAGCTTTAGTACAAGAACTGAAACATACCTTCCTAACCTTTTAACACAAATGTAGTTTCTGCAGCTATAGTTCTTAAGCAGATCAAGTCACAGTTCATATAATTTTAAATAGGCGAACTGTGGCCCACAACAAAATATTCATTATTTCAGCCAGTGCTAAAGTTCAAAAGCTTAGTGCACATAAACATTTCAAGTTATTTAAATAACTCACTTCCAGCAGCACCAGAACAACATACGCCTGTTGCCTTTAGCAAAAGAAAATAGAAATGAGGTCAAGTGTAAAAATAGTACATGGTTACATTCCTGACACTTGAAACCTCATCTCAGAGCTATGCATTTACTGCAGTCTCTACAAAAATAAAACAGGCCCAAGTAAAAAACAAAAATTTTAAACTTTATCAATCTCCAAGTGCACCAAAACCCTTGGGTTTTCTGATCTTTACAAATATATCTAAAAGCACCAAAACAGCAGGCAATGATCAGAGCATAAAAGACTTAATTCTATATTATCAAAATGCTTACTTTCACAGCCTGAGAATTTCAACTTTTATTTATTGTGTCCACTTTCCTATGTGACACTAAATAAATAAAATTGAAAAAAAAAAAAATCAAGTCCTGATCCTGTTTACTAGATTCTTAAAATAGTCCAGTGCAATACAACAGTATGTTTTGAGAAGTTACTTTATTATTTAGGTTTGTAATGCTCAAGAGGGAAGAATGAGTAAGGCCTACTCGTTTCCTGCTTCTCTTCCTCAGAACCACGATAGAAAATTCTTTCACCGATGAAATCTTCTAGAAGCATCACACTGGATTCACCAATTTTTCAAAAGTAACTTGCTTACTGAAACATATGCATGCTAACTTTTATCTTGTGAAAGAAAGCGATGGATATCTGCTTGCACCTAACTTTCTCCTTTTTAATCCCCAAATCTTATATATCTCCAAGCACCTCACACTTTAAGGTCCATGTCATAATCTGCCTCATTCTCCAGACATACCATAAATCCATCAACAGCTCCATCAACAGTGCACCCTAAAATGGCGTGACCTTGTCCATAAATCCCTACTTCTTATGGTGTCCAATGCCTACTTTATATAAAACACAGATTAATTATTCCTTCGTGGTTCTTGCCAAAGGAGTGATGATTTATCAAAACTTTCAAAATGTACAAGTCAAGTACGATCTAAATCTATTTCAAAAGATCTACAAAAGAAGTCTCCACACAAATGCAAGTCATCCAGGGGAAAAAAAAAAAAAAACAAACCAAAACAAACAAACAAAAAACCCCAACAAATCAACGTTACAATTTACAAGGCTAGAGCATTTGTAGTGTTACCGCAGCCTGTTATCAAAGCCTGTTCCACAAAGTTTCATGCAATCATTCTAGCATTCTCTGTGTTCTGTTGCTATTAAAATACCCTACTTCAAGGTAATGTTTCAAAGTATTGCTTTTGTAACAGCATCGCTTTAATTCACACCTCTCTTGCCAGCCAGTAACTTCTACCATGAATTTTCAACTGGGCTTGCAAACGATTACAGAGATTATCTGCCAGCACATATCAAAGTTAACCCTGTTAGGCTATGGGATAAAAAGCTATTCTGCACACATACAAAGGAGAAGAGAGACACACTTGCAGGTGGGGGAGCCCACCTAAATACCCTGACCCAGCTGCTCCCGGGGCTGTCACAGGAGAACCATCAGCTCTCCCCACATCCCCACCACCACTGGGCCTCTCTAGGGCATTTTTCAGATTGAGAGGTTGTGACTGCTTACAGGGCTACCAAATTTACCATGAGGTACAGGGAAAAAGCACTTGGGGATTGTACAAGTCCTGTTATGGAATGTTTAGGGGAGGAACCAAAGGTGAGGAAAGGGAAGAATCAAAGTGGCTTGGGGCTTGTGACTAGAGGGAAAGATCCCCTGCGAACAGGTTGCAAGTCAGTATGCATATCTAGCTGTGCTCTCCCCTGAATCACCGGGGTCTGTCCTGTATGCTCATTAATCTCCTTTTGTAACTCTTTTCCTTGGGCTCTACTCAGTGTGCACGTATGTCTACGTGACAAGTGGAGTCAGACCACAGGTCACAGGGGCCTGTGGGTCTGCAGTGTCTTTTGCAGGTCAGGATGTAATCACAGGGAGTACCAAGCTGGACTAGCCAACAAACTGGCAGTACGGCCTGGGAACCAAGGACAGGCCAGACTGAGTGACCCAAATGAAGGAGTTGGCTGCTGGAAGAAAAAGAGGGACCCAAATGAGCTGCTGGAAAACCTGTGGTGTTGGGGGGGGAAGGGGTGGTGGCGGCTGAGCATAAGTGTGTGCGTGCAAGAGGCGATGGGGGATAAATGGACCTGAGAACCAGTTTCAGGGTAGAACAAGTGTCTAAACCCAGTAACTGGAAAGATCCATACCATATACATGCATGTGTTTGCTACTAGCAGACATTCAGCTTGACCATCGAGAAAAGGCACCGGGATAAGGCCATTGGTGCTTTTTGTGCTTGTATTAGTGCTGCGTTCTCTGTGTTGATCTGGAGGCCAACTATGTATTTTATACACATACATGCTGAATACATGTGTTTGTGCGCTACTGAGAATACATGCTTAGCCTCACTACTGGCTGGACCTGGGACCGTGCATGCCTAAACTAAGAACTATAAATACTTGAACAAAATCCCTATCTACCTTCTTTAAAAGCCAAAACCAAAACACATAAGCACGTTTTTTAACTTGAAAATATTTCTCCACTATTGTTTTCTTTGTCTCCAGGTATGAACCAAGTACCATTGGAAATACAGCTCCAAAGTTATCATTTACTTATAGGTACAGACAACAGCAGATGTGGTCTGGAGGGGATTTGGAGCATGAGAAAGCCTCAGTGACTATTTCAAGATATTTATACAAATATTTCACCAAGAAATGGAAGCTGAGAACCAATTATCATTGCTTATGTAGCAGCTGTGCACTTGCACAGCATATCTTCGATCCCATAATCCTACCCCATCAGCTTTTTCAGTCATACAAAGCATGTGGTTTTCACCTGAGAGAAGTGTAGTTTACAGATATAAACACAAGAGGCTGCTACAGTCACATAACCTGCCTTAGTTACATCACAAACAACTCAAATTTAACCTGAGCATCCCAGAATGGAGAAGTCAAATCCTACAGTGACTTTTTCTGATAACTGAGTTACTCCAGAAAACATCACAGAATCTCAGGAAACTCGGCAGTAATGAGTCTTAGTCATAATAAATGCATAATTAATGAAAGTAAATAAACAGAGACTAAGGCCTATGGGATTTGTAACGTAACTGTCAGCTCAGCAGAAGTTAGAAAGAAACTCAGCAACTCAACTTTTGTGTCCTTCCAGTTTCACTGACCTGACCGCAATAATGCCAACTTTAGAGTTTCTTGAAGGAACAACACAGCAAAGCTTAAGAAACTAGACAGCAAGTGACTATGCTGAATGGAAACAAAACCACAGTTCATTCTCAAAAAGGGTAAAGGGAAGAACTTTGCAAATAAACAGCAGTCACATGCCCCAGCAGAAGAGGCAGCAAAACCCCACCTGCCAGAATCCAACAAAAACAACACGAGTACTTTTTTAGTCCAAGGCAAAGATTTTCAGCGGAAATCAAATCCTCTAATTGCAAACTAACATCCTAGTAGAAATACTCACAGCATTCCTGATTACTTGAAATTATTAATACTGCAGGAATATTAACCTTTTGCTTTCTTTGCTGAAATTAAGCATCTCCTTCAGTGAACTTCAGAGTTCACTCTTTCAGCAATGCTAACTTGCATACATTTTAGCTATACCTATCAAGCAAAACCAATCATGTTGAAAATGTGATTACCAGGATACTGGCTCAAACTCTCTTTCTGAACTTTGATACACAAACCATTATGTAGTTCAGTGGTCCTGACTGGGTTGAGGAGTATTACTTGGCTTTTTCTTTCAAATATATGTCAGGATAACCACATGGTGATTCCTGAACATCCGCTGAAAACATTTGCTACAGAAATATCACAAATAAATTCTCAGAATAGTAACCACTTCTCATTTTCTCCAAACCACATGGTCCTAATTCATCTTTCAATGTTAAAACAACCATTTATAGGAATCAAGTCTTTCATCTGGGACACCACAGGCATATCTATTGCTGGATGTGATTCACTAGCTGACAATTACATAAACAATTCCAATGACTTTATTACTTCACTTACGGAAGCTATACATTGATGCTGGTATCTCTTTTTGGAGAAGCAGCTTTTTTGTCATTTTCTTTAAAAACATGAATTATTAAGACATATCATCTCTGAGATGTTCTCTTTGAAATGTAGGACCCTTTCACTCCCGAAGACAACAGGAAGTGATAGCAAATGCTCTTCGTTTTGCTTGAAGGATAGTACCAATACACATACTTTGAACAGTCACATTCAGGAGTGCAAGCATTTTGTGTCTACTATATTACTACATACTGCCTTTCACTCCATCTTAAACTACTATTGTGTAAGAACTCTGATTTGACTCTAAGTCCTACCACTAAATCTAGAAAAAAAAATTGTAGACATCAACTGGGGAAAAAAAAACTAAAAACTTCCCAATGACCGTTAGATGCCTCCTGGTGAAACATTATCCAGTATCACAAAGTTGTTGTTATTCATCCTGAAAATAGATTGCTTAATTTGCCATTAGAAATATGAACCTATCATTTAAGACTTTAACAAGCCAATTGTTAAAAAAAGGAAGAAATAATAATGATTACTGACAGCTTTAATAAGCATTATCTATTTAGAAATCACGCAAGGAGAAGTTTTTGTAGTAACAGCAAGCCTTTGATACTCACTATGCAACTCAGGTGCTTAAACACAGACCTCTAGAGCTGTTTTAGATGTTCACACTAACTGTAGGCTACTTGGCCTATGATACAGCAACAATTCGTGTTAAGTAACACAACAGAAAACTTCTGCCCACATCCTGTCCTTGCTTCCCCACAAATAAGCAAGAAGAGCTGCTGTTGTTGTGTTTTAAGACTCTTAGAACACAAATCGCATAAAGCTGAGGGATGTGTCCTTTGAAAGTAACACAACAGTTGGTACTGGAAAAAGCAACCAGGTAAAAGTTAAGGCGTTGCTGGCCTAAAGACTCATCAGATAGACCAAAAGAACAAACCTGGAGACACTCTGACTTGTAGCCAGAACTGAATGTGCAGCCTGTCATCACCAGGTTCTAAAAACTCAGAGATCCTGTTCACAGTCACTACTCTGCTGCACAACTGGTTGGTTGTGCATTCATTCTTTGTGTGTCACAGAATCGCAGAATTGTCTAGGTTGGAAGGGACCTTTAAGATCATCAAGTCCAACCATTAACCTAACTCTGCCAAAACCATCACTAAACCATGTCCTGAAGCACCACGTCTACCCATCTTTTAAGTACCTCCACGGATGAGGATTTGCACGTGTGCAAACACATGCAATCTCCAGGAAAGCATGCATGTTAGTAATCAAGACAAAGACTGTCCCTTGTCTAACTGCTCAATGCCTCTACTTAGATTTATCCCGCCTGCCATCTATTTTTTTAAACTTCAAAAGAATGTAGGTCTTCAGTAAACTCTTATCTTGTATCTAATAGTTCCATGCTGACAACTCAGATGCCCTATAGCACCTTCATACAAATGTCCCTCATGCAAGACTCCAAACATCCCGCATTGCTATCAATCCCCTTACTCTAAGCCTATTGTTTTTTAAACCTAATTTTAAGTTTCTGTTGGCAAGTTCTGGATTGTTTCCTCAAACGAGTTTTTAAACATTAATACCATTGGTCTTCTTCTACATCCTAGAAACACTGCAAATCCAAATTTAGCATTTACTTTGCAACTCTATGCTGAGCAAATACTACTTTGAGAAAATCTGGAGTGAAATGCAATCCTTGGGAGAAATTCTAAGCATCAATATTTTACATCACCTTAATAACATTCACAATCTCTTAAATCTCCAACTCCATGCAACTCATAGAACTCAAAGTTCTGCACTTGTAACAAACTAGATCTTTGCATCCTTTCTTTGCTAAACACTATACAAAACAATGCCGTAACTTCAGAACTAGCCTTCATTAAATGCATCTTCTAAGCAGTGGGCTCCAAGTCTTTTTCTGCCCCAAGACAGCCCTCTAACCAGAGAGGTTTACTCCTGCTCCACGGTCACCTCCCCACTCTAGAACTCTCCCATGTGAAAAAACACCAGAATCTGTAGCCTGAGAGTTACCATGATGACTCTTGATGTCACCTCTAAACTATTTTAGGGCTGTGGAGTTTAGGGGTTTGTTGTTTTTCTGTTTGTTTTGGGGTTTGTTGTTTTGTTTGTTTGTTTTTTTTTTTAACTGCTCTATGATGCCTTCTAAACCAGTGCTTTCTCTGCCCTCTCTATAAGGGCAACTTATACTTTTGTGCTTCAACTTAAAGGACTGATAAAATTTGTTGAGAAGTAAGTCACATACCAATTGCAGTCACAACACACAAGCAATGGACACCACAGTTACTCTCTAGATACAACTTCCATACTTCTTGCTTTCAGAAATAAGTTTCTTAGGACTACCTGCCATTTTCAAAGACATCTTTACTTTCAGTTTACTTTAAAGGTTTCCAATAAGCTTCTGATCAGAAGTACATTCACACACATACATTCATCAGGATTTCAAGCTCTTTGGGTTTAATTACCATCACTGTCAACTGTTCAGTAGCAACACTACCTCTGAAACATGAAGTTGGCATGAGGTACCAGGACAAAAAGGACAGGGTGCTAACGCTACTGTTCTGAGTGGCAGCCAACTAATCTTTCAGTCCTGCAAATAATTATATTCAGCATCCTAAGCTGCTACAAATTCTATCCTTTCTTTAAGGCCTAGAAGTCCAACCCGATTTCCTTAAATACTGTAGCAGCAGCAACTGCTTTACGAGCTTGTGTTACGCAGGCCTGAAGGCTCTCATTAACATCCACTGCACACAAGTAACTCCCAAAGCAATTGGGGAAAAGTACGTATTTCCTGATGTTTTAATGTAATTATACCCATAATATTTAACATAAACTACTTCACTTTACTCACTAGAACTCCATACAAGAAAGAAGAACAGCATTATCACACTTCTGCAAAGCAGATAAATCAAAAGAATTCTCCACCAAAAAATCCACTTGTTGGTTGGAGAAGACGAACCATACAGATCAACTTCTGATCCTACTGGAAGATTCCTAGAGTGCCTTTAGGCCAGTCACATACCTGATTATTCATTTGCAAACAAGACGGCACATACATTATTCCCACTTTTGCTTTGAGAAATTTACATTCTAAGTAGGTAAAATAAATGAGATAATATTCAATTATGCTTGCATTCAAGAGTGCCAAGTGCCGTAGACTTCAAGGTACTTTTCTTACACAGAGAACTAATTAACGACCAGCTACAGAGCATCACTTTTAGTT
>NW_009649306.1:302255-322128 GCF_000708025.1 Charadrius vociferus
CAGCAGGGTAAAATAGCAGATCTGTGACATTCGTGCTGAAAATGGGAACAAAGGAAATGAAAAGAACAGGTACACGTAAAGACATTACTCATCCAGAAGCAATGACTGTATTCTCATGTGTTTCTCACCATGCACTGAAGACTGGGATGAGCATTCCCATACTCTCTAGCTATTTCAGAATTGCTTTTCATGTATTTGTTTTGGTGAACTCTTAAAACTCCTGGCATAAACCTTTCTGAAACACTGCTTGGAAAAATTATCTTGCCTATACTGAGTTTTGGGAACACCTTTGGGAAAAAGCGCCCTGTATTACTAGCCATGTCTTGCAGTAGGAACTTCAAATTTGGTCTCTGTGTTACCGTTTTTTCTTTTGAGTTTGCCTAAAAGAAAGCCACAGGCAACATACTCTTTAGAGACTTCCACCTGCACTGGTATCATGCCTAAGCCTACCTTTAACTTCAGAATACATGCTTACCACCTCAAAGCAACTGCATTTCAAGTTTACAGAAACACGGTCAAGTGACTCCTCTGGAATGGTCCAGCACAGGCACTGAAAACAATACACGTCTGGCAGTCAGGTTCTATTCTTAGTCTCCTATTAGGCAGTAGCCTCTTCAAAAGGAGCTGCTGCAGCTTGGGGCAGTCACTGACAGGCAAACAGAAGACTGAGCAATAAAAATCACCCATCTGCCAAAATTAGGACTATAAAAATGGCAAGACTTCATAAATTTATAAATAGAGTACCGCAAAATCGAAACTGGCTGGTCAAATATCTAAAGCAAGTCATGACACGAAGTCTCAGGCTGGATGATGAAAACCCAGAGCGGAAGCCAATGAGGACAAGCAGAAAGATTTTTACAAGAATTGTGGACTGAAGATTGGAGATTATGCAGAGAAAGAACCTAATGTTACACAGACACACTGATAACATTTGGCCATCTAGGGCTGTCTGACATTATATACTTTTTTCTGTTTCTGTGACATGACATTCTCCTTACTGCAGACCTCCCAACAACATCCAATTGTTTTTCCTTGCATTTCTGAGGGACACTGACTGTTGTAAAGAACATCTGGCTAAGTGTCCATCTCCAAAGCCCTCATTGTGACTCTCTGATCTTGCTCATGTACTTCTTACATTCCTATCATTATGTTGTATTTATTCACCCAAAGTCAATTAAAATACCAATAGATCTTTCACACATTTGTCCACCTACACATCCAAACTATTTTTCAAACTCTCCCAACAAATCAGGCAGGAGTTCTGCAGAGAACAGTTCCATTTATCCAAGCCTGATTCCTTCCAGAGATGGTCTGCCCAGTGCCCAGAGTAAGGTAAGGGTCCTGTGGGGGAAAAAAAAATGTATCACACATATTATGATTCATTTGCAAGAATAACGAATTATGATACAAAGTCATTCTCACAATACACTCATCATTTACTAACTTCAAGCATTAGATTTTTTGCATCTCAAAAGCATTCTCTGTAATACAGAGGGCGTAAGGTGAAGAGGGATTGGGTATCTTCATTAGTTCACTGAAGAGCTGACTAGCCTTACCTGTGTCTCTTTTTTGTGTGTGCCTCAAACTTTACTGCTCATTATCAGAAGAAACCTTGTTTCCTTGGTAAAGTCTGTAGTTCAATTGTGCTTGACTTCTACTTGACAGGAGTGAAAAATACCCACTAGGAGAACAGTAGCTACGTGGGCACTGCTAAGTACTGCAAGGACACAAACATTCTCCACACATTGCAGCAGTTTAGTACTTCCATCTCTTCTTTCATGCAGATCCTAAGGATGTTTTCCTTCGTCTTCTACCATGAAAAATGAATAATCCTCCCCCCCTTCCCACCATAGGAGTTTTTTTTTTTTTTTTCTTTTTTTCCCCCCTTATGCTGTCAAAGACGACAGAGCTGTACAAAGCAGGCCCAGGCTGCTGACTGCGTATCAAATAAATGCCAAGATTCCTTCCCCCTCCGCCCTCCCTTCCCCTTCCTCCAACTTCACTGCGAGCCGCTGACAACTGCCGAGGCGGTGGGGGGAGGGAAGGGGAAAGGGGGGAGCAGGACGACGACAGTGGGAAGAGCAGACCTGCACACGCACAGAAGAAGGCGGGCCGAAGTTTGGGGCCGAAGAGGAATCACATCAACCGCAGACCGCAGCTCAGCTACAGGCAGACGTGACCCCAGCACGCCCCCCCCGAACAGATAACAACAAAGAAAACAGAGAGAGGAGGAGGCGGCTGCCCCGGAGCGAAATCCTGCTCCTCCTCCTTCTCCTCCTCCTCCTTCTCTTCCTCCTCCCCTCTGCAGAAGTGAGCTGTCTCCCAAATGTACATCCTCAGTCATGGTTGAATGGAGGTAGGATCTTCCATTACACTCCTGCAACTTCTTCCCACAAATTCTGAAAGAGATTAAGTCCTTCCTTACCATCCTGAGTCAAATCCACAGGTCAGGTCTCACCTATTGCCAATTTTCAACAGAAAAAAATGTGTTTCACCAAATCTTCCTCTGGATACTTCTGAAAGTGAACAGCAGATGGGGCTACAGAAATCATCACTTTTTTAAAAAAAATATGAAAAACAGCCTTTTGCATCCTGAAAAGCAATTTATTTTACACCATTTCAAAAAATAAATAGGATTCTCCTTTTCTGTTTTAAGACATCAATGAATCTGTCGCATAATGGGCTTTTGTAAACCGATTATCCTTGATAATCTCATTAGCTGAAATTATTTTACTTTTCTAACATGGTAGATTTTTAAATACCTTTTATTTCATATCCCTCTGGGCACGTTGCAGTGAAATTTACTATTAAGCAAAATAATTATCTATCTCAAACCTTAATGCTAAAAAGTAAAAAAAAAATAAAATAATTACAATCTAAGGGCCGATATTAGAAAGAAGAAAGTACAAGAAAGCCCACAATTGAGAAGAAAAAGAGAAATTTCCACGAGCAGGCAAATCTCTTCTCCCTGTTGACAAATAAATCGTACTTGTTTTCCTATGAATATTAAGAAGTAAATACTAGTTGATGCAAATGACAGGGCTCACGCTCGAGGTGGGGTTTGCAACTTCCCGTGGCGGAGTGGAGCATCGGCAGCGCGGTGGCTTCGTGCTCGGGAAGGACGATGCTCCAACAGCTCCCACCGGCCGGGAGCTGCATAGCCCATTTCTGATACGGACCTGAGCAATTAAGAACTGTGAGTTGTTTCAAAATGAGCTTAAATCTGCGTTTTTACATGTGGAAGTTTGCAGCTGTAATGGGATTATGGTGTCGGCAGAGGGAGGGAAGTTTGCAGCTGTACTGGTTCGGGGGGGTAGGAAGCAGCTGTTAAAATAGAGGACTAATGGTGATTAATTCTTATTATGTGTTTGAAGATCGCACAATGAGTTCAGGACCCAAACCCTCCCGCAGGGAATAAACTGAAGGAGGAGGATTTAAAAAGAGGGAAAATAGAAGGGGAATTTTAATGCACATTTGGCCTAAATGGCCTGGTCTTAAATCACTTTATTAATATTTAAGTATAATTTAAATCAATGTTATTAAGACCAAAAAAAAAAAAAAATCCAGCTCAGGAAACCTGTAATTCATGCATATTTATGCAGATTGAGAGATCACCTGCACTCTCTCAAAAATGCACTCATTGGGACAACGTAGGGAAACATCCCATTGTCTCGGGGTGCAGGGGATGGGTGCTGGCACGCACCAATGGCGCCAACCGGCCTATGGACATCCCCTCTCCTGGTTCGAAGGACCACGACACCCCTGGTCCTTCCCGCTCCCCACACATCCCTCTCCCCAGCAGCACCGCTCCCACGTCGCCATGGGAAGAGGAGGGAAGAAACCCGGTCACAATTCTGCATCGAGCACCGTGGCGAGGGATGCTGGCAGTGATGATGATAAGGTGCAAGGAGCAGGAAGAACCAAACCTGGGCTCAACTTGATTTGCAGCCTCTGGGGAACCTGCAACATTTCCCGGATTCAGGGAAATTCACATAAGACCCAGGTTATTTGCTGCAATATTGTGGCCAGGTCCTATAGCCGGTTTGCAGAGACAGGAGATGTGTTGGGTGTTCTGGGGCTTCCCCAGAGCACAGCAGGTAGAAGATATGAGATTTCTATTTATATACTACAGCCTGCTCAGGAAAGCGACAATTTAACGGCAAAGTTAAGGGGAGAGCACAGCAGCCTGGAAAGGCCGACTGTGGCCGACGGTGCAGAAAAAAAATAACAAAACAAACCCTACAGGGGGGAAGAGAGGTCCCAGGAAAAGCTCGGAGGAATTTGGGAAAGGAGGAAGTACTGTGGAAAGAAATACACAGGAGCAGGGGGCGGTGGAGGCAGCCGGGGGCCCCGGTGCGGGTCGGTGAGGTGCGAGGTGATCCAAAATCCTGGGTCATTCCGAGCCCTGGCCTGGCGTCAGGTCTCTAAGGCATCCTCTCGTGTTGGGTTTCCAAGGGGGCTGAGGGGATGATGTGAGGTTTGGGGTGTCGGAGAGTGGGGAAAGTAAGTCGCTTCTGGTGTTTCAAAGAATTAAAAGTGCGCACAGGTGTTGGGACTTGCAGCAGCTCAGCTAATGGGTTTTCCACTGAGGAAAGGAATGAGAAACACTGGAGATCAGTATCAGAAAATGGATGATAAGCACACTTGTGGAACACTAAGTTCGCGTTCACCGAAGGGTCTGACAAAAGGTGTAGCGTTTATGGATTTAAGGCTACTGGATATGAAAACCTCAAGAGTGGATGTTACAATAAAACCAGCAATTTAGGTAACTTGGTGACATTTACAATGAATGTTAATTTAATCTGGAGCGGTTTAAGCATTCAGAGTTTTGCAAAGTGCAGCTGAGAGGCATAAAGTTTTGAGCTTTAGCCAAAATTTGAGTACTGGTGGAACAGGATTTCTGAGTAAAAGCCCTGAGAAATGGAAGTACACAAAAATGTAGCTGGGAAGAAGCCAGGAGTGAATATTAGTCTGTTGGGGGGCAGAATTAGAGTTATTAGAATACCTGCAGCCCACAATGGTTGTAGACAGCAACAGCTGAGGTGGAGGTAATTGTAAATATAAGGGGGAGAGTTTCTGCTAGGCTATGACTGAGAAATAATTCTGTCTTTGTTAGTTGGACTGAGGGATTCAAATAGTCCTACAAATTGCCATACTGTTACTGCTGTAACTGATGCCCCCTTGCATGAGAGAAACGGAGGGGCGGAGAAACAAATTCCATTTCTACACTTGCCATCAGATAGTAAGCTCAAATAATTTTTGCTGGCTTTGAGGATTGAATATTTTTTCTATTAAGAATTTTTAGATAGACAGAATAAGTGTGTATAATTCCCTGCCTGTTGTACATAATGAGGGTTTCCCGGTTTTCATTCCGTCTCTTTCCATCACATTCTAGATGTTCTCATGCATGACCAACACATACTTACTACCTGTCAGACAAGGTGCACTTAATCAGTATTCACTCAGGACAGAAGTTATGGACATATTTTGCTTATTTAATTATAAGGGAATTTTCTGATAGCTTTTTTCCCTGTAAATTACAATGTTACGCCTGAACTGATAGCATTTTTTTTTCCATTTACAGTGGACATGGATATCCAGTTAGGAAGGTCATTCTGCCATCTTCTTTCAGAGCTGAAAACAAGCTTCAGCGTTCAGGTCTAGCAGAAAATTCTACTCAAGCATGTAGAATTCTCCAAATCTACTCTAACTTGTGTCATCCGTCGTCAAACCAGAAGTAAGGTACATATTTTCTGTTGCACTATTTAACTTCTGCATCTTGATGGGGAAGATATTTATTGTCACATTATTTAAAATTTGGGATGTACTTAATTTGGGCAACCTTTCTTTTTGTTGGAGTCTAAGGTAATATTCTCAAACAACATATCTCAGCTTAAGTATTACATGACAGACCTGTCAAAGCTATGTGTAAATTAGCTGAGTTCAAAACCCATGTAGAGCACTTCTTAACTGAAGTAGAGTGAACATCCTTTCACCTTCATAAAATAATGGTGTTTGTAGGCTAACATGTCCCGAAAACTTCATTATTCTGTAAAAGTTTGTTTTTCTTTTTTATAGTTTCTGCAGATTTAAGTATTATTTGTTCTTTCAGTACTTTGTTCTGATACTGTGTTGTTTTTTCATGATCATGCAAATAAAGGAAGTCTGAATTAAACAGAAGACTCCAGTTTGTCTTCATTTTGTGCTGCTGGGGAAGGTTATAACATCCAGATGCCTAATAGAAAAATATGTATTCAAGACTGCCATTTTTTAGCTAAACTTAAAATTTGCTACAAGGGATAAATAAGTATTGAGACTTAACTGTTACCATACTGAAAAGAAAATTAGAAATGCACAGCAATTTATAATGAAAACTATTCTTAATAAAGATGATGTCATGTATATTGAGTAGTTAGGTAATTAATTATTTTTTTATTTATGTTGAAAAAAGTTGCTCTTCAGACTCAAACAGCATTTTGACCTTCCTAAAAATGTTTTTAGCTTAAAAGTCGAGTGGTACAAACTGTGTTCCTTGAATATAATCCTGTTAACATAGAACTAACAAATAATGTTAATTTACACTGCTTATATTTTTGCACATCTCAGTTTAGTTAATGAAAACCATGAAAACATATCATTGCATTTAAGTTGGCTTGGTTTGAGTCAGTTTCAACTTTGAATTGAATTGAATAACCATTTTTAAATATTTTCAAATTCTACAGGAAATACATACAAAAAAAGGCTTTTTCATGAAAATCTATTTTTAGCGGTAGGTGCCATTTTGGTAATTGAATAAAGTTTAAACTTGTAAAATTTTTGACAGAGCTTTAGCTGACAGTGTTTAAAATATTTTTGATGTTCTACAATACAGTCTATTTTTAATGAAATTATAACAGTATAATGTTTTGTAGGATTTCTTAAGATTTGGATTTCTTAAGTATTATCCATACCAAGTAAGAATTTCTTTACTTGCTTGTTTGGCTATGGAAAGTTAATGCAAGGAGAAGGATATGAGACATACACCTTAGCTCTATTTCTAATTACTTATTTCACATTGTGGTGCACATACTTGCATGTTGATACAACTCCACAGAAAATACTCATAACTTACTATCATTTTGAAACAGTGATCATTTTCTGATTCTTCTCTTTTCTGTAGTTAATGAAACCAGATTTTTCTGGTAATTATTCATTCTCTGTTTCCTTTTTTGCTTTGTCTTTTGTGTTAGATGAATGAAAAAGACACTGTGTGCAAAGGCATAGAAACAAACTCTAATGTAGCTGTTTTAACTATATATATTTACTGTTCTGTGTGTTACCTGCCATTTGCCTTCCCTGCTGACAAACATTTGAAGAAGCGTTCTGAATGTCACCACTTAACTTCTTCAACCACATTTGTTGTAACTAGTATCTAGCTATGTAGGGTTCAGTCAGCTTAAGAAAAAATAATTAAGAAGTAATTGATGGTGGCCCTGAGATCTAAACAATCAGAATTCCTTCTTTATTGGAAGTTACTTCTGCCTGAGTTTTTCAACTGCTGCTTTTTGAAGGCCACAAAATTAAATAAAAAAATAAACCAGGATGTAGCATTGGGTCTGCATGCAGTCCAGAAAGCCCATACGAAAAAATACCCCAATAGAGTAGTAAAATAGAGATGAACCAATGTAGAAAACGTTAGAATCAAAATACTATGGAAATGTAAATAGATAACCTGATCCATAAAACTAAGGTTAAATTTCCGTTTAAAGCATAGACCTTCTCTATGTATTCAGATGAATTGGCTTGAGTGGAATAATACAAAGATCTGGGTAAGTAGTACTTGATATTGCATCATAGGCAGACAAAAATCTGAGACAAAAATTGGAAGTAATTTTTAAAATAACTCTGAGAAGTGTTAAGATTATAAATTTCTAATTCAGCAAATAATTCCAGCTGTTAGGGGTTCAAATGAATAAAATAATTGTGAAAGAGGTAATATTGCCAATTCTTGCATATTTAATGATTTTTTGTCACATGTTTTTCCTTATTGAAAATATCTGTCATCTTCCACTGTACCAATGAAGCAGATACAAAAAGTTGTCCTCAGAAAGATAGTAGGACCAGAGTTAACAGTAATCGATGTTTCTGTTTCTTTTATTATTCTCGTCAGAGGGACAATACATGGTCAGTGTAGCGCAGTTATTAGAAACTAAAATGTTGGAGCTGAAAAACTTCAGCTGAAGAACTGGATGAACTGCTTCACCAAGAGCAGCCATAAGTAGGATAAGAAGAATCCATTGTTCTAATCTGAACTTAGTCCAGTGTTTAGATGGATACGGAGATCAGAAGCTGCTGCTTTCCTTCTATTCCACAAAATAAAACAAAGTCGTGTCTTCATACTGAAACTACACTGAACGCGCATATACTTTTAATTTATGTTTAAAACTCATAACTTCTGGTGAGTCTTTGTGTAACATCTTGTTTCTCATTTGTTTTGCATGTAACTAATCATTTCTCTAGTTTGCACAAGTTTATTAGAAGGACTTCCTCCAATCTAATCTCATTCTTCTGCTTTGTTTCATCTTTAATTATCAAGCATTTTAAAATTATAGTTGATTCACTATGTCTGTTTTGTATGCTTTCTCATATTGATATCTTCCTGATCTTCTTGGCTTCATATAGTATATATATTGAGCTCTTTCTTTGTCTTTTTAATTTTTCTTTTCATTGCCTTCTTTTCCTTTATTTTTGGTGGATTTTCTTTCTTGACAAGCTTTGACTGGTTGGTTTTGCAGGTGTGGAATATGAAAAGCATGTGCTACATAAGTAGCAGTTACAGTTTTCAGATATTGTCCTCTGCTCCCTGCAGTAGATACCACTCCTGGCCATTGGATACAGTGAGTACATACTTCACGCTGTATCGTATGTTGTTATTGGCATAGCCTGTTTCAGGAAGAGGACTCTGAAATGGAGAAGTGCTGCAGTGGCTTTCTCACCTTCTTGCTGGTGAATGTGGTCTTCCCACATTAACATCTTGTCTCAGAGCGAAAAATACTGTGTTATTGAGAAAATTATAAGTAACACAAAGGGAAAAGTGGTAAAAACTGCTGGAAAACAGTTTCTCTTACCCTTAATGACTGGCCTGCCTGTTGTACTTTTAAAATGTTTTATTTTTGCATTCTTTGCTCCTAGATATAGAGTGTACCTTCTCTGGCTGTCATGTGTACCGCAGCAGCCATCATGCCATTTCCAAAGACTTATAGTAAGTAGGGTTCAAGTTCCCAGGAAGGGAGCTGCATCAGCCCCCACAGAGCGCCAAAACCAAGATGATTCCGTTCAGTTGCAGGTATGGCACCGACTCACTCGTAGTTCAGCTGTAACACACAAGTCTGACTGCAGAGTCACATATCTCATTGTAGCCCCCTGTTCTGATGAGCAGCAAAACATTGAGCTGGCTCCATGGGCTGTCGATGTGGACGTCTGAAGCCAGCATGCGGTTGTGCTGTTTTCAGGTGTGGCCTGGCTCTGGAAGTAGTTTAGTCATGTTTGTGTGGTGTTGCTCTGACAGGTGAGACTTGAAAGATTTCACCTGTAAGACTATTAAGATCTACATATGCAAGCTCTAGTGTCTCCACATCTTTGGCCTTGTTAATCTGCAATTTGGGAAACAAACCCGGCATCACTCTCCTAGATAAAAGTGGCTCTATGCTGATCAAGCTTTAGATCAAAGAGTAGCGTTCTTCCTCCAAAAGCTCCAGACCTAGTTGATTTAAAAATGCATCTTTAAAAGGAGTAAATCATCCTTTACTCCAGGCCATGTCTATGTGCCAGGTCACTTCATACAGTATTCCTCCTGGTCTTTAAGACTTACTTGCCACTTTAATTTTCTTTTAGAACTGCACACTCTGTCCCTCTCCTGCCCCCTTCAGAGAGGCAGTTGGCACTGTAACCTTGCTAAGGCATTTGTAATTTTTGGAATAGTGGTTCTCATTGCTGTAGATTTTGAAATACAGTCTTCTCAGAGATGAATTGCATTAAGCAATTGAACAGTGTTACACATGCTGTGGATCATGATCGTGCTCCTCTGAAGCACACAGAATCAGTTCCAAATAAAATGTGTTGGGGTTTGAGTCACATACATTTATTTGGAATGCCTGTAATCTATCCATGCATCCCAGGTCTTATGCCCCGTTTAAGTGATCACAACTCTTATCAGCTTTATCAGAGGAAATGTGATACAATAAGTAGCAGAAATGTCTTCTTTTGTTGCCCTGAGTAGCCAGGAAGAGCAGTGATAATTACCAAAAGTGATATACCTGCATACATCTTCTTAGGAGGGTGCAGGAGGCTTTTTTTGCCCTTGACATGAAACCCTCTGCTAGGGCGGTGTTAGCACTCTCGGGCCCCATGGAGCAGTCATTTTGGGAGTGTTTCTGGCTGCGAGCAAAGGATGGCATAGAGCCAGAAATATTATTTTAGCTGTCAGAATGTAAGTTGTACTCAGTTCATATTTTAAAACATTGAAAGCACATGCTAGGAAAAAAAACCAAACCAAACCACCACATATATTTTAACTTGATGAAAATAACTGAAATGAAATGAAAAATGAAGTTAAATGGGATCTGTGGCCATAGGTATTGGTCTCAAGGATGTGTCTCTCATGATCAGCAGTCTGGCCTTCAGATTATTTTTCCAATTTACTGCTTGTGCCTTTGTGGGTTTTTTCCCTTCTGTTGAGAACAAGCCTGAGTTTGTAGCAATGGAAGTGTTCCAGTGGCCTGTAGTCACTGATAAGTATATGACCAAATGTTGTTCGTAAACATAACAAACTGATCACATCTAGGTAACAGTTGACATACTATAAAATCTACTCACCCAATCAAATGTTAAAAAAATCTTCTAGAACTTGGTACCAAGACAAGTGTTTGTGGTTAGGATTTCATGTATAGAAGTAACCTATGCATCTCTAATGATATTTTACAAATAATAGGGTACATTAAGCTATTCTTCTCTTTCAAAAGGTTATGGATACCTACTTTCATTACTTTTTTTTTTTTTTTTCCATGACCCATGATGGGAAAAGAAATGTCTTCCTTCAGTGTTTCTGCTTGCAACCATTTGTAACTTGTCTCAGAAGTTTATTAGGATACAAAGGGAATGTGTCAGCAGAAAGTGCCATATATTATCACCTCTGTCCTACTCATTGATTTTAAACTGCAAGCACGAGACATTCTCCATGGAAATATGTTGATTTGTCTCTGGCTGTAAGTGACAGTGAGTCAACAACAGACTCTTTATGTCATCCTTTGCTTAAATCAATAGGGTGTTTTGCTAAATTTGTAATGCTTTTTTTTTAGAAGCAACACAGTCCTTCGAACTGAGAAAAATTATATGCCACCATGATTAATAGTTTGAAGCCAAACAGTCTATGAGTTTCCTTTGAATGAGTCATGTTAAAAGGAAGTTACTGTGTGTTGTATCTTAAATAATAGCAAAAATTTTATTCTGAAATTAATAATTTTTGGGAAATTGCCTATGATTTTGCCTGATTTTGTTAATCAAACATGGAACAACATGTAATTTAATTTATATGAATTAACATTTAACTTGTAAGAGCCTCTCTTCTGTGTATGGGCTGATAGTACACTATCATTAGTCCTCTTACTGATAGTCATCTGGCCTATGTGCAGTAATTTTAGAGGCCTTTAAGACCAACCATCTTCTTAAAATAACAATCTATTAGGTATCTTTCTTACATACTGCTTTTATCTTTAAGTAGGAAAGACAGAGAAAACTATCTGCATGTTGTAAATATGTCAAAAATCCAAATGTCTCTAGTTTCATTTCTAACACATTTGTTATTTTGGCAAAGTGAGAAGGTTAACTTCATGATTTTTTTCCCTAAGAGAATTTAAATCTCTTAATCAATAGGATTGAGTTGTAGTCATTAATTTAGTCTTCTTTTGAACCATATAAAACCATCCTTTACCAGCAGACAAACAAAAAGACAAGGAAACAATAATTTCTTGTATAGAGATTATAAAAATTAAAGTGCTCTTTTTTTTTACCTTCATAGGATATAATATTCTACATTTTAAGTATTTTTTATGAGAAACAAAGAAAGAATACATTAGATCCAACAGAATTACCAAAAGATTTGTGCTTAATATCCAACATGCAGTTTGCTTTTTAAAGGTCTTCTAACAGAGCATAATCTTTTCTTCTAGCCTCCTCCAAACTCTTGATGCTTTCCAAAAAAAACAGTTGATACTTTTCTCCAGATTTGACAGAGGTTTAACACCTTTTTTTTTTTTTTTTTTTGCTTGTTTTTGCTTTTTGGATGATGCAGTTGACTATTGTTAAGTCTTTGCAATATGTGCAGATGGCTGGGGCAGTAAAAGTGAAACTTCATAACTGTGTCTAAAGAACACATTATTTAGGAAGTTAAATGAAACTAGGTTGTTAAGAGAGATAGAAAGGGTCTCTGGAACAGGTCTGTTTTCAACCAATTAATTAGAGTGCTTTCCTAGAATCCCTCATCCGTGATTGTACACCACACCTTTAACTATACAGTAGAAGAAATTAAATATCCTGAATATTCTCCCCTGTTTTGTTCCTCTGGCTTTTGTAGCAATGGTGAGAAAGGTAAAAATTACGAGAGGTTAGCTAGGTAAGATACTGCCATTGAAATGAATTAATTGAATATGGATACGGGGAACAGTACGCATATTAGTGAACTATATGGCAGTAGCAAGCATTGAGTTAGTTTCACAACTTTATGGCATGTAAAGGTAGTTAGGAGAATATTAAGTTAAGGAAAGATGGATAAAAGGACAAGGCAGGAGACAAAGGATGAGAGAGGATGAGGGTATGACAATGAAACTGGTATCTGAGAAGTTACAGAAGGTTGCAGAAAATAGCTAATGAGAATAGTGCAAAACATAGCTCAAGATTTTTTTTTTTCTTTTTGACTACACCAATCTTTCTTTGGCTGTTTCTGCAGCTGTTTCTGCTAGCACTAACTGCAAGATATTTTCTGCCTTCAGCTGTTCTCATACAAAGCCATATAGATTGAAGCACAGCTAGACTGTAGTGTCTGCATCATGGAGGAAGCATCACTAGCACATTTTGAAAAGGTTCTGAAAAGTAAGAGCGGCTAAAGAAAGAAAAGAGATACTGAAGGCAAATCTTGTAAGTGAAGTATGCTCAGCATGCTAGAGGTAGACTTGGGCTCCTCCCTGCATACCTGTTTGCATGACATGCTGAGTGCTTTTGGGTGCCTCACTTCTAGTAGAGATTCACTTTTGACAGGAATGGGGGCCACTGAGCACAAGGGAGCAGCAAGAGCAGGACTCTGAGGTTAAAGGTTAACCAGGAGCTGAGAACAGCCACAGTGCAGGATAAGCAGTGCCCTCATTGCCAGGGCACAGTCCAGTAGCACCTGAGCTGGATAAGCAAAGCAGGGTGGTAACAGCAGCAGATCTTATGAACAGTCCAGGCAGGGATCATAACGCAAAAGCAAGGCAACAAGCCAGATGTAAGGTGAATCCAGGAAATCTGAACAGCACAGGGATGGAGACGGTAGGTACACCTACAGCATAGAGCGGTCTGAAGCTAAATGGATCTTCTGAGGCCATGGGCAGTGGTTGTGCGTGGAGGTCCCAGGTGGGGTTCATCAGGGCCATTGCAGCCTCTTGGTGCACTCAGCCCTGACATTGAGCTTTTCAATTGATCAAGCCCGAATGGAGCTCTTTCATGACATAACTTGTCAGGCCAAACTGCAGTGAATGCATGAGTGCAGGGTATAATAACCAGATTAAGATTGTAGCGATTAGTCATGTTTCAGGTACGCCAAGTTGAAAAACTTCTAGTTGTTTCAGATGACCTTAGGTAGGCGTTAAGTCTCTTGTAGAAATTATATGGCTAACTGTTGTGATAAGAAATAGGTTTGTGATATTCCGCATTTGTTTTTTGCCTAATGCATATATCTTAATTTGCAAGACAAGGACAAGTAAGCAGACCAGTGCTTGTGTTAAGCGTTGAGTAAATGCTGAAGACCAGTGTTTTCCCCTTACTGCATATTGGTAATAGTGGAAGATCTTGTTAAGGCCAACTCATTCTTGTGTGCAACTACAGGACTGAGCATTTTGTACTCCACAAGGTCTGAATAAGTGCCTAAGTCTCCACTTTAAATCATGTGAAAGATTGTTTCATCCTAATTCCTGGCAGTTCTCAATTTTCTACTAACCCAAAGAAATAAACCCCCAAATAATAAAATATTTGGCAATAAACCAACTATAAATCTTCATGGGGATGGAATGCCTTTAACTGTTTTACTCAATCTATTTCTAATTTTTCATACAGTTACGTTAAAAGGAAAAAAAAAAAATCTATTGAAGAAAACCCAGGTATGGGAGAGGAAGATTTGATTGTGGTTTTCATTGTATGAAAATTACTTTGCTAGAGTCTGTAACTTCTCAAGTAAAATAACAGCCTGAAATCAATGGGACTACATGCAAGTGTGAGGGTATACCCACATGGAATTTCTTCTTGTGTGTGTGTTGAGCCTTTCAGTGGACTCTGAGATAGAAAAGTATAAATGTGTTCTGTCAACATTACACTATACATTGTAGCAATGTCAGAATCTGATCCTGGAACAATTAAAATCTCTCTATATTAAAGAAAAAGAATACAATTATTTATTTTATTTATTTTCTATGCTAAGTTTGCCTCTGTATGACTTACCACCCTGCTACTGAAGCAAGCAAAAATGCAAGGATAATACAAACCTCTTTTTCCTCCCCCAAGGAATGAACTGTATTTAACTGAATTGCGGTGCTTTTTTGCATTTTCTGGGATACAATCAATTAGAATCTGCACTCGTGAAAATATTGTACGGTGTATAGGCAACAATGTGTTAATATTAGAGAATGCTCACTTATTATTTCTGTTGGCTTTCCGTTTTTTAAAGTCTGTATCTCGCTAATTTTTACGTGTTTGAGTGCTTCTTATAACCATTTCCTATTGAAAAAATAGAACTCAAAGCGTACTCCAGATTACAGGTAAATCTATCTGTGGCAGGTAAACATGCGCATTTAGATTGTGCTGGCATCAACTTAAATCAATGAACAAAGTTTACACTTAAGTCTCACTTTTGCTTCTAAGTAGTTGGTAATTGCAGAGCACTCTTGTTCTCTAGCAAGAAGGCTTATGCCGCAGAACGGGAAATGAAGCTCAAGAACTTTCCTTTCTATAAGAAAGTAACTGATACTTTTTCTCAATGTGTTTTAATTCACCTGAATAAAGCCACTTGTATTTTTGACATGTAGTAGCAAACTGAGCACAAAGTTAGTGGTTAAGACCCAGGAATAGAATAGCATCCAAATGGTTTCAAATATCTAGGGCAGTAGAAGCCACTAAAACCTACCCAGAATGTAAATAACATGTAGCTAACACCTGTATGACAAATTAAGTTATTTGGTATCCAACTGGGTTTCTGGGGTTTCTTCATATATGTCTATATTAAGGGTTAAATTACACAGATATATTAAAAGTAAATATACAAACCAAAAAACCCCCGCACAATTGAGGCGATTTAATCACACTCCACTTTGTTTGTACACATCTTTTAACATTAGAAAAAAATCCGTGAAGGTCACTGCATACCTCTTCATATACTTTATGATAGTCTTCTACCTTTCAAAAGTTGCCAGAATCTTTAGAGAAATATTTAGGAATATAAAAGAAAAAGGAATTGCAGTAATTTCCTGAACCTGAGCTGTGAAGAGGAGAGGGTAGAAGCATCTTATTTTCTGGAATAATTCACTAGAAACAGATTTTAGAAAGCCACAATGAAAGATGCATCATAGACATCTAAGAGCTGTTCTGAATAATTTTACAAATGGAACACTTTCTTGGATTCTAGCTTAGGATTTTTTTTTTTTCTGTTATGACACAGAAGCAGCTTTAGACATTGTTCGATCCAACTTTATCCCAGATCCTTAAAAATTTCTCTGAAATGTCTTGCTTAGAACTTTCGAGCCCTTTAGACCTTGACTGTCAGGGTGGCTTCCATTCCTTGTGTAATGTGAGTATGCTGCTGTTGCAATTTCATCTAGCCAAGTGACCCTGAGGCTTTTTTCGTGGCCTTTCATTTGGTACTATCTTTACTGTCACTGACATTAATAAAGTCAATGTATTACCTTTCTGTATTCTGACTTTCTACCCTGCAGCCAGGAAGGATCGTTTCAGAAGATAACAGTAGCTCTTCTTTATTCTGGTGATTAAATGTAAGAGAAGTCTTACAGAAACTTCATTTAATTCGTTCATTGACCCCCTTCAAACTTTAGCATTAATTTCTTTATCACAGGCTAATCAGTTTTCTGCAACAGAAACAAACTAAGTATATTGTTGTAGTGTTTGTGTGGCTTTTTCAAACTAATTTAGCTGTTGCAGAAGAGCAACACCATTCATCGCAGTCAAAACCTGGGAGTCAAAACACAATCAGATACTGAGAGTCCGGACTGTAATAAGTACTTGATTTGTGACTCAGAGCTGTAGGGGACTGTAATGTCTGAAGACATTTATAATCAGAGGATGAAATATGCTCTTCATTTCACAGAAAAGACATAGAAACATAGAAGAGTGAAGACCCAGTGTTTGAATAATGCCAATTGCCTTCTTAGTGAGACACGATGTCAGCCTTCCAGCATGCTAGGATGTAAATCTGACCTGCTATACGCTGTTTCCAAAATTTCAAACCGACTTACCTAATATCTACATTTTATCTGAAGCCATAAAAACTTAGTAAATATAAATATAAATTAAAAAAAAATGAAATGAACTCTGGTAAACTTCTTACTTGACAGTTATTATTTAAGCACCCTCTAAATATTCTTAGGGTTGTCCTTGCACTTTTTTTTGGTGAGTGTCACAGGGGTTCAGTAACACCCAAAAGTGGCGTTATTGCAAAGGTCAGTAGTATCCAAAATCATCATTATTTCTTCTGCCTAATAATAGAATGTAAATTCTTTGGGAACAGGGAATGTCATTATAAGGTTTTATTAACTGCATCTCACCTGTGTAGCTCAGTTATCACAATGCTCCCTTTTTAATAGATCAAATAGCTTCTGACCTTCTGATATTGATGTAGTAATCTTTCTGTTGACAGCTGTTATGATTTTGCAAGAGTTGCTTTGAGAAACACAGTCATTGGCTAGGGCAAAGGACGGAGGGAGGTAAGTTGCAGTAGTTCTAAGTGTTACTAATTTTCAGTGGGACCTTGGATCTGTCTTAAAATAAGATTCATATTTAACAAAAAAAAAATCTCCCTGAAACTCCTTAGTTATGTTAGCACTGTCTTGAGGAAAGTTTATTAAAAAGCTGCAGAGATATTTGTGTTTAGTCAGCATCCTACTGTTGTTCTCCTCCCATCTGGGATGTTAACACCAGAGCGCTTGATTTCTTTAGTTTATTTTTAGATTATTTTTCTTCACAGTGTAATTATTAGAGCAGTGTTGTAATGCTAGCAAAACCTAAAAGCTCCCAGTCCTGAAACACTATGAAATGGCTGGGAAAAACCCAGACTATACTGGTGATATGAATTTGATCGGGATTCTTCCTGCTTCAAACAAGCTCTGTTTCTCTAAAAGAACTTGGATCTGCCAATCAGTTCATATAAGCAAACACCTTTATCCATAGAGAAAATAAAGGACTATGGCATTCATTACTTCTGCCCGCTCTTGTTGTATTTAATACCAAAGACTTTAGTGGAAGTTGAACGATAATTTTTAATACAATTGAATAACGGTGAAGTAATGATAGTTTTCATTCCCATAGCTTTTGAATGTAAAGATAATTATCTTCCCAGGTCTCTGTAGAATAGGCATGTATCATTATCCTTACTTTCTAGAGAGTACAATGAAGCACAGCAAGGTTAAACGGATTTCTCAGAACTAGAAAAAAATAAGGAAAACCAAGAATAGTACTCTAATTTCTTGTCATCTTGTTCTGTTCTGTTTTCACAAGATCTGCCTTTATTAAGTTGTCATCTGAAGCACCTTTTAACAGGTTATACCCATGAAGAATTTAAATGAGACGCTTCTAAAGTTCGTTTGGGAGATGACTATCAAGGCAGGATATAAAAAGCATTGCACTGCAAATGAGTTTTGACAGGTATATACAAGTCCCTGTCATGCTGCTTTGTTGAATACAAGTTTCTCGTGGATTTTCTTTCCATGACTGGAGCGCTCACCAAAACAAAACCAAAAATGTCATTATATAGGAGAAGTGGCCAGCTTGTGGAACTGGTGGGTTCTTCTAAGCGTAACAACTTCCCTGCTACTGTAGGGAGCCCACATTACTGGTGATGTCCTGTGGTAGCTTTTGTACCGCAAGTCTTACACTTTTGACAAGGTGAAGGAGAGTGTTCTGTAATTCATGACATGCAGAGGCAGAGCTCTTAGCTTTACTTTAGACCCTCTTTTACTTGCTTGTATCTGATTATGGGGAACTGGGTAAAAAAAGGGATACCTGCCATTTTTTTTTTTCATTCTTTGATAGATCTTACCAGATTTTGGAGACTTCAAGGTGAAATCGCTAGAAGCAAAACAGTCTCCTTGCAAAATTATACGATAGATAACCAATTTAGACAGCTTTAAAAGAAAACTCAGAGTCAACACAAAGTCAGTGTTTTTTCTCTGAAAAAAATACTTTAATATTAAACTGTATAGGCACTATACCAAATGGGGCTCCTGAAGTGAGTAAAAATTTCAATCCTGACATTTCTAGTTAGATTTGTCTTTAGGGGAATGACATTTGGATGAGTTCAAAAGCTGTTTTCATGAGTTTTTGCAAATTTCTTCTACAGCAAAATTTAGCTACTTTCACTAGGCATCACTGCCGGTTGCCAGGAAAGTGTCAGAATTCTTCTCAGTAAATCTGTTTCTACAAATTTGTCCCAGGTAGAAAAAACATTTTTGCAAAGAAAATAAGTCTTCTGACTAAAGGGAAAAAAAAAAATCTAGTGATTTGGAAAGAGAAACCTAAGAAACCTTCTCACTGAAGGCTAGTTAATTTTATCTTTATAAATTTTTAAAATTATAATTTGTATCCTTGCAGTAAGTTCTACTGTTTACTGATCTAATAATTAGTAAGACAAAATGCTTTGAAACCTCCAAAGTATATTTGTGATAGGTGAAGATGGAAAGGTTGCTACACTCTACAGAAGAGCATTTTTTTCTGTAATTAAATGTTTCTCTCTAATATTCTCATTGCCATTTTGGATGTTAGAGGTTAGCGAGCTCTGCGGTCCGTGCTTAAATAAGTCAGCACAGTTGCCTCTCGCACCTTGAAAACAATTGTACAAAATCAGTTAATCCTACCAGTCCTGAACATCACTAATGAGGCATACTGCTGATGGGTGAACCCCAGCCTGCTGTGGTGTGATAGACCAGAGCTGCCTGCACACACAGCCTCATACGCTGGCTCCCCGAAGTGGCAACGCTAAGGAGTATTCTGAAAAAAAAAAAAAAATTAGAGTAATTCTGGTGGGACTTGAAAATAAAACCTTACTGCACCTCTAACAGCGGTTTTTATTCTGAGAGATTCTTTCATGGTACTGCAATTTTAGCACTGTAAACAAGGAGTGCTTTGCTGACAGTGACTCCAGATGTATTGCAGTTTAGTTATCAGACTGTATGCCTTACTTGCCAACACCCTCTATTGTTAAAATGCCTGGTACTCAACGGAGAGGAATGCCCAGTACTTCCTCAGTAAAAATGTAGACCGTGCTTGAAAGGTCTCCAAGATCCAGCCTGAGGTTCAAAGTAAATACTGCATTCTAAATACATAAAGGTATTGTGATGCTGTGTTTGAATCTCTTTCTTTGTTGTAT
>NW_009649306.1:322188-350044 GCF_000708025.1 Charadrius vociferus
AAGAGGAAGAAAAGAATTGCAAGCTTAGGTGTTGCTTGGAAAGCATGTATTCTGTAAGAACACAATTTCATCACAGAAATATGACACTCTTTTATTAGGATTTGTCATGTCTCACTCTAATGTAACAGACCTGAGTCCAGATCCTGTTGCAAAACCTCTGTTGCTGGACTGACTTATGTCAGAACCTATGTGTTTTTTTCTCTGCAAACTAAGAGAAATCTTTCCATCTGCAAACTTAGAGAAATCTTAGAGAATCTTTCCATTTGGAATGAGCGTGGAAGCCCTAACACAGAACTTGCAGTTCAAGGGCTAGTCAAGCTTCTAAGTCCACTGCTCCAGGGACTTTGTGAAGGTCATTCCAGATCTGTGTCTATGAGGCACACTAGAATGTGTCACAGATGGGAAGGAGAAATATGTAGACATTTCTGTTCATTTAGAAAAGGATTGTGTCTGCAAGGATAATGCCATTAGTTTTCATTCCCAGAAGTTTTCTAAGTAGAGAAATGTCAAAAGGCAAAACTCTAAGGGAAGCATTCTCATATGATTTCCTTATATTTAAAGATAGTTTTCAGAAGAGGCAATACACTTGTTAAAAGGGTAGGTGTTTTAATCTGAAGTGAAAAAATGGAAAGCATTCCATAAAAGACTTGAAAACAAATTCATCACTTCACTCATTAGGCTATCTAGAGATGAGATTTTGGCACAGCATTTGAGGATAAATGGCATGTCTATTTGATCAAAGAAGTTTTTGGAGATTAGCTGAATATTAAATGTGTAAATATACTTGCCTCTAACAGGTATGTAATTGGTAAGAACGATCAAAGTATCCTTTCAAATCTTTAGACAGATACAAAGTATTCATTTTCTAGTGTTAGGAATAGTAGTTGTTTGGGGGTTTTTTATTTTATTTTTACAAGAGCCTCCTTATCTGCTCTTCTTGGGGAAAAAAATCACACTGATAAAGAAGACTTCTTCTGAAAGGCTGAAAGAGGGACATTTGTTGTGATACCTTGATCTTTTGGAAGCAACTGATAGTGGCAAAGCCTGCTCCATCACTCAGGAGTCTGACAACCCTGGCAACAGGCTGGCCAAGCTGCATGAATCTGGTTTTTGCATTGCTTACATCCCTGTGCTAGCAGCTGTTATCATACTATTAGCCTTCTGTAGTCCTCATGTAACCTCTTGAAACTTATATGGGCTCCATGCTCTGAGACTACCTGCCAAGTATTTAAAAAAAGAATCGTCATCACCTCTGTCTTTTTTTTCACTATCCACCTGGGGGAGAAATAGCTTGATTAGTTTGGGTGATGATAGGAAGCTGGAGGAAATCCAATCATGATTTTTCAGTCTGAAGGGTTTATTTCCTTTCATTTCATTCATTTCCATTCAGCTGAAGGTAATGAGGTTGTGCAGGTCTGATTTCAAAGAGCACAATTTTGAAATGATGGGTTTTGCTTAGGTACACTATAGCTTTAAATCAGTGATTTTGATGAAGTTGCATAAACTGGAGTATAATGCAGTTTCTTCCCCCAGAGATACGGTGGCTCAGCAGGGAAGACATGCAGTAATTTTTTTTTTCCCTCTCCCCACTAAAGCACACAAGAACAGATCTGCTGAGTAGGAAGTGCTATTTTTACATTATCACTTTTCAAACCAGAGTCTCACTGTAGACATTTTGAGGAGACCAAACTAAGCATCCTAGCAGTCACTTCATCTCCAGCTGCAAAACTGCATATGAGAAGCTGTAGTGTAGGTCATTTAATAATTTAATTGTCTCTTCTTTGTCTATTATGCTGTCAGCTAGCGGACATATTTCCCGATAAGTGTTCTTCACATTTCTGGGATTAACCATCCAGAAATTTCTTGCTTACATACAGACAGGTTATGAGTGCCAAAAAGAGATTTTTGAATTGTAGGTATCTAAAAAATAATGTAAATGTGATTATTTTGTTTTGAGAATTCTTTTTAACTTACAGGGATGCATTGCTATAACATCTGAGCATCTAATTTATTCTTGCCATCAGCCCTTTGAGATAAAGAAATGTTTTTATTCTTAACGGCTCAATGTCCAAGTGGAGAGAAGTGATGAGTTGCGTTCCTCAGGGGTCGGTACTGGGACCTGTATTATTCAACATTTTTGTTGCAGACATAGACAGTGGGGTCGAGTGCAGCCTCAGCAAGTTTGCCAATGATACCAAGCTGTTTGGCGAGGTAGACATGCTGGAGGGGAGGGATGCCATCCAGAGGGACCTGGACAGGCTGGAGAGGTGGGCCCAAGCCAGCCTCATGCAGTTCAACAAGGCCAAGTGCAAGGTCCTACATCTGGGTCGGGGCAATCCCAAGCACAAATACAGGCTCGGTGGGGTATGGCTGGAGAGCAGCCCTGAGGAGAAGGACCTGGGTGTGCTGATTGACCAGAAGTTCAGCATGAGTCAGCAATGTGCAATCGCAGCCCAGAAGGCCGACTGTATCCTGGGCTGCATCAGAAGAAGTGTGGCCAGCCGGTCAAGGAAGGTGATCCTGCCCCTCTCGTGAGACCCCACCTGGAGTACTGCATCCAGCTCTGGAGTCCCCAACATAAGAAAGACATGGACTTGCTGGAGCATGTCCAGAGGAGAGCCACGAGGATGATCCGAGGGCTGGAGCACCTCTCCTATGAGGAGAGGCTGAGAGAGCTGAGGCTGTTCAGCCTGGAGAAGGGAAGGCTCCGGGGAGATCTTGTTGCGGCCTTCCAGTACCTAAAGGGGGCCCACAGGAGAGCTGGGGAAGGACTTTTTACTAGGGCATGTAGTAATAGGATGAGGGGGAATGGCTATAAACTGGAAGAGGGCAGGTTTAGATTAAACATTAGGAAGAAGTTTTTCGCTTTGAGGGTGGTAAGGCACTGGAACAGGTTGCCCGGAGAGGTTGTTGAGGCCCCATCCCTGGAGGTGTTCAAGGCCAGGCTGGACGTGGCCTTGGGCAACCTGGTCTAGTGGGAGGTGTCCCTGCCCATGGCAGGGGGGTTGGAACTCGATGATCTTCAAGGTCCTTTCCAACCCAAACCATTCTATGATTCTATGATTATCCTCATTATTCAGATGAGAAGTGCTTTGCTTAAAGCCATCCAGGACCTGCATAAAAGGGAAGGGAACTAAAACCATCTTTCATATCTCAATCTGAGTTGTTCAAATGCTAACAAAGTAGCAAACATGATTAAAGTGCTTGTTTACAAGTTGATGCAGAGACATCTCTCTCTTGATCATGTTTGTGACTCCTATCCTCTCACCTCTTTTTTAGACTCCCTCCAGGTGCTGCCATTGACCTGCGGTTCCTAATCTTGGCACCAGTAGTAATGGCAGCATATTTTTCCCCATATGGGTTAGGCTAAATTTCTCTTTTGTCCAGGCTTTGCTATAATCTGGGATGACTCTTAGCAACTCCCTTCTATCTATTGTCTATCAAAAAGAAAAAAATTGTTTTAAAAGCAAAAAAAAAAAACAAAACAGCCAGCCCAGACACGTTCATAAATCAAATAATGATAATGATATGGTAACAGTAACTATTCAAAACATTTGTTGAAAGCCAAATTTTTTGCTAGAGAGCATAACTTTTCAGCAAGTTTATTACTGGTTAAGGTATGGATGAAAATTTCCCACATACATACTTGGTCTTACAGAAATCTGTAATTTCTGCAAAGTTTTTAGTTAGGAAGCATTGGCTGTCATCAGGCAAATCAACCTCTCTGCATGCCAACTGGGTTACATAGCGTTTGCGATATGCAGTTGACTTAAAAAAAAAAAAAAGCATCAAAAAAAGCAGTAGGAAATGTAAGGTATTCGTAAGGCTTCCTGCCACCTCTTCCATCCAACATGAAGCACAAGTGTTTGGTTTTGTTTTTTTTTTTACCCAGAGAGCAGTCTCCTTGACTTTGATAGCTCAAATTTCAGAGCACCTTCATAAGCTTTTACAGCAGCATAGCATGGGACTGCAGGGCCCCTATCCAGAAACGGGCTTTGGGCTGAGTTCTAGATCACCGACTTACAGGCTTTATGGATAGAAGTCACTAAATGTCAGTCTGCTTAAACTCGATGCACTTTTTCATTTGCATTAGAGTTTTACATCTCAGATGCTGGCCGTACTAACCTGTGCATTTGAATTAATATTGCCCCATAGTTTTTCACAAATATATATTTTAATTGTCAGAGCAGCTGCTTTCAAGACCAATTAGCCTTTGCTTCCTAGCACAGTCCTTCTTGTTTGTAGAGCAGCCTAAATGATGCTGAAAGTTAAGATAATTTTAGGCTTAGCTGGACAAAGACTTTACTCATCTATGACCAACAAAGTGTTTTGCTGAATTCTGAAGCAAGCAGAAGGAAAGTGCACACAAAGTGTCAGTGTGTCATTTGTATATGTGTCTCTGAGCATTTACCCTTTCATTGGAAAGACATTTTTCGTCTGGTCCACTGAAGAAGAAGGAAATAGTATTTTAATTTTAGGACTGGACATAAGTGCAAACATTGTACTTCCAAATGTTAGCTTTCTCATATGCACGTTATTGTAAGCTATTAATTTGCTATGCCAGTATTCAAGTAAGGAAGCAAAACCGCACTGGATGAACAGGCAAGTGAGTGTATCCTACCCAGTAATGATATTCGGTAAATCACCTTGAAAATTACCCCATAGATTTGTGATATCCAAGCAATAGATTTAAGTAACTGCATATCCCTGCCTTGTAAACAAACAAATAATTATTATATTATGTTTGTGTTCTAAGTTCTGAAGTTACATACTCATCTACAAACTTGAAGAGCTGGAATGCTTTGTATAATAAAAAAAAAATTATTGGCTCTCATATTCTTTACATCCTTGTGTAAAAAAAAGCGTTCCACCAAAGAAATTACTTTTCGTTCTTACTATTTGATAACTTAACTACATTTTAGATGTTTTCTTTTCTTAGATAACAAAATTTCATCAACTTCAATGGTAATTCAGTATTTTTCTAGCAAGAAATGTATCATTTTATGTAGTTTATTCAGTAAGCCTTGGTTTTAATGTGTTTCAGAAATAAAGATATTTCCAAATTTTTTCTGCAAAGTTGAATTAAAAAAGATTCTTTATTCTTTTTTTCTTTTTTTTTTTAAGAACATTTAAAAAAATTACTAGTATGTTACAGTGAAGAATTGTGTATTAGATGATCTGGTAACACATAATTATGCATTCATGCATTAGTATGTGAACTCTAGTGTTGTATTGCTTTCCCTGAAGCCTCTACTTCTACCTAAAGAACAGAAATGCAACAGTATTACAAAGTAGCAAGATATTGCTTGGTGGACAAATGTTTGTGAGATAACTTCTCAAATCTCAAGACAGTAAAGTTGCTTTCATGTATGAAATCAAGGGGTCATTACAAGTGCTGCTAAAACCCTCAGACTTAGAAAAAAAGTTAAGTGCAAACATTAAACTACTTGCAATGAAAAGCTGCACAGAACTATAAAAAATGCTGTTTGCTTTGTGTTTTCCTGAGTCACTGTCTTTCAGTTCTAGTGACTGCATTAATTTTGCTTTATTTAGAAAAAATTAAAATTTATAGATATAAATTACGAGGCTGTCTACATGTTAAGCTCTTTGAGACGAAAAAAGTTCAGGATCCTTATACAAGATTGCAGACTTGTAAAATGAAAGCAAGAAAAGGGTTTTGTTCTAATATAATTTTTAAATAACAAATGTACTCCCAGGTGTGCCATATTTCTATAACTAATGATATCCAAAAAGCTGGCTCCTCAGCTGTCGGAATTCAGTATTACTTGATGCTTGTAAAGCAAAATCCACATAAACACATGGCTCACAAAGTGGAAAAAAGCTGCAGTGTGTCAGCTAAGCAGTAGGAGAAATGAAAAAAAAAACACAACTATGCAATGAATAGGTTAAAGATAAACATACTCTTACTTTTTCCTCGGATTCATCTGTTTAGAAGAAAAAATTTGTTTTCAGTTCTAGTAATTCAGTTTCACCCTTTGTTTACAAGTGAAAACTAATTAATTTACTGTTTTTCCCAGTAAAGGAGCTACTGGAGTGAATGAGCACTTGAGAAATATCTGATAGACCCTGTGCTTGGGATATTCTAGTCTGTATTAATCTTTTGATTAGTTACATGAAATGTCCAATATCCTGAGAAGGCTGGAGGAAGAATTTTCCCTTCCTTTCAAATTGTTTTATCAATCTGTATTTTATTGAGGCATGTAATGCCCTCTGCTGGTGCACGTGTTTTATGTCAAGTTAAAGTACTGGAAAAAGTGGGAATTATCAGTTGGGAGTGCATCCTTTCTTTCCCTCTGATTTATAGCTCAGTGCCTGAGCTATTCTAGCTATGTACAGTTTTGATAGCTCTCTTGGCCAGCGATTGAGGTTAGTAGTGAGGTTTTATTCAGGGTTGCTTCAAAGAGGTACAAAGCTCCTGTAGCCCTGCCATGAGTGAGCTGTACTGCCCTTGGAACAGGTAAAACTCCTGCCAGTGCTGAAGCAGAATTAAAGTCAGATTGTAGTCTGAATTGCACTATCATAGGACTAGAAAGAAATCATGTGTCTTATTCAGAATTTAGGCCTGTGTATCATTATTGCACAAAGAGAACTAGATTAAAAAGAAAGGATTTACCCTGGTAATATGCATCAGTGACCTATCTCTAGCATTTTTTCAAAGCTCATCTCAACTTGGACCTTAGCAGCTGAACAGTTCTGTTGCTGCCAGAGATAAGAATTATTTTTTTTTTCGTTTTTTTAAACCTTATTAATGCTTTGTATACCTAATACATTTTCTTAAAAAGAATTGGTGTGAATCTACATCCATCTTTTTTTAGCAAATTTATCAGAAACAGACAATGGAAATATTTTATTTTACCCCAACAGATATACATATGGGAAGAAGAGTTACCTGGCTAGTGTTTTGTGAAGGTTTTCAGTTTTGTAGGAGAGGGGATGAAAAGGTGATTTCAAAGATGATGAATGGAGAATGGGCACAAGTAGCCTTTCCTTCCCCCCTCCAATCTCATCTACCTGATACTGTCTTTCTTTGAAAAACAGTAAGTAGAGGTGTTCAGGGAAAAATAAAGAAAAATATATATGAAGTGGTAACTGGAAATGGACTTCAAGCTGCAAGTAAAGATACTGTCTCTAGCCATTTTATTCCTGTGATGTTCCAAAAGCCATGAGTTTGTATGCCCTATCCACATCAAAAGGACAACAAAGATATACCTGGCAGATACATTGATGAATTTTCTGGACCGAAGTTTTTAAAAGTATAATTTATATATAGATTTATAAATCTACTGGCTTTCTAACAAGTCACTTTCCTGTGTCAACGGCCATCAGTCTTAAAACTTGCTAAACTTTACATCCAAGACAAGACACAAGGTCATAGTAAGACACAGAGAGAAAAGTCAAAAAAAGCCCATAACAGTTATTACTTACAGGATTCCAGCAGGAGAGAAAGAAGAGCTGATACATAAGGCTTTGTGAAAATTCAGACATTCTGGTTTGTTCCACTCCAGTTGTATTTAAGTACTAGTGCTGCTGAAAGGTGTTGGGATTATCCAGCGTAAACTGATCTAGACATTAAAGAAATTTTTGCCTTTGGTTAGATTGTTAGTGACAGTGTTGTGCGTTGCAAAGGGCTGATTGTGAAATCATGCGAACAACAATAATTCAGAAAGTTCATTTTAACATGACAGAGCTGACTGGAGGCTCATTATAAATACCAGCTCCATATAAAGAAAGGCAGAAAGGAATTGACTTCAATATCCCCAGCTGTTTTTATTCCTGGAGGTGACACACACAAAGGGAAAATAAATGAATAAATAAAAGTAACTCTTGCTTATAAAGGGTCAAACTTGTTTCATCCACACACAATTTTTTATTGAAAATGATTAAAAAAACCCCTGACATTTCAATTACTTCAACTTTTATATCCCTTTGACTGAAAAACATTCTATACATTCAAAAACCAATCTTATTTTAGATCACAACTGTCCTGTTCCTGTGAGTACCCTGCTCGTGTCTTTAAGATCTCTCAGAGAAATTCCTGTGAAAGCCCTGTTTTGGCAGTTAATCTGATATGTGCTAATTGGCCAGGGAAGCTATGGTCCAGTTTTAAGTGTCTGACTGTACTTCAATTTTTCAAAGTCTTAAGGCAACTCTCTGCCAGAACAGTTTGTGTAAATAACTTGCCCCACAAAACACATCTTCAGGTATGACAACCCACTTTCTATTTTGGGGGGCACAAGATTATTCTGTCTGCTCTGAACTGAGTAAAAACTGCATAGCCATATAAGATGAAGACAAGAATGAGACAGTATACCATTATACCATTTCAGAGCCAATGCAAGTAAGTTCTCACCACCCTCAAGCTGCCACATATTCTCTATACGTGGCAGCTGAGCAGTTATTTCTCTTGTTTGAGGCTAGCACAGTAGCACTAGACTGTGCTTTCTTCCTACTGGAAGCATTTGGTGGTTTTGTGAACGTCAAGTAAAAAATGTAATGAATGATCCATCTAACACAATCTCAAGCCATTAACTCCGGCTACTTGTGGGGATGAAGACAGGAGGATGTGGGACTTTCTAGCTGGAAACAGCAGCAGAAGCAGTCCAGAGATGTATTTGAAGGCATTCAATATTATCTACTGCAGGCATGAGGCCCCAGAAGCTGAAGGCATGTCTTCCAGAGTTTTGTGGATGCCATTTGGCATAGCAATCTGAACAGGATCTGAAAAATGAGGAGGCTACTGGGATAGCAGAACACTGACAGATTGACTCTATGGTAAATCCCTTAGTCAAAGCCAATCCTAATAAAACCTGAAAGGACCAGCTCAGGAAAGGCCAGGAGTAATGGAAACTCACGGCACACATAACAGTTCAAGTGAGTAATGGCCATCTAGGTGCTATTTTGTGGCTTACCGACTTATGAGGTTTGGAACCAGTCATTTATTTTTTGAAAAAGCTGGTTGTATTTATAGGGCATTGTGTCCCTGTTTATTGACAACAGGTATGCGGCTAACTGCAGTTTCTCAGACAGTATTGTATTGATTACCTTTCAGCTGTTATTCTGTACTCCTTAAAGATCAAATCACCTAAAGTACATTAAGGAGTAAGCTGACTTTCAATTGCATGCCTTTTTATTATACTAGGTACTTTGGATTAGCGGCACGTCAGTTTGCAGGGTGTGTTTACAGCTTCCTTTATTCCTGTACTTCCATAATATCTAAAAAAGGGAAGCCATGGTCTTGCAAAAAATAAAAAAAAGTAAATCAGTTTGGAGATAGCTATTCTATCTACAGAGAACTTCATTGAAATAAAATATGAGTAAGTTAATGGAGTGAGGTCAGACACTAGTGAAACAATATTTGTTTTAAACGAAACTGTTGTAGGTGCCCCCGCTCTGGCAGGGGGGTTGGACTAGATGATCTCCAGAGGTCCCTTCCAACCCTGACCATTCTATGATTCTGTGAAACAGTGTGCAAATCAAGTACGTCAAACAAAGAGAAACAAGGTGCAAATGTAAATGAATCAATCCTGAACAAGAACAAAGTAGAATGTGGAACAAATTAAGAGAATTCTGGGTGACATGCAAAAAAAAAATTAGGGGGGGGGGGAAATACCCACAAATAAAAATCAGACTGTATCTTAAAAAAGATTAAAGTCAACAAGGCTGAAAGTGATATGAAAGGAAAAAAAAGAACCATATATGGTCCTATATGTGGTGAGTGTTACTTTAGTCACAAAACCTGAAGTGCAGAAAGACAATATTCCTGTCACCAGTTTAATATTTTTATTGCTACCCAAGTCCTATCCCGTGCCAAAGCCCTGTTTGTTTTCTCTTCCTCGGCTAGTTTTCCTGACCTGCCTCACTTCGTATTCTGTGGGAAGTGGCGGCCCTCGCTTACAAGGCTTTCAGTTCATCATGAGAAGACAGGAGACCTGAGAAGTGCCAATACCTTAATCAAGGACCCAGTGATCTGCAGGGGGATGTGTTTTGGCCAGGGTTGAGATTTCAGGTTATGAAGTGTATACCAATGCCACACTCATGTGACACCTTAAACTACCCAGGACCTCAGTGAAGGTGCAAGGTGGCTTCTCAGTCTGTCTCCCAGGGCTGATGTTTCTTCTTCAGCCATTAACTGCACTAGGTCCCAGCAGGTGACAGGATGGAGGAGGAAGATGAATCATTTGGATTCTGCTGCCATGGAGTGACTTATCTCTGACTTATCTCTGAAACAAGTGATGTGTCCTCCCAGAGATGTCGCCGGCAGCCCCCGCTCCAGGACTGCTTCCCAACACGAGGCCTCTACTGCCTCCACCTTCCGTGAGCATCATCTTCGTCAGCACACAGTCCAGTGTACCCCAAGCTGATTATTGGTAAGATGATTGAGGATGCATTAATCCCTACAGACTTTGCTTATGCAGCTCGTCATACTGAAAATTATTTTTAGTCTCTCATAGTAGCTTCTGGGCAGACCTACGTGACTAATCACAAAAGCAGAACTGCAAAACTTATTGTTCCACTTGTGCTCCTTCGTTGTTTCCCATCTGCTTGGCTCTGTGTAAACAGCACATGCTGATGAACATATGGCTCAGGCGGGGTGAGACTAGTAGGTGGGAGAATACCCCAGCAGAGCAAAGTGCTTCCTGCACTGCAGCTGGTTAAGCCTTGGTAAGACAAAAATCCTAACTTTTTACTCATTTACCAACAGTTGGAAAACCTTTTATTTCCTTTCATATATATATATTTACCTTTTTTTTTTTTTTTTTGTTAAAAAGCAAAGTTAAACAAGTAGTAGGGATGGTAGACTAAGTTTCCAAGCAAAGCTAAACAAGTAGTAGGGATGATAGACTAAGTTTCCCATCTGGCAGCGTTTTTCACCCTGTGCACAGGCGGGCTGATTGGCCTAGAGATTCCCTTCTGGTGCCTTCAGTCCTGCGCAAGCTGCCCTTGGCACCCCGGCAGTCCCAACGGTCCCGTCTTGCCTTGGCTCAGACATTGTGCTCTGCCGCCCCTCCACTCTGACCACGTTACAGGCGAGGGGCCGGTGGCCATTGACACTCAGGCCCTGACAAAAATGCAAAAAGCACACTGGTGTTTTTTGACCCAGAACAGCATGCCGAAGAGATGAACTTCGTTACAAGACCACTAGGTGGCAATTTAGCAGCCCTGTTCTAAATGTTTAATATATTCCATTTCTCTATTGCATTAGGCACGAACTTGATGAATAGCAAACTGAACGAAGTTCTGGAGGATCTGGACTGGCTGTTCCTGCCAAATACATTGAAGTCTTTCTGCTTACCACACCCCTCCCAGATGTTCATTAAATTCAGTGAGCGCCTCTGAACACCTCAGTGAACACCTCTGGAGAGGTCGCAGAACAGGGAATTATTGTTTATCATGGAAAAATAAGGGTCTTTCTGACTCTCTAATGTATACTTGCTGTTGCGGGTTATATATGAGTTGTAGCTGTATATGCTATGAGGAGACCAAGCCTACCCACAGCCACAGCTGTATGACCACGCTGTAGCTATCTGCATACACTGAAGGTGAATTTACGTGGCCGCGCACCAAAGGCAGCAGGGGAGCTGCCGTGGCCTTCGTCTGCACCTGCAGTGCATCTGCAGTGACTCCACATCCCCCTCTCCCTGCTAACCAAAGATCGGAAAGACGGTATGAACCATTTTCCCGGCAATTGCAAGCTTTTTTCCTTACAAACAACTATTGTATGGTTGACTGAGAGGATTGGAACTGCTGCAGAAAGCAGTTCAGGTCTGGAAGATTTAAGACTGGCACCTAAACAGAGAGAGAGAGGAGGTGAGCGACTCAAGTATATGTGTATGTGAGCGTGTACAGTTATTTTCATTACAAATACTGTATAATTGATGGAAACAAAAAGCATAATCTATATGGCAAAACATTTACAAAAGCAACATACAAGAGCATTGTTTTGATTGCATACGCCTTCACCTTTGGCATAATGTTCATTTTTAGTCCCCCTCTTCAGTACTGAGAGTTTTTATGGATTTTGCTTATCAGCAAAGTGATGCTCAAATGACTTATCCCAGAACTTTCGTGAGAAGTATTCTTAGTAGCACCCACGGTTTATGATTCAATGAGGAGACTTAAAAAGTATTTTTTTCCAGTGATCTCAAGTGACACACACTAAAAGCAGTGAGCTTTTGATGTACTGACATTTGTTCCCGAAAAAAATAATAATGAAAGAGCAATAGCATATTGTAAAATTTCAGCCTTCGGATGCTAAAAATAGAGGAAATGGAAGAAAAGGATTGCTTGAAGTCAGAAATCAACAAGACAATATGTAGTGCTTCTGTAGCTTCAAAGCAGGCTGACTCAGAATCTAATGTTTTGGTAGAAAAGGTCAAGAATAAAATGGTTTATGATTCTCAGTGATCTTTATATTAAGTGACTCTTAGGTGTCCAATTATGGAGCTGGTACTTGATCCAAAAAAAGTCAACCAGTCTGTTAATAGCAGAAAATATTGCAAGTGAGCACAGCCTACAATTGCAAGGTGCAGGGAGGGGGGATAGAAGAAATAAAACTGATGAAAAGTAATGAAGTGTTTTGTGAAGAATTCCTCAATCCAGATGAAAAATAGAGCAAAGGATGCTGCCAGATAACACAGTACGAGGAACCAAATTTGTTAATAAGTAACTGCATGAATAATAAAGAGATTGATACCACCTTAGCATTTCTTTTTTCTGGGTTCCCTTTCAATTGTGCCTTTCATCTTTAAAAGAGCTGAGAAGGGTGTTCTCACTTAAGGTAAGAATTAAAGAGTTAGCTGACATGAGGGCAGGGTGAGGAAGCCAAAGTAGCTGTTTCCAAACCAGCTAGGAGAAAGGAAAACTTACTTCTCCTTTCATCTGTAGCTTTTGAATTGCACTTCTTTTTATCGTTAATGAATGTGAAGGAATCAACAGGAAAAAACAGGGTTTATTAAGATAAGAGGGTTTGAATAGATCTGACACTGAAGAGGATCTTAAGCTTCCCAAGTCCCAGCTCGAGACCTTGAAAGTAAGAAGAGTTGTGCAGCTGCTTTTCATACTGTGACTGATAAAGTGCTGCTGCTTCCATGCCTGCTCACTGTTCTCGGGCACTGTGACCCTCTGGCAATCCCAGCGCCATCAACTGGAGATGTGTGTTTACTGGAAGGTACCAAAGTACTAAAAGATATTACATCGTGTTTAGTTGTTTTAATGTTGGTATTGTTCTACAAGGATTCTTGACTTATTCTTCAGTAACGTAGAGGCTCAACCAGTACCACCCAGTGACAACCAGTCGGAGCAGCCGCTGTGACCAGCGCAGAGGCGGCTGCTGGCAGTGCCTGCGCCCCCATCAGTCCCCCGAAAACAAGAGCTCAGATAGACCTGCTCCTCCATGGCTTTTAAAGAGTGGACTTTTGTTCCTTGTGCTTTGAAGCGTAGAGAAGCCCTGAAAATATTTGATATTATTAAAGTTCCCCACCCCCCACCAATGCTTTTTACAGCTTAGGGAGGAAAAAAGTCACACAAACTGTCTCCCATGGTTTTGTTGAGCAACAAGTAGAAGGAAGCTGAACAGAAGCTGCGAAGATCTCTGGCAAAAGCTTTCCTTATTTGACGCTGCTTCTTCACATCAAGTAGTTGTTAATTACACTTGAAAAGGCTCATATTTGAAAATGTTCTTAGAAAAACTCAATTACAAGCCCGAAAAGTATTTTTGCTTGTTTATTTCCCCTGTGCAAACTGAGAACCTTCATGTTCAGTTGATAACCAGTAGCAGTAGGAACCTACTTTCCATAAAAAAGTCTTAAAAAATTCTTTCATCCCAGAAAGTATTCTAAAAATAAACATTTTCTTTACTCTGAGGAAACAGTGTGGGGATTTTTGTTTTGTTTTTATCAAATAAGTGGATTTTGAATCCTCGCAGCTGTTTTTTTCTTTAACAAAAATTCAAACAGTTTCATAACATTATCGTTTTGACGAAGTAATAATTTTCTGAACACCCTTTTTCTCCCTTTAAGCCAAGACAAGTTAGTATATATAGGCATTTCAACACATCTGGCTTTAAAACACCCATTTTTAATTCTTTTTTACAGGAATTGCTGTGTTATTTGTTACCTATATTATTTCTGCTCTTTAAGTCAAAAAGAAATAACCAACCAATAACGTCTTCCATTCCATATCTGAAACTCATTAAAAAAATCCCTCAAATGCACAGTTATCTAAATAACATACTTAAAATCTGAACTATGAATAGAAATTAAAGGCTATAGAGTATTTTTTTTCCTCATTTTTGCGAATTATACCAGTTGTCTTCCTACTTTATAGCTGTCTTTTATCTTCCAGCAGTGACACCCACCATCTGACTTATGATCTCTCCACAGGAAGTCATTGAGTGACACAATAGAGTTAATGAATTGGTCTTTCACCTCCAAAAACCTGATCTAAATGCTAGCCTGAGATAATGAGCATGATGGAGTTCAGTAATGTCAGCAGAGTATTAACTTCTGTTTAAAGGAAGAATGAGCACTGGCAGGAAAATGGATTTTAAGAGAGATTTGGAGCAATTGCACCTGCATGCATTATGGCAACTCTAGCCTTCCTTCATTAGAGTCATATTCACATTATCTCTTTGCCATTTGAATAGAATTTGGCAGAGGTTTATCTGCAGAGCATTTAATGTATCAGGGATCTTTCTAGATATTTAAGTTCCTTACCACTGTAATATCTAAGCACCACACCTTCAGTACCTGGCAGTTCAATATCAGAATAGATCTATATAGAGGATCAGAGAGGAGCATTTAACTGGTCAACAGTAATATTTCTTATCACAGACATACATAACGGCAAAATACTTCAGGAAAAATCCCACTATCATCTAGTAAGCACTGGGTTAACTGCAGAAGTCGGCAGGACTGACAGGGTGTTCCTCTTCCCAGCGCAGAAAGGCCAGATACAGCTTACTTCGCTGAAGACCTCTATCCCTGCTGATGGTAGATTATTGGGATGCACTGAAGGCCTTTAGCACCTGTGAAAATAACTCTCCTGTTCCTTTTTGGAGGGAATAGTAAGAGGTCAGCAACACCTTGCCAAGCACTTCATCTTTCACAGACATACTACAAATTGTCAAACCATCTGGCCAAAGACAAAAAAAAGTCTTGAAGGTTGCTGGCATATTAGCACCATCTTTCCATCTCTCCTTCATTGTTCTTTCAGACAGATCCCCCCCGCGCTCTCGCAGGTCACTTTTCTCAGTCTAAAGTGCAAAGCATCTCCCATACTTTTCCCCAAATTCTTGACAAGTTTGTAGCTGTGCTGGTCCCGTGATGTTGATAATTATGGTAAGGCTACTTCAAAAAGTACAGTATCAGATATAAAGCTATCCATGTGCCCATACCATGTGTCCCCACCCATTCCCGAACTTCCACAGGCAAAACAATGAGAACGGTCTAGTTGTCTTGTCAGTTAAGACAGATTTCCTCTGAAAAGCAGCAGCACAATGACAGATTGCAGTGTAAATCAGTTATTCTCAATCTGCACTTTTGATTTCACTTCTAGATGCACCTCTGGAAAGAGCAGCTGGCTGCCAGCAAGCAATGGGGAAGGCTGCTGCTTCCTAGCTGGAGCTACATCAGGAAGCCAATCAAAAGAAGAAAACCCCAAGCAGTAAACCCCAGAACTCATCACTACCAGAAAAAAATAAATCCAAACCAAGTAAAATACTGATGCAACAGCAACAGCAATCCCTTCCCCACTTTTACCCCCACTGAATTTCTTTTCCTGTGAATGCCATGTGTCTCAGGGAAGAGACAGTTTTCCTTAGTGCTCCATAAAACTGTACAGGAGATAGCAGGTTTTCAGAGCTGACAAGGTAGCTGCACTGTTGCCCTTGCTCTGATTTCTTTCCTTTACAGAACGAAATTGAAGCTTTCGCCTCAAAAAACCCAACACAAAAACAAAACCCCACACACAGATGAGGTATTTACAAACTAACTGCTGAAAATTTCCAAGGCAATGAAACCCTGAATACCCTAAGGAAACCAGGATTTAGAATTGTGAAATAGTTGGTATCAGCATTTATACGCAGAAAACATCACCTTCACCTCTTAGCCAAACAAGCTTTATTTTCTTTCTGAGTGGCAACAGCATCTGAGTAACTTGTTCCCTGAACAGCCGTTGGCACTTCACGCTCTCCTACAGACTGATGCTGTTTATACATTCACCGGTTTTGTGTCTCTCTGACTTTAGCCTTCCAATCCCAGCAAAATGTATCTGTTGATTACACCAGGCAGAAGGTAAACAATTGGTTGGTCTTCTGTTGCCTTAACCATTACCATCTTTTTCCTTTCTTCTTGTTTTCTTTGGTTGGTTTGGGTTGTTTTGTTTTCCTTCACAGCTCCTGATTCACCCCTAACTTCAGTCTGTAAATAAATAGCTTTAATATAGCCTTGTCCTTCTCTTGCCCTCTCCTACCTTCCCCTCCGCAGCCACCTGCCATTCCCACCAAAAGACTGGTTCAGACCCTCACATCTGACATGTCCATAGCCATGTTTAACTGAACCCAGTCTATGCCTGTCTCCAATCAAAAGTTAATTTTAAACCTAAACAGATGTTTGTCCCCAATGTTTACATAGTTGATCTATTAAGAAGACAAATGTTCTCTTGGCCTTGGTTGTTCTAGATTAACCAAGCTCAATTCTCTTCGGGTGTGACCGATAGGGAGCAGGCAATGGTGGTTTTGCTCAGTTGGTGGCTGGGGTCAGTGGCAGACCTGGACGTGAAGCCAGGGACATCTCTGTGTGTGGGTACCTGCTGGGTACCCCCCTCAGGGCCTGCTCACACCGACAAGGATCAGTCTGGGTCCACTTCTACACTGATGCAGGTGTATCATTTTCAGTCCTGGACGGCTTCGCTTTGGTCAGAATACGGATGGACAAAATGCACCTGGATGTGTGAAGGAGGACCTCTCTTCTTGAATACAGTCTCCAATCTCACAGTTTACCGTGAAGATTTTCCAAACATGGCTGTTAAGCAGTTGAGCTTTCTTCTTTTTCTGAAATGTTGTTATTAGCTCTTTAGACCGTATCCTTAAATTTGGTAAAGCTGAGATGGTTTCTGATTGGTTTGAAGGTGTGATTCTGTGATTCTGTGTTATTTGTTTGTTTGCCTCAGGCTGAGGCTCTGACCTGTAGCGCTCGCTGTAGGTGACTTGCCCCAGTGGTATGACCCCAGACTTGCTCACAGATTGCATGAACAGAGCACTCAGTGGGGTACCGATGCGTCAAAGTGCTGAGCAGGCACCACCGAAATGCTGAATGTGGCACATATCTCAATGCCCTCTGCAACAGCGGCTGACTTGAGAACAGCCCAGGAAACACTGCTTTAGAGTGCATATGTATAGGGGGAAAGGAGGAACGTAATGATGCTTGGAAAGGAGTTATCTTTTGCTTTTACTCTCTGCTTATTCAGTCCATTTGTCTGGTGCTCCAGCTGAGAAGGAAGCTCTTAGATGTACCAGTGTGTACTGTAATGGCACATTTGCTCAGCTACATTAAACTTCGGTGTATTTCTATATCTCAGATGGCAGTCATTTTTTTTATTTTTAGTTTTAGTTTTAAAGGTACACTATGATAAGATTTGGGAGATTTTTAGGGGACATTGGGAGTGTGAAGTTCATCTGTTCATTTCTTTCAAAAGTGTATGGCAGGTCAGCAGAAAGGAAGTGTCCTGGCCTCATCCTAGCTGCAGCACACTGAGTCCTCCTCTTTCTCCTGGAGATGCTGTCTTCCCCAGAAACTCCTGGACATGGACAGAGGAGAGAGGATTCCCAAGTGAAGGACAGGACAGACAGAAGGAAAAACTGAAGAGCCAGAGCCAGCAAGGAAACAGCACGACAAACATGGGTGGGTGACTCCTGAGGAAAGCAACATCAAAGCCACAACCAAACAGGAGGCAGGAAAAAAAAATCACCCTTTCCTAAGGTCTGAGAGAGGGAGATGTGGTGACTCAGAAAGTCACCGAGTTGTTAGTTTGAAACCAAGACTGAAGGCAGAGGCCGGCTTTGCTACAACAGTCAGAGCTGGGAAGATCCTTAAGTTCTCTGCTGTCCTCTGCTTCCATTTTGAGTTTTCTTGGATTTCAAAGGATGTTTTTCTAGTTTCTGTTCTAAAAAAAAAAAAAAAAAAAAAAAGCTCATAAATATTTAAAAGCCCTTTTAATCTTCTGGGAGTGATTACTTCCAAGGAAGAGATTTATGCATATCTACCACAATGTTGTGCTTTATTCAGGGTGAGCAGTTCCAAAATATCTCTTCAGTCCTGCTTGGTGGTGGTCGCTGCGGCATTTGACTGCGCTCGAGAAGGAGAGCACAGGTTTGGGCTCTGCAGCTTCATTCCATTCCTTGTTTGCTGAAGTCAGTTGACTGTACAAACTGAGCAGACGACTTGGAATTGTAGTTTACTTGCTTATGCCTTCCTCCCAGCTGGGTATTTTGTGTTCACAATTGTATTTCAAAATGTAGCTATCTGGGGTGTCTCATGTTTGGATATGCTCAGAGCAAAATAAGAAATGGCAGAGCCACATTTTACATGGTGCCGCGGTCAGGTTAATAAACCTTGCAAGCTTTCCAAATACTACGTTGTTGTGCTTGAGCAGGGCTTGCCACCTCAAGCACAATGTCATTTTAAATATTGTTATGTAGCTTCTGCATCTTCAAAGATTTGTGTCCAGTCAGCTGAAAACGCGAAGTGACTGGGGTCATTTTCATCTGCAGAATGCCAAGTAACGTGCCCTAAAAAAAATTGTATTTGTGCCAAAAACATGTACACAGAAACGATAGCTATATTTCCAAGCTTTAGGTTTGGTTTTAAGCTGGCTAAGAAAGAAAGCTTATTTTTAAAATCAGCAACCAGGTCTATAAAAAGATATGATACACCAGAAACACACTAAAATAGCCTTATGTGAATGCACAGTATGCTTCCAGTGATAATACTAACAATGTGTCCTGTGTACATAATCTTATTTGCATGAAGGACTAACAGGGTTCTGCTTTATGTGACCATATACGTGGTGGAAAATTGACCAGATTAATGTTCACTTGACAAGCTGAGATCTCAGGTATGCTAATAGGTGTTTTAATGACCAGTGTAAACAACGCCTGTGTTTTTAGCTGGCAGTGAAATGTCTTTGAACCTGTAAAACAGGAATGGAATATAGGCTGTGTTTGTTGAGGATGTTGAGGATAGGAACAAGGGAAAGGCAAGCAGTACTTATAAAATGTGGCTAGAATGTTTCCTATACTCAGTCAAAAACCCAGGAAAATGTATTTTTAAACTTTCTTAACTAGTGCAGCATGCTCTGTTTCTTAGGGGAAGAATTCTGGTTCGGCAGCTTTGTGCTATGGCAATTAGGCTGCTGCCAGCTAGCAGGCAGCGCTCTGAGCCGCCCAGCAGTTAACGAAGAGGCTGCAATGCAGGTATAAATTGGCTATGCTTCCTGCAGTAGGGAAGCTGCCTTTTGTTGCTTGAAAGCACTTTTCACATTTTTCATGCGTTCTGCCAGAAATCCACCCAGAATTTTTCTTCCCCAGGAGAAATTCCCATTTTTGTGAACTTGAAAGTCTTCATAATTCAGGTGGAGAAACAGAAACCAGCTGTGACAAGATCAGAGATTTCAGTTAAACCTCACACATCTGGAAATGCTGACGAAATTCCTGGGAAGTGTGGAACAGTTCATTTGCCAGTTTTCAGACCTCACCAAACTGAAGAGATCTCGAGGAGCTCACCCCAGTCGTAGAACATGGGGTTTAGCTAATAGCTCCAGTGGTGATTTTTGAGCAACTTCTGCTAGCTCAAGGAAGGCATCTCCATGTTTTCAGGATCTGAGAGACAGGTTGCGGTCATGACTGGGTAAGAACAGGATTGTTTCCCTGTAACGAGCAGGAAAATCTGCACTGATCTCCAGAACAATGAATGAGAGAAGAACCTCCTGATCTTCTGGCAGCACCAAACACAAACTTCTGCCTCTTCAGTTTACTGTATCTGAGACATGGAGATAGGTTGACTTTGTGATTACCTAATATTGGTATTACCATACTGCAACAGGCATGTACTTTAGGGTTTCCAGTATTTTTAAGAAGACATTCAGCATCCCGACTCCAAAATGTCCTAGGCTGATATTTAATATTTATGTTTAAAAGGAAAGGAACCCAGCAGCCTGGTCAATATTAAATATCTTTCTGTTGCATGCAATAATAGAAAGTCAGAGAACTTATGTTTTATACAGTATGGTCCTTTTTCCTGAACAGAAATCCATTTTCCGATGATAAATACATCGAGAGAGGTGAACGAAAAATTTAATATATTAAGTTTTCTAGACATTTTACTGGCAGTGCTAATTTTGATGGAGAAGATGGAACTTTTCAATCCTTTCTAAATCTGGGAAGACAATAGATTTGAAAGAGACACTGTTAGTAATTCTGTGGTCTAGATTTTGACCTTTACAGTCATACAGTTTGCTATTTTTAATTTATATTCAAGTCATTTCGTTTCCATTTTTTTGAAAACTTCTTTGAAGTAAAATTTGACTCATGCAGTTACTACTATTGCTTTTGTTGCTTGAACTGTCTGAAGTAGATTTGTCGAAAATAATTTCTTAACTCAATCCTTCCTAGAAGACATATAAAAACAAACCAGAGGAAATAAATATTAAGAGGGAAAAAGCTATAGAATGTGATCATACTAAATAAGACGGAAAATTATGGAATCCATGTTAATGATGTCTTTTCTAGTTATTTAGAAAGGAGAGATCATTGTTACCCAAGAAGAACTCCTGTTACTTCGTCAGGATTTATGGCTAATGTTAAAGGGGGAAAAAATGGAGGTTTTAAGAATTTGGAGAAAAAGATATGGCATATTCTGGAAAATAAACCAAAGCTACTGTCTGCATTGTATAGGGTAGACAATAGCACGCTGCAGGACATTTAGTGAAAGAACAACGTAACATGATGCTTGTATGTCATGTTAATACCCTTGTCTGAAAGCTCAGAGCCCAGTGGTACCCCGACCCAGGAAGGGACAGTGCCATTCATTGCAAAGTAAGTGACACCAGTAAAATTCAATTAGATGTGACTGTTACATTCTGACTCTGCTACATAAAAGGGAAACACATATATTCATTTTAACTTGAGTATTCAACTTCTTCCTCACTTCGTTCACATGGGAAGATGTATTACCCCACTGTCCCATGAATCAATTTTGTCACTACATTTCTTTCATTGCTGGAAAAAGGACATCAAAGTCCCTGTCTAAATTTAAAACTTCCTTGCCTTCACTGCAGTCTTCTCAATATAGAGAAAATCTTAACCTCTGTGTACATTTACCCACAACAAGTAAAAATTTCCAGAAAGACATTTTTAATTTGAGTTCAGAATCCATGTTCAGAGGTTTTCCTGCTTTATGTTGAAGAGCAGAATAGCTAAGCTAAGCTTGAAGAACTTATGTGGCTTTTGCAAATTACAAAGACAGCTTGCTTCTGCACGTTACACAGAGAGGAAACAAAACCATTTATGTGGTGAAGGGAAGAAAACAGGCAGGAAATAGCAGACAAACCCAAACAAGAGAAATAGGGGCACTAGAAAGCTAAATAGGTTTCAGGAAGCCCTTTTTCCTGCATGCATGAGCTAAACTTATTCTTCCTCAGAGGGCTGGCACAGCCTGCCCTGATTAAGAGTCCTGGGAGGTGAGGAGCATCTCCAGCCAAAGGCAGAGCACCCAGCAGCACTGCTCTGATGCTGCAGAGCAGCAGATTTGTGTCTGTCCCATGACTTCTTCCACCAGAAGCTACAGAGGGGCTGCAGTCCTCACCTGCACTGCTACATCACCTTCTTTTCTGGGCTGGAGGATGGACATGCCACATCTCCTCTTGGAGAAGCCTGGGCAACACCAGTCGATTGGGGAAGGCCCGTTTGGAGCTTTATGTTGTTATGATGGGGAATGGTCTTTGACATTGAGAACTTAGAAATGAGAATTTCCAAATCAAGGAAGACTTTCTGCCTGCAAGTGGAGCGCACATTTGTTTCTCTGTGTACGCCCTGCCATCAGACTATCTCAAAGTACTTGCCAAGTACCTGACAGTGTTGGGGAATGAAATGAGATGGCTAAGGGAATCACCTCAACTGTTTGTCTCACATCAGAAGAAGCTGGGGGCAGGAATTAAGAGCGAGCTCAGGAAAAGTACTTTGTTCCAGTGCCATTTTATAGGTGCTTGTTTATATAGTCCAGAGGCAAGAAGATGGGAGGGGCTATTTCTTCATAGGCAGAACTAACAGCTAGCAGAATTGTGATAAAACACCTAGGAGAATCTCTAAAAATGGAAGTGAGTATTTGTATAGATCCATACACAAATTCCATTTACTTTACTTTTTTTAAGTGCATGCCATATGGACATTGAGTGCTTCCTGCTAACAGTATATATGTGCTGCCTGTGATCATTACCCTGGAACAGGAAAATTGGAACTTAGAAAGGATTTTGTTAATAAGCCTTTTCTAAATGACACTTTTACAGTCCACCTCTCAAAGGAGTACAGTGCCAACTTTGTTGTGAGGCAGATGGTAGTGAAAAAGGTGGATGTGACTCTGATCATTTAGCAGGGAAATTAATTTATGTGATACTAACCAGCCTCCAAATTGGGTTTATTGGCTCATTACAGTTTCTCCAAAATGCCAAAGCTTTATGTTTTAAAGAAGCTGAAGGTTATTTTCAGGATATTTTTAAAAGAGAGAGAGAGGAGAAAATTGACTGAATGACTGAGGCTCTGTATTAAAGGTAAGATGACAACTTTATAGAACTTTGAATGAGGGACTTTGCAGATCAGTGAAGGACTGTTCAGGAAATTTTCCTGTCTGGTGGTAAAATGTGTCTTTATCCATCCTTGGATACGAACATATGAATGTTCGTAGCTTATTAGCATTGTACTTCTGACATGGATACACTTTTCATTGAGCAAAGTTAACTAAATATGCCATAGCCTAGCGTTAGAGCATGTTTTATTTTTACAAACAAAATTCTTTTATCCCTTCATAGGAGAATAACTCTGTGTCTATTTAGTTTACTAAAGAGAGGAAATTCAGGATGAAAGTTGGACAGCAAAGAGAGGATTGTTCTTTACATTTCAGTGTTTTATGTCAGATGGGTAATCTTTATATGACACTTAAAAAGTTCTTTCCTGGCTGTGGAGATCATTACAAAGAATGTAGAAGGTAACTAATGGGCATCATGTATAGCTTTAATTTTACTGATTTCTGTTTATGAGTAATAAATCAATGTCTCTCATATTTGTCATGCCACATTGGTGTGTTAACTTTTTTTCCCCAAGTACTATATTATAACTCATCAAGACAAGATTGTGTATTTTATCACAACTTGTTGCGGTCTATGGTACACTGTTGTGCTAAGGATGATTAGAAGTCTTTAGTACCAGCCTGCCTGAGGAAACAATTACTAGTGTTCCTAGATCTGGTGCTTTAAACTTCATTGCTTCACTTCCTTCAAAGTAGTTATTTGTGCTTGTAAATAATCTAAGCTAAAGAGGATTTTATATAATGTATTATGATATGCAATCTGATGAGATTTATAAAGATTCCTTAAAATTCCTGAAGTTTTATTAGGCTGCTGTAGTCAACTGTTATCTTTAATGATTTTTTGACATTTCATGTAATACACACACTGCAACTACAAGACTGTACACTGGTCTGTAGTTTGGTTTTAAATATTTTTCCTTAGTTTGTGTTTACCTTAGTATGAATTATTTTAGTGGTATAAAATTAATTTCCAATAGATTTTTTCAAGAACAAGTGGTATTTTAGGCTTTCTATTTTTATCACAACCATTTTTTCTAACTTCACGGAGTGGAGACTTTAAAAATGTTAGCAGTTTGGATCCAGACACACCCGCACAGAAGCACCGGTCGTGATGTGGGTAATAATCCCAGATTAGGCTAACTCCTTCATATCCACTGGATGGGGGTTTTTATAGATCCTATGCTGCAACCTGAAATTTGCAGGATGCACATGATTGCTCTAGCCACTTGAAACAGGGGCACTGTCATGGTTGCCTTGTTTTCATTTGGTGAGCTGGTATTTATCAGTAGAAAAGGAATTATATACAATTCCCGAAAAAGGACAAGATGCTGAGAGTCAGAAACTAGTTGTTTGTGGCTTTTGAAGGTTTGGGGAAGGCCTACTTATCAGAATTCAGGCTCCTTTTAAAATAATGAGCAAAAATTTCTGATTTTTTTTTGGAAATGGGAGTGTTTCACAGACACTCAGATGTGTCTTCTATTACATTTCAGTCCTGTACTAATACTCATTTTCTCCAGAACAGATTGCCTGTAATTAGTTGAAATAAATACCTGGTATGGAGTTTAGGAAATCCTCCAGAAGGACTTGGCTAGAATGAAGGATTCCCAAATCCCAAATTGAGACCTAAAATAGTTCTCCCTAATCCTAATATTTATGTTTAGTAGCTGCAACCCTGTTTGACTTGGAAGTTTTCAAGGCAGCTAGAGCTCTTCTTCTAGTCCCCAGAAATGCTTTTAATTGTGCAATGCAGTGTGTCTTCTGCCTAGACTATTGTTAGGGTTCAAAAATTAAGTTTGACTACACTTCGCCCTGATTCTGCCAACCTGATTTGGTTTTTCGGAAAGTCTTGCATGCGGGATGTCCCCACAAAAACAGCTGTGATCACTTTAGGTAGCAAATGGGAGGAAGTGGTAAAAACTGCACCAAAACTTAGAGGTCAGAGCATTTATGTAGGTGACAGCCACACACCTTCTTCACAGGGAACCATCCCCTCCCCTGCCTTTACAAGGATAAAAGCTTTTTCCTCCAGTCCTGCTTCAGGTGGCAGGTGTAGATCAAAGTGGTCGAGGTGGTTAGGATATATTGGGCCAATAAGAACAAGAATTTCCTCCCTGTTAGTTAGGCTTTTATTTCAGTTACAGCCTCATTCTTCCATAATTTATGCTGGAGTCTCTCTACCTGTTACAGTTGCTTGACTTCTTCAAAAAATCAATATGGTTGTAAACTTTTAAAGGGCAATTAGAGACAAAAGAATTACATATGAAGCTTGGTGAAATGAAATGGAGCAAAGGAAGAGAAGGACGGCTTATCAAATGTTTTCCAATAACGTTACTGGATTGTGAAGTAGCTCCCTGTGAAAAACTGTAGTAGTCCAGTAATCTGTATAAAATACCATTGCGGTGGACGAGAGCTGCATGAGCACATCTTGCAGCATTAGCTAACCCCGGCAATGATACGGGTGTGAATTTATTAGGACTTGAAAAAAACTAATGCCCTCCTGCATGCACCAAGACACACTACAAGTGGGAAGTGGAACCATGCTTGGTTTATAGCTCCCCACAAAGCATTAATCCAAAATCTTTATAAATATGAATGAATCATTAATCTTCTCTTTTACAGTAGACAGATACCATATTAGAAGATTCTGAGGCTGATTTTATCATTACATAAATTTACGTTAAAAAAAAATGTAAAAAAAAAAGTGTTTCCATACCCTAGGTTCATCATCTCCAAATGTTTTCCTTTTGCAAACCTACTTTTGATTGCTGGTTCTGGTTTCTATCGAACTAGCATAGGTGTTTGACAAGTAAGTGCTGCAGCTTTCTTTAAGACTGAGAAGAACACATGCTGCTATCCATAGCACAGGCTTCTTTGGCAATGCTTCTATTTTATTAAAAATTACCTAATTTTTCACCAATCCATCCTAGTAGTACTTTGAAGGAGAATGGTGAAGGAAAACACTTGTTTTTTCAAGATAGAGACATTGTGGGCCAATTGTCCAGACTAGAGCTATCCAAAAGTGCTATCAACACCAATCTTGTCATAGGATTAACCAGAAAGCACAATTTCCCTCCACACCAGCTCCTGGCATAGAACTTCGTTGGTCTCTCCCCAGGTCAGAATGTTTTCATCTTGCCTTTGTCAAAAAACATGCAGGATGAGACTTGGAAAAGTCACTGAAAAGCAGAAAACAGGTAATTTTCAGTGCAGATCACACTTCTCCTTGCCTGTGAGGTAATTAAGGGCTGACATTGAATGCTAAGATCTGAGTCTGTCCAGATTTTGAGGTGGAATCTTGAGGAACCCAGTAACGAGCACCCAAAACACAGCTGATAATGGCTTATGCTTTAGAGTGGGGAAAAAAAATGCAAAGGAAAGGGCCTGTTACATGAAATGCTGCAGGATTTCTGCTTCTCCTAAATCTATGGTAGTTGCAAGTGTTCACTGCCTAGAAAAGCTAAGCAGACCTATGATATCAGACTCTGAGATCCCGTGGGAACATATAGTATAGTTGACTTGGTACTGAGTGTGAACTATCTGGACTGAAAATCCACACACCCCTTCCAAATATCATTCCTTTTCTATTCAAATGTGAATCTTCACTTGCAATACTATCTTCTCATTTGATAAAAAAAAAATAAAATAATCAAATACTACAAAATGGCTTTGAAAAATCCCATACACCATGCTCTGGATGATCATCATTTTAATAGATTGTTTGTTATTTAAAAGGATTGTGGCATTTTATAACGCCCAGACCACACTTTTCAGAGTCGCCTAGTTGTGATTGCCACCCCAGGTTTTAAGTGAGTATTTGAGGCATGTCACAGCCAGACTTTCAGAAAATAGCAATCTTTTATCTAAGAACCCAGATCTGTTTAAAACGAATTACTTTAGCTACCCCAGAACATTTGAAGCGAGGTTCCTGAAACCTTCCTACAATAAGCAGCACAGTGACAAGGTGTACTCACCATTTCACAAGGCATCATTTAGGCACATGGTTCAGCAAGGTTTGCTCAGTGACTGCAATAACACACAGAATTAGTGTTTCTCCTTGTGCTTTACAGCATTGCAGATCTGGGAGTGGGAACACCCAAGGAAGACATGCAGAACAAGGTGGGTCTCTCGCTAGTGCTATAGGGAGACCTGTGCAGACACATCAGAGCAGCACTCTAGAGCTGGCCTGTGTCTGCCATCACTGGTGATGTGCTAGAGCTAGTAGGATGGGGTGCATCAAATTACCTAATTCCGACTAGATCAAGCCCAGTTCCTGAAGAGCCTTTGGTTTGCTTTAGGATTACAGTCCATCACAATACATGTTCTGGGAGGATTATTTGCTTCAGGGCAGCGTGTGATTTGAACTTTCTCCTTGTACAAGTGATGTGCTTCAGTCTACCCCTGAAGATAAAGTGTTGGCTGCTATGGGAGCAACGTGCAAAAGTGGTTCTGCAGGATGCCACTGGAGTCCCAAAGTGCTTGCAGTGAGCCAGGACTTAAAAGCCCAGTTGGCACCATGCCACTATTTTTCACAGAAATTCTTGGGCATCTCTACTCTTCCTGGTATTCTGCTGTTCTGCTATGATAATACTGTTCTAGTAGTGTGTGACACCTTGCGCTTTTTGCAATACCCATATTAATTCCTCCCCCATTCCGTTATTGCTTGTGCCCTAGTCCAAAATCACAGCACTGGCAATAGTAGCTCTGAAGCTAATTTTTGTTTCTTTAACCCCAAGAAACAACATTAACCATGTTTTTTCATTGTCAGGAACGTATACTATCAAAGTCCTTAAGCCTGACTATTTATTTACCTTGGTGTATAAGGTTGACTGTTTGCCGACATTAGGAAAGACATGGGAGTCTATTTGTTAGTGAGTTTTTTTCATATGTATCCTGGCTTTGTTAAATGGGCTAAAGCCAACTAAATTCTTGACTGTCAATCACCCATTGTCTTGGTTCATTACACAATCCATTTCTTAAGG
>NW_009649306.1:350079-360676 GCF_000708025.1 Charadrius vociferus
ATGGAACCTGATTTGGAAAAACTCAATGGAAGTTATTTAAGGAGCCTTAGCTTCAAATGAAAAATATGAAACAATTTACTTCTCAGTGGGGAAAAATGTGGGTTGGAGAAAGAAAAAGGCAGTGAAAGAAAGAAATGCAGATATAGAATCACAACTCAGTCCAGAGTGTGGGAGCCCAAAACACAGCAGGAGTAATCCATGTAATGAACCAACAGTCTGAGAAACCCACAGGGAGTTTCCAAAACATTTTCCCTTTGGAGAAGATAAAAATAATTTCCATAAGAATTATAGTCAGAGGCTTATAACCAACACAAAGATAGTATACTATGTTTTTAGCCAACTGTTTCTCCACCGTGGCTGGTAAAGCCTTGCTCCTGCCTTCAGATAATGGACTTTGTTCTGTAGCTCACGCAGGGGAAAGATCCTTGTCTCAAAGTCCTGTTGTCACCTCCCAGCAATGTGTTGCTATCTTTCTATCTAGATATCTTGACACACATGCATATATCCAAGTGACATAATTGTGACGGTGTCCTCACCCTCTCATTCCCAAACCCCCTCTCTCCCATAACCCTGCTCAAGCTGTAACCACCAGTGGTGGTCATAATGGATATGTCTGGTCATGATGGCAGCATCTGGCTCAAAGTGGATTCGGGGGAGACAGACAACAACACAATAGCCAGGGGATAAGTTGATCGATCAATGCACTCACCTAACCACAGTACTTGTACTCAAGACAAATTTGGAAGAAACAAACATCTGTGATCAGTATGCAAATATGACTATAGGTCAATTATCTTACCCTCATAAATAATGAACAGTTCAACAGTCCTTTGAGCTCTCCTGCCCAACAGTGGGCTGTACACCAGGATCTCCCCTTGGGTAGGGATGTCTCTCAGGGTTACTCCTCGAGGTTGAGAGATTCCTTGCCACAACAGATCCTCGGTAAGTGACTAATAGCATGCTAAACTCTGAAGCTTCACTAAGGTTAGATCTTAGAATTGATTGTGTACATATAATCCTTTAGACATAAACCGTTGACCAAGTCTGGGACTAGGACTCGATCCAGCCACAGTTAGACTCCTCTCTGAGAAGGAGTTCAGAAAGCAAGAGCGTGCTCTCTGAACCCTGTGACTCCATGGGAGGTCTCCCTGACAGTTCTGTCTGACCTTGTCCTCGATGCCGTAAATAGCCAAGGGGACCTTGCCATCAAATCTTGTTAAACCACTGTCTCAGTTACCATTGACCTTTGTTAACTCACTGCTTTGTATCAATAAAGTATATTGTTGCTTCTCTCTTATGAGTGAAGTGCATCACTCTATGCGTGACAATAATACCGCTATAATGTTGGGTTTTGTTCTGAGTTGAGCTTGAAAAATCGTTCATGGCACTTTTTAAAAGTTTTAATTCATCCTTTTCTCTCTTAATAAATTTCGCCAAAACAATTCTATGGGGGGTTCTGCATATTCATTTTTTAAAAAAATATTCCTTATGTCGTGGTTTAGCCCCAGCTGGCAACTAGATACCACGCAGCCGCTCACTCGCTCTGCCTAGTTGGGATGGGAGAGAGAATCAGAACAGTAAAAGTGAGAAAAACTTTTGGGTTGAGATAAAGACAGTTTAACAGGTGAAGTAAAAGCCGCAAACACAAGCAAAGCAAAACAAGGAATTTATTCACTGCTTCCCATTGGCAGGTACATGTTCAGCCATCTCCAGGAAAGAAGGGCTTCATCACGCGCAGTGGTACCTTGGGAAGACAAAACGCCATAACTCTGAACATCCCCCCTTTTCCTTCTTCTTCCCCCAGCTTTATACACTAAGCATGGTATCATATGGTATGGAATATCCCTTTGGTCGGTTGGGGTTAGGCTGTGTCCCCTCCCAACTTCTTGTGCACCCCCAGCCTACTCGCTGGCAGGGCGGTGTGAGGAGTAGAAAGGCCTTGACTGTGTAGGCACTGCTCAGCAATAATGAAAACATCCATGTATTGTAAATACTGTTTCCAGCACAAATCCAAAACTTAGCCCCATACTCCCTACCATGAAGAAAATTAACTCTACCCAAGCCAAAACCAGCACACCTTAGCATATGTGTTGCAGCAGAAGCAGGATATTCACTATTTGCAATTTACTTTAACTGTATAAGTAGGTTTTAGTTTTTGGTTCATGGATACTCAGCACAGTAGTATCAAAACCCCTTGTGTCAACAAATTTTTTTTTTCAAGGATTAATCCTCAGAAAAAAGTCAGGAAAATATCACAGTTCTAAGGATTATAAAATTATGGTTAAACAGTTACATTATTACCAGTGAAAACAAAGCACAGCATTCAGTGTAACTAGGTTTTCAAGAGTTTCATCCATGTTTCTTGTGAATTCTGTGAATTACTATGTCTTTTTTAAAAAACGATGGTAGCACTGGAAATAGTATGTAACATAGCCAGAACTTAAACATGAAATAGGCTGGTCAGTCAAAGCCAGTGTTAAAAGAAAAGCAGTGAGCACTGAAATATTTGAATCCTTCTGTTAAGGTGGTGGTTGGAAACCATGAGGAAAAGAGTTTAAAAACCCAAACCAAACTCCCTGTGCTGCTTTCTTGAACAACCTATTAAAGGCCAAGCAGAAATTATTCCACACTCAGAAAAATGGAAAATTTCTGTGTGTCCAGCTCCACCACTGGACTGACAAATCTGACACTGAACTTCCACTCCCTTAGTGAGGGCCCTATTGCAGCTTCTCATACTGGGCAAGGTCCTTCAGCATGTCTTTGGACCATGACACCACCACTAAACCTCCAGCCATCAAGTTGCTTCATTCAGCAAAATCCAGACGGACTCGTGAGTCGAGGATATGAAATAATTAACCTTGAAATCTGTTTCCATCCTCTTACTTTGAAGTCCCGTATTCCCAAATGTCAGAAAGTACAGGTAGAAATACTGCTGAAAACACAAGCAAATACTTTCTGTGCTTAATGCAACCAAGGTCGCTTACTCTAGAGCACCTGATGTAGCTGTGGAAGGATACATTGCCTGAGGGTTTGAACTGAAGGAGAAAGAGTTTGCAAAACTCAGTTATATTGGTATTAATAGAATGCAGCCAGATGGTGCAGTCATCAATAATCTAAAAATATCCCTGGTGCATAGTCAAAAGCAAAGTGGCATGAAAATTAAAGTAAAAAAATTGCACTCACCAATAATGTCCTAAAAAACCTTTAATGGCCACTCACCCTATATTTGATGAAAGGTCAATGTGTAGATACAGTGAAAGCCTTTTGCAAGGGGATTTATTCAGAAATGCAGCTTTTTGATATGGAAAGTCATTGAAAGAGAATCTTGCCATCACCTGACTGATTTTAATGTTGTGCTCTTATGCAACTGAGTGAGAATAAACACTTTATACAGTGGCTTTAAATGACACCAAATTTTTATTAGAAAAAATGCACTCATCCTCCTCTACACTTGGCCCACTAAATGAGTCAAAATTCTTCTGACAAGCCTGATTCATCATTCTTGTGTGGGTTTTGATATTGTTTATACACCCTTGTGCAGAATGGGCATGAGTTTACCATTCTGATCTGGTCCTATTTGTGCAGCTTTTGACAACTGTCTAAGGTACAGCGGTAACCAAAATAATTTTCATCAAAATAAAAATATATTTATTTGTATTTATATATAAAGCTATGAAACTACCATAACTAATATGTATATGATAGTTGCTCAACTAATATATACATATATATACACATATATACGTGTATTTGTGGTGATCCACGCTGCCATCTGCATAGAAACAGTTCTAGTCCTCAGCTGCTACATTTTTGCATTACTGTGAACCTCTCCATTTAAGACTGTGGTTGATAGCTGAGTGAAAGAGGGTAAAATAACCATCATAGCAAACATTTATTTCGATGTTTATTTAAATGCTAATAAGATTTCTAATATTTTTATAGACATTTATGAGCAAGTAGTCTACTGGTAAGACTTAGCAATTAGTTAATACAAGCTTTACATTTAGCAATATTGATTAGAAAAAAAAAACACATTTGCACATTTTTAGAACGCTTACCTGGGCATAATGTGGAGGTTTGGTTTTCTCTATGCCCAGGGGAGGAAATGCCACCAAGAATAAACCAATTTTCTCTTTGCTAATCCCTGAAGATAAAAGCTGATATAGCACATTTTTATTTTGTGTACATAAGCTATTTCTCACTAACTCAGTCTTTTTATAGTATATGTCAAAAGGCAAGTTGGATGGGTTTTGTTGTTGTTGTTGTTGTTGTTGTTCCCCCCGCCCAGTATTCCCTAACAACGAATCTGTGAGCCTTTGTTCTATGCAAAATCAAATATCTATTGTATGCCTTCAGAGATCTACATGCACAGGCTCTGTAAAAGAAAGAGTACACAGAATTTCTCAGGGCATGTCAGCTTTCATGAGACCGAGCATCTCTTCAGTAACAAGAGAAGCAAATAGAACAAGACATGGCAGGAGATTATACTTGTCCAGTGGAGGAAATAGCACAAGTGCCTGCCACAAAGCCACCTCGGCCCCACGACTGCCTCTATGGCTCAAAGAGACAACAACTTAGACCAGTAGTGCTTAAAGCAGTGACGTACAGGAAAGCATCAATAAAACTTCAGAGCAGGAGAAGGTCTAAGAAAAAATTTCTTTGATTTTGGGTTTGGGTTTTTTTTGTCTTGGCTCACTTTGCCCCCCTGCTGTGTACCACCAACCTTCTCACAGATTCTGCTTTTCAGAGGCAGCTCTGGGTTGGGTTGCTGAGAGCCACATGGGCTGCGGGAAAGAACAGAGCACATAGCTTTGGCAGTGATGGCTTTCCTAAAGTGTCAAAAATGATCTTTTTAAGGGGAACAGACACCATGAAAGTGGGATGGGAGGTGGAGGTTGGGATGTAGAGTTTGGGGCATGCTAGAGGTGACAATATATATAGGATATTCACATATGTGGCCATAAGGGGGGCCCAAATTAAAGAAGAGGAGGCCCAAAGAAGAAAGCCCAGTTTTAAAATGTTTGAGAACTGCTGAGAAGAAAAGCATTTGAAGGAAATCAGTAGATATGCAAAGGATGGTTTTGCTCAAGGGAGCAAGCAACTAAACAATATTAAGACAAGGTGTTCTGCTCAGCCTCATGTCCCACCATAGGTGTTTCTTATGGAAATGCAGCAACATCAAAAGCATATATAAAAATGAGAGTTGTGCTGATTTTTCAGTGGTGTAACCAACACCTGAACCTAGCCCAAATTTATCCAGTTCTGTCAATGATCTTCAATAGCTACTTCTGGGAATGATACTCACTTCTTTTCCTCAAAACTATTCACTCCTTGAACCATTTCAGAGTAGGAAGGAGCACTCTTAAGTCACATCATTGAAAACAAAAGACTAGCACCACCCAAAATGGAGGTAAAACATATCATTTTTTATAAAATTTTATTATTTTTTTGTACAGAAATAAGACTTGGGGTGTTGGGAGTGTTCTTACAGTAAAATAACAGCAGTTATAAAACACCTGAGACTTCTTTTTAACATCACCCCAAAAAACAATTCAAAGGGCCAAGATATCTTCATTAACAGGATCCTTTAGTCAAGTGCCCAGACTACCCATCAGAGATACTTAGAAAATAAGTTGGGTTTATATGTTACAAACATTAGAAAGAATACATTATATTTTTTTACAAAGCTGATGAATACCTATTCATTTTAAAGAATTCTGTGATTCTGTGATTTTAAGGCCATTCATTGGACAAGCACAAACACCAATATGGTTTTGGGCCTGTTTTATGCTTCCTTTGTATTTAGACAGATACTGATACTCTTATTTCTATCAATAATTTTTATTCATGCACGCTTCAGGAATGATTTCACGACGTTAACAGTGGTACTTGGGAAGGAAACCACTTTCCAGCATCCCCCTTTTAAGGGTAAATTTTTCAAAGGCACATAAGTGACTTAGGATCCTACATAATTTTCAAAAGTGATTTAAGCCCCCCAAGCCTAATTTCCTCACAGCCAGCAAGATTTAGGATTTGAAGGGATTTATTTAGATGGTTTTCAGCATTGTTTGGCAGAGGAGCACAACACAACTCCTCGGCCGCTCACAGCTTGGAATTTCAGCACCAACTTGAGTGCCTGTTCGCAGCTTGGGTTCCCTATACGGGAATTGCTAAGCTTGTAAGAAAGGGATTTTCAGCTTTTTAAGGCAAACAGCTGAGCAGGGAGCTGCCTAAATTAGCCAATAGTGCAAGGCTGAAGAATGGGGCTTATGTGTCTAAGCAACTGATGTGATGCCAGTTTAGAGGTGGCTCCCCTCGCTCAGGATCCTTGGCTGCGAGCTCTCTGCCGGACGCGGGCACCGCAGCCAAGTCAACTACTTAAGCAGCCTGTGCCCTAGTTGTCAAAACCTCTGCCTGACTTGAAGGCCGTCTCTGCTGAGCTTATTCTATTATTCTCATTATCCCTCATCCGTCACGTAGGCTGGAGTTGGGCTTTCCTTCCATCTAAAGGTGGCCTGTATTTATTTTTCTGACGTGGTCCTGGGAGACAGCATGCCTCAGGCATGCTGAGGATGCTGCTGGATGGCTAAGCCACTAATGAAAGGACTGTTTTGGTATCCAGGCTAAACCCCTGGTGTCAGGGTTTGCAGGACCGCTGTTTGAGGCAGGGCTCAGAGCAGCTCGTTACTGTGGTGCTGAGGTTCTGATTAGGCTGATTTGAATGCGCCAGATAGCAGCAGGTGGGAAGGTATTGTTACTGATTTGCACCAATGGTTTCACTGTGATGTGCTTTTGAAACTCTCAGTGAAGCCTCTTTAGGTGCATACCATGGTCTTGTGACCTGGCTTGAAGGAAATGAATTGTTTTTGAGAATGGGATTTATTATCCTAACCTATTTATGCTAGGGTCCCTAAAGATGATCAGTATCACCTCAGCATAAGTAACTAAATATTTGGGTATCTAAGTATTTCTGCGAATCTGAATAGTACATGCTTTAAAAATCATGGGTGCCTATCAGCATCCTCTAATACCTAAATACCCTTACAAACTCCCCTGAAACTATGTTTTGTTTAATTGGAAGGAAGTTTTTGTGAGCATCTGAACTTCAGTTCACAGATTGAACATTGAATAATAATAAACATATTCAAAAACTCCAAAAAGATCTTCTGAGTTAACTATTAAGCTATTAACTATTGAGACAGCTGCGCTTTCTATTTCAAGCTTCCTTATAGTGGAATGGGGCTTTATTATTTCACAGTTTGCTTTGAAGTCCTGCCACCTATTGGTTTATCAGAGCAATGATCAGATCGTCTGGATTTCTGCCTGTGAAACCACAAAGGAAAATGTATCTTACAATATCAATCCCTAAAAAGTAAGAAATATAGTAAGTGATCAGAAGTAATTTAGTCCCTTTGCAGTTGCCAGATAATTTTCTAGTGCTATATTAGCACCCCATCTGGACAAGACAATTGCTAAACTTTAGTTTCTGTCCTTTTGAATTCGGAAAAAAACCCCAACCCTCTTCAAAGATCGAAACACTGAAGCCCTGGAATCTTACTTAAAGGATGCACAGACTTCCCTAGAAAATTGTACATATGTTTATTGATGCAAAATAGATTTAAATATACAGATATGCATACACTACATTTACTTGTTTCAAGCCAAGTTGCACATAAATAACTCATTTCATAGCTGCAAACAGATCAATCATTCTGCCTTTATTTGCAAATGCATTCTTCTACACCACCAACATGCTGCACTGTGGGAATATTTTAGAATTCTCTTTTAGCTTATGTTATCTTGGTACCACATTACTTTCAAGATCCTTACTACAGACTCTAAAACTGTTTATAATGTCAAGAGCCTTTGAGGAATGGCAGCAGAGCACAGAGAGAAGCTGAGGTACATGAGCAGTGCAGGACAAAAGTCTAAGGAGTAAGCAACAGCTGTATGAGAGCAGAAATAAAACCTGTTTATTTCTAGACCTTCTGATACTTATATTTCTGAAATATTGTTAGGAAAGTGAGAATTTTTCAAGACATAGCTGAACCTGTTTTAACCTTAACTTTTCTTAAGGCTTTGTTCAGGAGACACTTCACTCTTGCATAGTTACTTTTGTTGCCTCTGATACCCTATTTCTCCCTGGTGTCCTCCAGGGCAGAATAAAAAAAAAAAAAAAAAATCACCTAAGGAGCAGAGTTTTGCATCTAATGAGGGACAGGCAGCCAGCCAGCCCTCTGCTTTCTCTGTGAGTACCAAAGCCATGTAGGCACGGATGATTGTGCAGAGGTAGCAACGATCAACTCGTCACAGCTGCAACATAGACTGTATAAAATAAGGCATTATTGTCAACATAGCTTGCCCTGACAGCTCAAGCAAGTTGTGTTGTGATTATTCATGCAAAAGGGTCTGGATAGAGAAGACAAAATATTTTAAGAAAAGGGCTTGAAAAATATATCACCAACAAGAAACTTCCAATCTGTTAACGGTTCTTTAAATATTGGGGACGTGAAACTGCTTAATTCACAAGCCTTGCTGTCTTCTGTTCATTATTTTGTGTACCCAAAAGAATCCACTAAAGTGCACTCCACACGATGACAGTGTGACAAGGGCCAATTTGTGAATAACTTGTCAACAGCTTGAATGAAACTCTAGAAATCCATAACAGGTGCTCGATAGCTATAATCGAGTGACAGATGGATTAGATACATGAAACCACAACAAACTGACTGAATGAGAGAGGGAGAGAGAATGAGGGTGAGAGTGGGGGAGGTTCATTAACTATAGAAGAGAGCAAAAATACATGAATTATTAAAGAAGCGGCATGAGCCAATTTGTGTGGATGCTTCCTGCTCATCTTCAGCAGGCCTGGGAAGAGGAGCAGCAATGCCAGCTACTACACACAGCAGCGATGGTCTAATATCTTGACTCTAGGCAGAGATGTACCAGAGCTTGGCACTGGCCTTGATTGCAGAAATCACTGTTATATTTTAGTGCACGCATAAGAGCTGATTCAGCAACGTACTTCAGCGCACGCCTTGCTGTAAGCATGTGAATAGCCCCATTAAGGTCAGCAGAACAACTGTGTTCAACTCACACTAACACATTTAAGCATCTTGTCGATTTTTTGTTCTCTGTTGTGGGATTTAAAATGCACAGGGATGAATCCCAGCTAGTATGAATTGTTACAACCCCCCTGGAGCCCTGGGGTCTGCTGCCGTAAGAGTCTGGAGTGCCTCTCAGGCACGGGCAACGATGGACCAAAGCTTCTCTGCAGTCTATAAGCAAGGGGGTTGGCCACCCGGGCCCAAACTGGGCACTGCAGGTCTCTCCCCGTGCCAGCAAACCCAGACGGCCTCTCCCGGGAGCCAGAGGCTGCCTGTACCCACTCCACAGGCGGGTGGCCTGCAACGCCGTTGATGATGGATATCCTGTGCTTTAAGCACCCAGTGTCACCGGTAGGTGCCTGCTGCCCACGCACCTTTGTGCCAGGTATGTCAGAAAATTATATTTAGGCTCAGCAAGGAACAATTCTCCTTAGTTCATGCCCAGCCTGTGTCTTCCACCTGGCCCTGACTGCAGGCAGGAGTGGGGCTTCCATTACCACTCTTCAGCTCACTCCCTCTCTGTCTCCAATGGGTTTTCCTTTAAATTATTTTTTTTCCTTTAAATTAAACCTTCCATTTCCTTATTTTCCTCCTGTGTGCATCGTGTAATGCCGCAATCCCGGATTTGCAATCATTCTATCCAAACAATGCTTTTCCACAGCTACCTATTAAGGGAACAAGCAAAACCTTGACAGCTGGTTTGCTTTTATAGAGTGACCTATCGTTTTTTTTCCTCACAAATCTTGCTGTGCCTAATATCTTCCCTCAGAGAAAAATTTGTGAAATTTTGGAACTGGTTTAGATAATGAATAAAATACTGTTACTGAATATTTCAGGTGCAAAACCAAAACTTGCTGTTGGTAAAAAAACACTAGTAACTTGATTTCTATTCTCTTCACTACAAATGTCATGTAAACGCATGAACCAAACTACTGCTTAGAAAAGGAATTTGCTGTGTAGTCATTACTGTACCACAAACCCCTGTGATAATAAAATACGGCCATTTTACAAACAGATACAGGATTTGAACTCCTGACATAGTTTAATCTTCTTGTACTTTGGCATAATTCTTGTGTTTTATGATATATTAAATCCTGCCATAGCCAAGGTTGCTCTGTTTACCTGGGGTGAGACTGTGCTCTCTGGCTGCATGGACAGTGATCCCCAAAATGTCACACTAGCACACTCATACTCACATATTAACCTTGAAGTGATAAATTCAGTGTCAGAATTAACCCAAGGAAGGCACTGTTTCATACTTGAATGCCTATCAGCTCCTAGCAGTGAAGAAGAAAGTTGAGCTCATAGATCCAGAATATAGTGAAAAAGCAGTCCTGTACAAGCACACAGGGCTTATGCACTAATTAAATCCCATTTTATCTAATTTAAGCTGTACTTCATAGGCTTTCTGCAGTGCATAGCTGCTTGTCTTGGATGAGAGAAAGATTTCATTGTAAGCTTTTTTTTTTTTTTTTCCTTCTGGCTGCAAT
>NW_009649306.1:360698-410363 GCF_000708025.1 Charadrius vociferus
GGAAGAGCGTAATATAAGAGAAGAAAAGATCATGAGCTCTGATAAGGACGTTCAGCTGTCACCACCAACCTGTTGGTAAGTAATGCCACTACAATGGCTAATGCCACTGCCTAAGATAGACCAAACAGGCACGTGTAATGAGCAATAAAAGCGCATTAAAGAAAATTGCAAATCCATAGAGAATCAATGATATTTCAGTCTCTGGAAGAGTTTGGGTGCCTGGGGTAGCTCTTAACCATTGCTTCTATAGAAGCAAAACTGAGACTGGAAATACTGACCTTAGAAAAAGTTTTCTGCTCAGTAAGTGAATTTCCTGATCTCATTCAGATCTGACTAAATGTTCCTCTATTTTGGCTGAGAAACCTATTTTATGTATATTAGCCTTGGATCTAGCAGGGTTGCCCTGTTCCAAAGTTAAAAAACCCCAAACTGATTGCATGCTCTTATGACTGTGCCTCCTTTGTAATGCACACTGTAATTATCACAATGTAGAGAATTTTGCCTGTCTGCTCCACAGCTGCTTGTGGGTGAAACAGCAACGCTGTGTGATGGAGCACACAGATGTTCAGCTTTTGAATCACTTCTTTGCATCCAGGCCTGACAGTAATTTCAGTGTCGGTGATCTTCAAGCATCTGATCCAGTGTTGGCTTTCTTATTTTGAGAAATCAGATCAAACTTTGGCCTTACAGATTTTAAAGAACTGAAGCAAAAAAGTGAACCTCCAGGACAAATGTGTAGACTGGAAGAGACTGGCAGTTGGAGCTTCAAGGAAATGCTTATGTTGAATATCTCTACTTTGCCTAACCTTTTTGAGGAACATCAGTAACACAAAGTAGGCAACGGGCCTCTTTCACCAGAATGACCATCTATTGAACAAGCACTGGACAAGTTAGTTTATTTTGTTTTGGCTTGGGTTTTTTTTGTTTGTTTGTTTGTTCTTCGTTCGATTTGGGTTGTGTTTGGTTCTTTTTTGTAGCTGGTAAACCAGGTATAAAATCTCTCTCTGAGCTCCCCAAGACTCCGTGAATGGCTGTATCACTGATTTACACTTGGGAGCATCCTAGAGACCACTTCAGATCTTGCTCGAGTCTACTTCTAACAGCAAGATGAAAGGAATATTATTAGTCTGCCCATTTCACAGATGGAAGGTGAGACAGAGGAAGCACCAACTTCTTCACAGTTGTAGATTCATGCACTTGCCTAAACAAATGGCAGACAAATGCCTGCACAAATCTTTCACTTCTCCATACATAGAAGTGAGAATTTGCACATGCACCATTTGCACATAGTAAACAGTTTGAAGTGTAAATGGTGTTTCAACTATGCAGATTTGCTTTTCTGACTCATCCTGTTAAGAGACTTCCCCAAGATCTGTAGGTTATAAGTGTTAGAGCCAGGAACAGCTGCAAGGAGAGTACCTTTTCCCTGGAATCGTGAGAGCAGCTGTTGAAAGAGAAGGTGTTCTCTTGATTGGATACTATGAACAGAAATTAGAGACAATCTGAAATGCTTCACATTCCAACTATTGCAAAATCCACTCACATAGATGATTAACTTCCTAGTAGCCCACATGAACAACTGAAGTACTTTAGAAAGCCATTATTTTAGCTTAAATAACATTTTACTTTAGCTGATCTGACCTGAGGACATCAATTTCTCCACAGTTTGATTTAGGTTAGTGCTTTCAGCTTGAGCCGGAAGGGAAAAGGAGTGTCAATGTCACACAAAAAAATTCCCTCATAATTCACCATCTTCCTAGCCAACTTGTGTGTACAATTTCTATATCAAAATAAAGGAAGCATGAGAGCACAGTTTTCACCCAAAAACATTTCCTATAGAGGTTGTGTCTTCTGGGCAGAAAAACCCAAAAACATTATAAAAGTTTCCATTAAAACACTCATTCTTTACTGTTAGTATGTGTCACTGATGTAGGGATTCACCCTAAGTAAGGACTGGGGCTAGGTTCTGAATTTACAAAATTTGTTTTTAGCATACCATGGAGCCAACCATAATAAGCATGACCAGCCCATGACCTCCTCATATTTAAACCTGAAGTTGAAAGTTGCCCTTAAGCAAAAATCCATGTGTAAGTTGTAATTTTTAGGTCAGTTTGAGACCTGGAGTAGCAATAATTTGCTGGATCCTACACTTCAGTGTTAGAACCGTTCCTGTGTTACTGGGGTGTATGCACAGAAGCGCGTGAGGGTGTATTAGGAGAGGTGATGTGCAGACTTCATGCTAACCTTCAGCTTTTCTGTATCTTTCTGGGATACCTTAACCTACTGACTGGCTTTGATATTACATCTCACTCTGAAGTGGACAAGAAATCTAAAGGATGAAAGACCTGAATCAGATTTCAAAAATAAGTATTCATTCCAAAGGGGAAAGAGAGATATAAAATTTTGGAGGCTGAATGCTTGTGCCCCCAGGCCAATGCTGTACGTTCAGCAGCAGGCTGTCACACCCTAATTGGTAGTACCCCTTTGTGAATCAACATCTTCGAGAAGCCAATTCTCTGTGATGCTTCTTTAATATACATCTTCTCATTTGCCCCACGTATATTTCAGTTTGCCATCTGATAATTGGAATTGTGTGGGTAGCAGCCGGTACCATCTGGCTTGTTAATAAGTAGAGGATAAAAATGTCTAATGCCTTGCTCTACATAAATACAAGAATTACCCTACAAATAAACAGCTCCCTAAAACCTCAACCGATGAGAACAAAAGAAAATGGTGTCATCTTAGCTCATTAAAAAACACTGAAGAGAGAATGAGTGAGCACTGGGAAAGCCTCCTCACTTCCCATCTGAAGTTTTAGTGTAACTAAAACATATGGGAAAAATAATGCAAAATTAAACGTGATAATGCACTTTTCACACCAGAGCATATTGGGCCACTATACAAATGATGCAATTAAAACTGCTGCCTTCAGGAGCCAAAACCTAAGCTGAATAAGTACCGTACAATTAAAGTTTTTGATTTAAAACCAGTAAAAGATTTATCATAATGAACCTCAGAATTGAGATAATATGACTTGGGGGCATCAAAGCTAAGCTATAGAAAGCCACATGTCCTACAACGTGGAGTTAGAATTGGAAGACTGACATCAGCAGATTTTAGGGCACAGAAAGGCTTACAAGTTCATTTGCATGTGAATGGCCAAGACCATGCAAAATCTTGCATGTAAACAGTGTGGTATTGTAATCAATACTTTAATTAACAGGAAGGCAGTGCAAAGCTGTCTGCATTGGGGAAATAAACTCTGATCCCGTAGGCTGGATGCGAAAGCCGCGCTGTTGTATTTGGAACCTGCTGGAACTTGTACAGCGCCTTATCTGAAAGGCCTCATACACATCGCGACAATGTCCTCTAATCTGGTAATAAAAAGGGCATCATGAACAGTGGCAGCCAGGCCCAGCCAGCGACGGCTGCAGTCACGCTGTGCTCCCAAGATGGTGAAAGGAGATTTAAGCCTCTTGCGGAGGAAAAAAAAAAAGGGTCCTGGGTAGTGAGGGGGGGAAAGTGGGGAAGTGCAGCTGGGCAGCTGCTGGGGACTGCCGTACCTGGGGAGGTGCTACCAGGCGGAGGAGAAAAGGCACGCAGCAAGCACCTTGATTCCTCCCTGCCACCAGCCACCCCCATGAAATCTCAGCCCGTGGAAGCAGACGCGTGGGCAGGCCAGAGTTTCGCGCTGCCAGTGAGATTCGGCTGTAAGGCTTTGCCTGCTGCCCAGCAGGTGCTGTGAAATGCTCTCCTTCATTCTTCCAGGGATAAACCCGTCTCAGGGTGAGTCAGAGCTCAGAGGCAGCGTGCGGTTCCCCAGGAAGCAGGGTTACTGGCACTACTCATGGCGATTAGTTTGGCAAAATGGGAAAAGATCTGGATTTGGAAAATGGACCAGCTCTGCACTGGGTAGAACTGATGTAGCCTGGCACCCAGTGGACTCCTGGGGACTTCTGCCCTGTGCCCCTGACCCCATCACTGTCATTATAACCATTATAGTCACTGCTTGCCTACCTGCTTTCTTGCTCAAATATTTATACTTATGCACTGCTTGCACTGCTTTACACCCTCTGATGCCACACCGGGCACAAGAGTGCAGTTCCCTGGCCAGCCTTGCACTAACCCTTGCTCCTCATCTGGGTCGTACATCGTGCAGATCAGGAGCCGGCCCTCGCCAAACAGAGTCTGTAACAGCTGAGCCTCCCTCCTCTTCCCTCGTACGGTGAATCATAATTTTGCTCTCATAGCAATCAGCTGATTTTTCACAAAATCTGTAGGAGCTCCATTATCTCAATAAAAGTGCGTCGGCTTTTATAGCCTTTGCTTCTGTTGTTTTTAAATTCGGCTTCTGCATTTTCAAAAATTTAGTTTCAGACTGAGCAGCAGCACTAACTGGAAGATATCTTCAATGGAAACAATGTAAGAAATATTGGAATAAAATGAGGACTATAATAATGCCTTAGGAAGGTGCAAAAAAAAAAGAGCTAAACCTACATGATAGGCTGTGCGTAAGAGCTAATAGTGTTTGAAGTAGGAAATGTGGGAATTTCTAGGGAACCTGCGGCACACGGAGCAGAGCCAGTTCTGATCGGCAGAGGAACTAAACCAGAGGCAGCAGATTCAGGTGCTTTACCTGGTACCATGCGATGCCTCTCAAGCACAGGGGACGAAGTGATTGCATCAGAGTTATAATGATTGCCATCGAGGGATTTCACATAGAGCACGGTATTGCAAATACCTCTCATCAAATGCAGCGATTACTGTTGTGGAATTGATAGTATATTGCCAGTCATATAATAAGAGCTGTTATATGCTCTTGCACACGTGCTCTGGCTCTTTCTCCCCCACAGTACATGCATGCATGCACTTGCATGCTCCTTTGTAAGACTGGCGTTCCCAATACGCTTCGGTGTCTTCTTGTTTCACAGATGTGAAAACAGAGCTAGGATCAAGTGTCTTGCCCAGAGTTACCCAAAATGCTGAGCAGGGCCAAAGGCTGGGTTTCCTGAGGTGCCATTTTGTCTCCTGCCAGCTGGGAAACACAAGACGTCCCCTCACAGCCTTCAGCACCGATGCTCTGCGTGCGGTGCCTCTGCCACACGCGTCTGTGCAAAGAGCTCGGCTCTTCAGTCTGTGGAAATGGCACTGCATTCTTCTCTGAAGGAATTCGTTTTACATACATTTTCCCAGCAGATTTTTATGAGCTTTTACAAACCTTCATTCCTTCCCCAAAATCTTTTTGACCAGATATCAAGATTAAAGAAACTGACTCTGTCTTGCAGTTCTAGGCAATTCCCTCCCAAGAGAACTAAGCTCATCCTGCTTCTAAAGGATCAAATGAATTTCATCCCAATAAATTTGAAATCAGCATAGAACCTGGCTCCTAATCCAGATTTTGCTTATTGTGTTGGAAGTAAGCACATGAGATGCTACATATGACTGTAATTAAAGAAGATTGTGGGCCAGATACTTTAAGCCCCAGCTCCAGCCACAGAAGCAGTGACAGGGAACTGTTTGGACAGACAATATCTTCAGTCTAATAAAGAATGAAGTTTGGTCCTTTGGTTTTTCTTCTTGTTTTATTTTCCGTTAGAACCTTAGAACAAGTGTGGACAGACAGGAAAAGAGGAGTTTGGAAAGGGTCAGAATTAGGCTTGGGGTAACATCAATGGTGTTTTGTTCTTCAATACCTGGGATGGGTACAAGTACCCACCTGGAATTTTATGGTGCATTGTACACGCAAATAGGTATTAACAAGATATATATAACAATTCTATGAAAGAATAATATGAAAATTTAGTAGCTAGTCATTTGGATTGGCCAGAGAAGGGAATTTTGAAAAGGCTGTGCTTGGCAAAAATAGCTGTGCATTTAGCTTCTAAAAATGAGGCCCCTTCAAAGGATATGAAGCTGGGCATTAAAATCTGGTGCTGGGCACCAAAAGCTGGTTTGGAAAAATCTTCTGCAGTAACAGTTTTAGGAGCAGATAGCAACAACCTAAATAGTAATTGTTATCACATAACTGAAAAGTCCTGAGATTTACTTGGACAATGTCCCTGGGAACATTCGTTAAGAATGAAATGCAGTTGAAGTAATTTGTACCATGAAGTCAGACAGGAAATCAGACTAATCCTTGATGAAATTATGTGTAAGCTTGGCTGTCTAAGACTTGCTAGAGCAAAAGAGACAGAAGAAAACCAAGCCAGAATGAGATATTGAAAGGTACTGAAACTAGGTCACTGCCCTACATTACACAAAAGCTAAATGGAGCTCTATCATCCCACAGTATCCTGAGCGAGACGAACAAAGGACTTTGTCTGATACAAATCTCCTAGCAGCGGCCAAGTTATACAGCTGCATAAATCATAAAGAAACTCTAAGCGCAGCAGAAATGCCAAGGCAGGTAAAATGTATTCCACTGAAGGAACACAAGAGGAGATGAAGGGAATGGCTTCTGTCATAGCTCTGCATCATTGCAAGGTAACAAATTCCCATCAAGAAATACTGTGACTTACTAAAAAAAAAAAAAAAAAAAAAAGTACAATATGAGTAGGATGAAGGGGTGCTTATTGGAAAAACCATGACATAATTAGGCAGATACACTAAGCCAGCAGGAGAGAAGAGGTGCTTAATTAGTAAATAGAAATAAGACTGCAGTAGAAAACAGAATCTGTTTTCTACACCACAGACTCAAAAACTTTCGTCATGATTAGTTAAGAGACAGGCTTCCTGAGTTGATAGGACAGCAAATGTTGACTGTTCTTGCTCCCCTTCCTTGTCTTTGATATTTAAAACTTCAGTTCCATTAAAGTTAATTCAATCAGTGGAATGTATATGTTTTTACTGAATTAAGCACTTTTCCCCCTTCTACAGGCACAGGTACAGAAAAGATATTAAAAATGGAAACTTCAGAAAATGGAAATGGTTTAAAAGGTTATTTCAACCACAATGTTTTTTTCTTGTTTTGGGTTCTTTTTCCCTCCGTGGCTTACGTTAGTTTAGTAATGAATATGGCTTCACTGTTTGCATTATTCTTTTTTAATGGAGAAAGACCATAATTTCAATACTGAAATAAACATTATCAGAGCAAGTTGTTTAAAGATGAATGCATGAACAGTCTTTAGGTAATAATATTTTAATCACTTAACTGTGGGTATCATATTTCCTATCCAAAAGCACTAGGAAAAGTGTTTCTTTGCTGACAGTCCCTGTTTCAGATTGCTGGAAATATTTGAGAATGCAGCATTGTTTTCTTAGGTGTACATAGACCCTAACATGCTCATACCACTGCCCTCCCCCAATCTTATAAACAGCTGACAATAAGAATTAGTATGGATCTTTAAAAAATGGGGTGTAGGGAACTGCCTACCAGAGAATAAAGCCTTCTAAATTTGTAATTTGAATTTAGGCAGCCAGACAAAACTAAAATGGTGGCCTCAGCCTTTATCTGTTTAGCATTAAGGCACATTGCTAAGAGAAACCCACTTCTACTTCATCTGTGATGTGTGAGAAGAGACTATCCCATTGGTGTCTGCTGACCGGAAGGTCTACAGCTAAAGTTAAACAGTAATTTTAAAGTACCCTGAAAAAAAACCATTTGATATTCATTAAGAAATATTAGGAAATATTACTTAAGTAAGTATTAATTACTAAAGAAGTGGTTCATGCTGTCCTTCGGTAAGTGTCCTAGAGCAAAGAAAACACTGAACCCCAGTGGAGCAGAGCATCCCAGGACAGGTCTGTGTCCATCCCAGCCCTTTGCGGACTCTACAGCTCCAAACTCAGTAAGATTTGTAAGTATCCAGGATTCATGTCATGATCCAAATTTTGAACCTTTGCTCTATCTAAATGCAGGGCATGTCAGTTTTTCTAGTATCAAAGTCCATTTTGATTTATCTAACTATGTCTATTCAAACAAATAATTACCAGCTACTTTATGGGCTTTAATTTTACCTAATTTTCTAAATGAAAATTATTCTTGGTCTATCCATGGCAAGATGGAATTTGAGACAAGAAATGCTCCTGGAGCCATTAGCATGCATTCTAAATAAAACTGGTCTGTTTTCACTGCAACGAGCAGTGAAAAAAGAAAGTCCATTAGATACTGGAAATATTGTCTTTCTAAAACCAGCAGATTTTTATTTGTGCAATGTCAAAGCACTGCAAATCTCAGCAGAAAATTGCACTGGAACAGTGGGCGGTTCCGAATTGCTGGAAACTTTACAATGGCTTTTATGTTTAAACATCATTTAGCAGCTGTTAAAGGTCAGCACAAATCCTGTACTTTATCAGTATAAATGAAGTCTACAACTGCCAAGAAAAGAATGCATTAAATAATGCAGTGATTATTATCTTGATTTTTTTTTTCTTCAGAAGTGAAAAGGACCTCTTAAGCAGTTCCATTTTTCTCCTCCTTATTTCAAATTGACAAAGTAAAACACTAATTAAATTATTTATACCAGAAATTTACTTACAGAGATGACACATTTTGTACACAAAGCAAGTAAAACATCTGACACATTGTATAGTGCCAGGTGCAGTCAAGAAAGTGTAATACAAGTTGGCCATCAACTTACTGCAGTTTCATTATCAATTTTATTTCCTACCATACACCAAATGTACAGCACAGAACACAATTTTGTTGTTTTGATGTAAGAAATATTAATTGTATGAAGAAACAGTATACAAACTACTCCAAATTAAAAAAATGCATACATCATTGCTCTTTACAAAAGGTCTAATTTACAGTGTAGCTCATCAATGCATTTAAACACAAAAAAAGAAAAACAAAAAGAAAAAAATCAGTGCACATTACAAAACACATCAAGTACAAGGGAGGCAAATAAATACAAACATACTTCACAGAACATCCTGAGCAAACAACCAAACACAGATAAATTAACCTGAAGCCATAGTAAATCATAATAATAAATACATAGGTCAGTAAGAGATTTTTTTTTTTACTTAAATAAAATATATAACAAATTTGTTAAAATATTTAGTAAATTAAATTTTAGTCTTTGTAATGAGTGAATTCATTTTGTATGCATTTAACAAGTATAACAAATGTTTGCTTTTTGTGTTTTTTAGCAAGGACAATAACTTTAATAGCAAATTTTTGTTTGGTGTCCTCCTACTTATATTAGACAGCACATATGGTAGCTTTTGAAAAATCGATTTAAAAATAAACACAGCTCCTAAGAACATACATTTTCCCCTGTCTAAACTAAGATTGGAGAGTTGAATCAACCCTCAAACAAAAAGCAAGCCCCACCTAATGCAGAACAGTGACCACAGTGCATGAGAGTTGAATCACTTTTGAATAGTACTTTTGTGCAGGAACAGTAATAATATAATCGTATATGTCAAGCCTGTGAATGCCATCATATTCAATCTAAATATAAATGAGGCTAATAAAAATAAACACTTTCATTATAGCACGGAGAAATTAAACACACGCTAGATCCATGTATACATTTACACTGAGGCACATATGCACATGAGGTGTGTGTGCATACAAAAAAGGCAGTTTAGCTGGTTGTTTATACCTTTTTCTTAAAAAAAATAAATATAAAAAAAACTTTTGAAACAATGCTTAATTACTTACAATCCCTGAAATAGACATTGCCTCTGTTATAGCAACCGCTACTTTCTGACGGATTCAGAAGTTCCACACCCAGGCTAACCAGATACCGAGGCGCACGCCGGCACCTCCGCTCAAGTGCTCATCTGTCCGCACTTCCGTCTGTCTGTACGCTCTGTAGCACTTGGTACCCTACCGAAAGACTGGTTACAAATTCAGTATCAGCCTAGTCTTAGGGAATAAGGATGGGAGAAACCAGTCACGGTGTTGCTGCCGTTCGTTCAAAGAGAAAAGCAGCCACCGTTGCGCTGGAGTGGTATTATTCCTCTCCAGACCGCTGCCTTCTCAGCTGCCGTTAAGTTCAAACCAGTATTAAATGCCATTTCAGGGGAGATGTGTTCGATTCGTTATGTACAAAGACTTCAGCTTGGGATGCGTTTGTGTTTTTCAAATCCAAATCCATAGCAATACTGGTCACTTGGTTGAAACCTCAACGTCTGGTACTAAAAAAAGTACCAGTCCTATCAAATTACTCTTCTTGTTTAGAGATAATTGTCATTTCCCTCCATGAGCTAACTCTGAAAAAAACTGCAGTGGTAAAATAAATCTGAAGTTCTCTTGAAACATTTCAAATAATCATCCGCATAGGCTAAATCACACAGCCAAGTCAAGTGCTTTGCTGATTGCTATATTTCATTATTGCTAACGTATTCTTTAACACACTGTTTTCCAGCATACTGTGCTTTTAAGAGCCCAAGTTCCCCACTAGTGGGCACCATTTATCTTCTCATTCCATGCATCTTCACATCTCATGTTCCAGCAAACCCATTTCTGATACAAAGCCATTATAAAAAAGCAGGATGTGAGGAAAATAAAACTAGAACCACGGTTCAGTCATTTGTTACTTTCATAGGATTTTTTTTTTCTTCCTGTACAAACCCAGCAAGTTATTTAATTTACAGTATAACTTTTCAGTCTATTTAAAATCCCATTGGAAAATAAATTAATAAACACATTTGTAAAAATATGGCAGGCCGCAAAAATGCTGTTAAAAGATAAAAAAAACAACTCTTTGATTAGAAATAAATAAAAAATATAAAAAATAGTCGCACACACTTTTTACATTCACTTTACAAAAACTGAGTGCAAAAGAAGAAAAAAAAAGGAATTGTACTGAAATAAATACAATATACTAACAGAGTGCATTGCTGTTAATACAAATAGTCTGTTGTGGTTTTATTCTTTTTTTTTTTTTTATGTCAGCTGGGAAAAAATTAGTGCAATGTTGCAATTGTAAATGCAGCATGGCAACCTACACCCCTTAGCAGTACATGAACTCCTAACAGATCCATCTGGAGTTTACTGCTGTTAAGTAATTTCTGTTGCCCAGCAGCTTTCACATCCTACACATGGATGCCCTTCACTGCCTGTTTGATACTTTCCAGCAGAGCTTTGCATTCGGGGGAATAGTCCCGTTCCAGATTGCTGTACATGTCTGTGAGTGTATTTACATATGCTTCGAAATTCTGCTCACTGATTGGCCCCTAAATGAAGACAAAACAGATTATAATTGTAGGAGATAAAATTAAGGCCAAAAAAAACCCCAAACACCCAACCCCAAAGCATGGAAAAGCAGCAATATGGCAACTGGGGAGAAGTCGCAAACAGGGCAGCCATCCAAATTAATGGAGGGGTTGTAGAAATGAAGGGAGCTGCATGTGCTGGGGGAACCACACACTCTCCAAGCAAGAAAAGGGGTTGGAGATGTCATCGTCAGTGTCATTTGCTTTTTTATTGCAGCCTGTTTAGCTCTGGGATTGCGGCTGCCATCCCCGTAACTGTCCTCACCTAATCTCCCAGCAACATTCTTGAGACTGGGAAAGGGCACTGTGACTCAGGACACCCAAGTGCCTTTGTGTGTTTGGCCTGCGTTTGCAAGTAAGACATCAAGGACATGGAGTTTTTGAGAAGGTACAGCTTTGTTGGCTCCAGAAAAAATCGCCTGTATGAACCAGGTTAAGGTTTTGATCTAGGAGCAGAGTAAGTAAGGATTCTCAGTGTGAAGTTCTCACTCTTTGTGCAGGGTGGACATTCAGGTAGGGAGGGACGAGGGAAAACCCTGTCCTGGGCAGTGCGGTACAGGGCAGAGGTACCAGGGCTGGCTCAGTCCTGGAAGTGACTGCGCCTGCTATCGCACACATTTCATGATCCAGCATCTCTGCAAAGTAAATTAGGCTAAAACAACTCTCTGCTAATGCAGCTCCGGTGTTCCTGCTGGTCCCTGAGCTTGCTCATCTGCTTCAAGTGCTGGCAAAACAGTCTCAAAGAAGGTGTGAAGCTGCTGGCTGTGTTCTTACCATCTGTGGAAGCTGAATGTCAGCGAGGCTGGAGATGAGGGCTTGGCTTAAGCCAGCTAGCTCCTTCAACAGGCTCTCGTTGTTCTGCTCTATGAGTTTGTTCTCTTCTTCTATTGTTTTCAAATTGCTCTCCATAGATGTGATCTAAAAGACACAGGCAGGCACAAACACACAAAGAGATAGACCCCTGACAGCGTTGTAACTAGAGTTTGAACCCAATTACGAGAGGGGCCACTATGGATTTGAAACTTGGGTATATTTTTCTTAGGACAGACATAACTTCTCCACAGACTATTCAGAGCAAGAAAGAAGTGGTATTTGCTCTGAACCAATGGACTTTGCTGCTGGTTCATGGAGAAACCTTGCGGCAGTGAGGCACTGGAGTGTGCCCGACGGTGGGAGGAGGGAATTGAGCTCAGGGGGGAAGATCAGTGTGGAGCTGGGATGGAGAGTGTGGCTGCAGGGCTGGCAGAGGGAAGGAGAAAGGAGGCTGATGTTTATATAGCTGTCCTGCTCTTACAGCGTCCCTGCTGATGGAACACAATAGCAAGGGCACGGGTATCAGCAGTTGGGCTACGTTCCTGCCCTGCTCCTGGGTGGAGGGTAGAGCTGTGGGTTGGCTGGGATTAGCGACAGGGCTGGCTCTGGAAACAGTAAGAGAAAAATAGAGTGGAAAGGAAACTAAGAGGTTGAGCGCACAACGATCATTGCGAAGATGATCTCCGACCAACAGAATAGAAACAAGGGGTTTGGAAAAAGCAAGAAAAAGCACCCGCAGTAGCAAAATGGTATCTTTTTAGCGTGAGAGCGCTGGGAACATAGTCAGATCTGAAGGCTTATGTGTCAAAAGCAGCGCTGAAATCACAAAGGCGGCAACGGCAGGGCCTGGTTCCCCACTGCCCAGCTCCTCACCCCGCTGCAGGCACGGGGGCAGAGGGGCAGGGCAGAACCAAGGGCTGCCACCCCTGCACCTGGCAACGGCCCCGCAAGGCACAGAGCCGTGGAGTCACATCCACAGCTGTTATGCCCACCGTCTCTTCATTAGGATGCACATCTCTGCACCACTTAAATGTCTCTTGCTGTGGCCACTTTACTTCCCTTCCTCATACGCTGTCACACATCAAAACTGTCCCCAGTGGGATGAACGCCTTTTTGCCTGCCTGCGATCCACCACAACCCATCCTCTGGAGGGTGCTCGCAGCAGCCCAGTGCCTGTTTGGGCTAGATTAAAAGGAGATAGAGCAAGCCATTTAGGGGACGTGTTGCTTTAGCTGTGGTTCAGTTCAGGCTTTGCTAGTCAGACTGCCTTCACCAGGGAGCAAGTCTGAGGAGAACTCATCTGAATACATAAATTGGGCGATCTCTGTGCAAACAGCACAGTGATCACCAGAGAGAACTGAAATAAGTGTCCTGAGACACTGAACACCATCCCCACTCCCTCCCTCACTGCAGTGCAATTTGGGATGGATCCCCACAACATTTGCAGTGTGAAGCCAAACCATTTAGATCCAGCACAGGTGGCATAAACCTCACTCTTATTTAGACCATAGACACGGTGGTTATTACAAAAACAGCATGAATCAACACTATTCATTCCAGCGTGGTAAAAATACAGAGGGGCATGGTTACACTCAGTTTGTTTTAGATCAGTTTAGACTTATATTCAGTTCCCAGATCTCATTTAGGAACTTTGTTCACAAACTTTTATTCCTAAAATTTTGAGCAACCTTCTGCTCTTTTACCTAGTCTGCCCAGGTGAACTCCCAGGTGCATATAGGAGTCTTTATAGGGATCAACGTATTGAGCTCACTCCATAGAACAACTACCAGCGTCTTAAAGCCGATTTAATCTCTCTAGTACGCAAAAGAATGAAAGAGAATGACTCTTTTCCACAGGTCAAACTCTAGTCTGCTACACAAATTAGTAAAAGGCATCCATTCGTTACCAGGTGTTGCCTGGAGGCAAAATTCAGACTATTTGAATAACTGACAGTGGGTGAATTGAAGAGGGAGATTTTCTTAGGTACACATAACAAAGTCCACTTACATTAAGAGTTAGAGTGTCCTGGTAAGAGGTAATATCCTCCCTAAAAACTGCAGTCATGGGATTCTGCACAGTTTGTTCAATTGTTTGGTCAACAAAGGAAAATGAATGTTTTGTTGGTAAATATGGTTTTTCTGCTTGCCAAGATTAGCTCCAAACTGCTCAGAGTTTGTCCTTCACCAGATCTTTAAGACAATACCCAGAAATCAGCTGCTTATTTACAGAAAACAAACAAACAAAATCGACAAAAAAGCATGTAGGCTTTTGGTACTTCTAAGTGCCACAGAGTGATGGGAAAACAAGTGCACAGGAGACTGTGTTTAAACATAGCATTTACGTAGCATTTAATTTATTTACTGTGCTTATACATAGCATAAGAAAAGGTAAAACTTTTGTGTTGATGTCATACCTGTGTTTGAAGTTTCATCATGTCAGCTTCGATTTTAAGATTGGATTCATTCAATTCTTTTATTTCCTCATCCAAGTGCCTGATTTCTTCATCACTCTCAATACCTGCAAATAGTTGAAAATACCAATATCAGATTTAAAGTGTCCACATGTAAAAGGGTGTATGAGTAACAACTTGCTGTGATGGAACAAGAGGAAGATAACAAGCTTTTGATCAAATGATTGATCCTTAAATTATCTCTTGCTTTGCCTTTACTGTCAAAATTATATCCTAGCTATAAAACATCTATATGAGCTGAAACACAGAAGGGGATTTCTGAGTCTTTGTGTTTCACAGGTCTTTTTTTTCCAGTGCAACATGCAACTACAAGCTGGAGGGCGCAGAAAGGAAAAGTTGCCCAGAAAGAGGAAAGTTTATCTTAAAAGATGAGGGAATATTTACAATGTTTTTTGTTTGTTTGTTTGTTTTAAAAGATACAAAACAGCAACCCTTCTTTTGCAGGGTAACATCTCCCCTAGTATAATTGATGACTTTAGCAAGCCCAACTGTACCTGCTTCTGATCTTGCAAGAAGTTCTGTGGGGGCAAATCTCTGTGCAGAATAACTTCAAGAAGCACAGCCTTAGTTGCACATGATAAATAGTGAAATTTAAATACGAGCAAAAGGGAAATTGTCAGGAAGCTAACAAGCATTACATAAAAAAAAAAAAAAAGAAGGTAGACTTTTACATCCTCACAAGTTAGATATAGCAAAGAAAAAAAAAAACTTCAGATCGTTAATGAAAGCCTTGTCCTGAAAAATACTGAGCAGCTACAGCTGCTGGCAATAGGTGTCCCTCTCTCTGCTTAGTATCACTCTGAGACCAACTCTGCCTAGAGATTTCTGCCACTGTTGTTGTTACTGCTTTAAAACCTGAAGCCCTGAACTGAGTCTACTGGGGAGCCAGCTTAGCAAATCTGTAAGCAGCAGTCCCTGCCCCAGGAATAACAGGGATACATGGAAGCAAGCTCGTTTGCCCAATATAACACAACCATTTTGCTCAGCAGTTGGAGGCATAAAGACCAAGTTCCCTGAATCCTGGCTCAATGCCTAACTTTCTAAAGCATGGTGTATAAGAAAGGAGAATACTATATATTTGCCGCCGTAACTATTTGTTAATTGTTCCTTTACACTTGGGTTAGCAAAATTGTCCAAGTACCGCACAGATATTAAAGCATGTAGTATTCAAGTTTAGGGAGAGGAGCCGATTTCTGCACACAGTATTTATCCCTTCCCACCTTAGTCATCAGATAGCTAAGTCTTCCTGATCTGTAACTAAGAATTTGTTAATAATAACAATACGAAAGCATTTCCAAATCAAAAAATAATACTTTGAGACAAGATGAGAGCATACCCTCAGTGTTGAGTTATCATGATGTAAATGAGAATAATTTTATAATCTCTCATGCAAAGATTTTTGTTATTCAAGATTTGTTATTACTAGAGACAACTGAAAGGAGTGAGAATTAATGCCAGAATGGCATAAAGGGGCATAAGTATAAATGGGAGTCAAGGCCCTTCTATCTAAATAAATGTCATCATCTCTTACAAATCTCCTTACCACCACTTGCTTTAAGCTTGATAGTCATTAATTCTTCCGAAATTTTGCCCTTTTTTATGGCTTGTGCATTCAGAGGACAACCAGACAGGCTGAAACAGATAGGAAAAAAAACATTAGCACCCACTTGAAAATGGCAACAATCCTTTCAGGCAATATTATCATGCACTTGGACAGACCTCTGTACCTAAGGTCACATCAGTATCTCCATTATAGCATAGCTTCGGGGAACAACATAACTCATAAAGAGCCATTTAACTATATATTTCAGCTTGAAAATTGGCACAGAAATCTCAACCTATAAGTAAACAACTCTTAGGCGTATTTCAGAATAATCAAAATAGCAGTGGCAGCTACTGTTAAGTTATGCGAAGATGCACTTACAGAATTCTTGAAGTTCCAATGCTTATAAATAAAAACTCTCTATTGTTTTTTATTGAGCATTTGTGCTCCAGAGGAGAGGGGAAGTATGATGGCAAGTTTACTATCCTAAAAAAAATTAGTTAATGGGATGATTTCCACGGCACACCAGTATTGTATCATTTTGTTGATACATAATAATGATCAATACAATAATAACTCTGGATATACCTTATAGACTGTAATAGCCATTTTGAATGGTTCTATTATATAGTCAGTTTGCTTTTTAACCAGTGTTCATATTAAATTACATTTTGCTATTTCAAAGCTTACAATTTCATCAGCTGGTAATTATCTGAGGAAATTTTTATAGCCAGCTAAAGGGCTAAGATGAATTGCACTGTCTTAATACTATCTTTATAAATGACAAAGAAGAAATACCCATATGCTGAAGAACTGGCAGAAGGATTTGTTTTCAGATGTAGCCAAGTAAGGAGTGAAGGAAAATTTTGTTCCACAGGAAAATGGTTGACTTTTGTGTGTGTGTAAAAATTAAAACCAAAAATCCTAACAGACACGATGTTTCCACATGGAGGGAAAAGAAAGAAAAGCTTTTGCAGGTTAAAGCTAGCTTCACACTGGCTCAGCTAAGGGAAAGATGCTCATTCTCCAGTTCTAAAATGCTGCTTATTATCTCTGCCTGGACCAGATAACTAACTGGAAGAATGTCTCAAATCCATGGGTTACTTCTTAGGTTTCAATTGTCCTAAGAAAGGATATCATATCTTAAAGCTATATTTACTGCCTCCTTTTAAGTAACATGATATTGAGTGTGATCCATCTTTATGTAGGACAGAAATCATCTGGAGTATGAGTTGCAACCAACTAACATACTATTCATGTTATTTGCTTAATTAGCCCCAATTTACAGTGGTGTCCTAATGTAAAGACTTTAACATGGGATGTAGATCATAAAGTTAGGATAACACTGGACCCTGGCTGAATTTGTTCAAGAGATCTTGGACATTCTTGTTATTGGAGAAGTCGGTTCAAAGTGTTAGAAATAAAGCAAAGAAGGTACAGAATATAGACTTAATTCCTTGTACAGACAGAAGACCAAACTTTGCCAGGTGTTAATTCAGATTCTGTAGCCGGATTATTGTGTAATATTGATTGAACGTGGTCAAATTACACTAGTGTTTTCACAGTGATAAATAAAACAGTAATGTTTATTGTTACTGGTTATATGTGCAGTGCCTGCTTTGTAAGGATAATTTTCTTTGTAAGATTGTTATAAATTCAAACTTGTGTAATCTATATGAGTTCTAAATGTTTACTTTTTTGTGCAGTTCTAGCTATTTAAACACAAAGTTTATGAAAACAGCTTTTCCACTGGTAAAAGATGCAATGAATGCAGCCATTGCTCTTGCTAAATCTTTTCTGGTGACATTTCAATGATATTTGCATTTTCCGTACAAGATATACAGATACAACTCCACATTTGCCTAGGAAAGAACTCTATTAAATTTTAAACCATGTAGAAACTGTGCTAGTCTGAAGAAAAGACCTTGGAAAGTGACACTGCAATTGGAACATAGAAAAAGACCGAAAAGTTGATCCCAACTCTCTGAAAGTTATTCTGATCCGTATAACTTCAGCTGCAATGTAAACTACATTGTTACTTAAAGACTTCAGCACAATTTATTCAGACTGTAACCTCACATGTTGCCAATTCAACAGTGGAACATTAAGGAAAAATAAAAAGAGAAAACACAAAGTTATACCTTCTGTGGGTGACAAAAACATTATTAACATGACCCAGCCCGTTGCAGCCTGGCAAAGGACAGTGTGGCAGCTCTTGTTTGTTCAGTTTCCAGGATAGTGAAGACCCGTTGACGGGACTCTCCTTCTGTCTCTTGGCAGCCAAAGGACAACCAGAAGCAGTGCGATGAGAAGTGTATTTACCTGATATGTGACCTTGGCCATCACAGCCTATCACTGGACATCTACAGAAACACAGCAAAAGAACCCTTGTTTTCACTGGCGAGGGCAGGCAAAGACAGTCTCAAGCGAGTCTGAGAAAGTCGTTCCAGCTGTCTGTGCCACTTTGCATTAATGGATTAAGACTCAGTCCCCGGAGGCACACTGTACCTGAGCATCCAATTCACGTCAGGCTGAGTTATGGGGGTTCAGCTGATCTTAAGGCAATTTAAAATACAGTCATACAGCCTAAGAAACTAAAACATTCATTTAGATAGTATTTTGCCAGAAAAGAAAATTGCAATTCTATCACAGGCAGTAAATCTCCCTTCTACAGTTGTATGGAAAGTCAGCATTCTCTCCTCTCTATTCACGTTTCTGATATGAAGCAGAGGGGGCGTTCCTGTACCTGGAAAACTTGCATCATGTTACACAAACACTTGCAAAGAAAGATTTGGGATGGTTTTTTGCACTGCTCTACCAGTGTTATGCAGCCTGTCATATATCATTAGCAAGTATTAAAACCAACATTGTTTGCACCTAAATCTTTGTATCTATATTCTGGCAGTTGTCATTTACTGACTTTAATGGAATGTGTGTTCAGGTCAGGAATGTAGTGAATCTTTACTAAGTTTCCAGTTCTCACTTCAAGCGAAATTTTGATCTATTTATAGAGAAAAGGTGAGGCATATATTTAAGTTCTCTGGGACACATTTTTAAGGTGTCACTCTGATTTAATTAGCTGACACATTAAGATTTCACTACAGGCAGAAATAATTTATTTTCCTTGATTTTGCCAAATTTTCCAAGTAAGTGGCACTTCCATAGCATTGTTTAAAATAATTGGACCAATGCAAGCAGAAATAGCAATCCTTCCTCACTGTTCGAGCCTCAAAATGACGGACTCCACCAGCTTCGCTGGAAGCAGAAACACCTGGTTTGGCTCCCACCCTGGGCCATATCCTCAGGTGGCTCAGACTAACTGGGGCATCTCCTATGGTGCCTCGAGTCCTGAGCTCTTATGGTCTTTTTTTCCCCCTTCACTAGTTGTAGACTTCTGCTTTTGTACTCACTTAAGTTCAGGGTCTTCTTTTTCTTCCTTGGTAGGAGTCACTTTGATACCTCCTTTCCTGGCACGAGGACAACCAGATAAGCTGAAAGAAGCACACAGAATAAAAGCCACCTCTTTCCGCTGCTGCTTGCCAAGAACCTGGAGAGCTGCAGCCCCGTGCGATGGGATGGGTTTTACCTTCTGTGGGATGCATAGTTCCCTGTCACGTGGCCAGAGCCGTCACAGCCAGGTGTCGGGCACCTATGGAATAATACAGGAAGCTTACAAAATACAGCTTCAAAGGTGCACAGTGAATAAAGGGTATATTCTACATTTTGTCTAGGGTGGAAGAAAAAACAGCAGAGGGGTTTTTTTGAATAATTAAAACTAATTCTTGCTGATTTCTTTTGTTTTTTAAATGAGCAGGCTCTTTTCATACTCTTTTTTTTCTTTTATAACAGTGTTTTAGTAAAGAATGTGAAATATATTGCATACGATGTGTAAATTTAATCAGTTTATAACACTGTTTGCACCCAACATTTTTCTTTGTAGAGGATCAACATTAAAAAAAAAAAAAAGCAGCTGATATAGATCTATTTGTAAATTTACAGTTATGTGTTTGTTTGTTATTCCTCTGATATTTTCAGGTACAGATATAAATAAGCACTTTGCCAGTGTTTACAGAAGGGGAAATGGAAGCAGAGAAGCAGTTTTACTTTTGGGCATCAGTAGATGATAGCCAGAATTTGAATTTAATAATTTGTATATTCTAGTGTTGCAAGCATACAACCGGACCATACCTTTCTAGCACTAGAGTCCATTGGGTATTCAGCTTGGCAATTGGATTATGCCTATGTCTCATAGTTAAGGGGTTTCTGTGAGTGTGTGCAACAAACAAGCCTTTTCAAGTATGAATGTTTAATACTAAACCACCCATACAGCGAAAGGAAAGAAACCTGGCTGTTACAGTGCTTTTGCCAGTAGTCTGGGAGGGTGGGCTTCTTTCTTGCTGGTCGTACGTGGAGAATGTGCTCCAAAAGCCCACTGGAGTCAGTGGGTCTTTCCACTGACTTCTGTGGGGTTTGGAGCAGGACCTTGCTGGTAGCACCTTACATCTCAGAAGTTCAGATTTTTTTTATTTTTATTTTATTTTCATTTAAGGCTTGTGTGGGTTTTTGCTTTGGTTTGGTTCCGTTTGGGTTTTCTTTAGAGAAGAGAAACACCTCAGCATGCAAAGCAGCACCAGAAACATATTTACATTTAGAAGTTGTGCCAGCCATTCCTATGTTTCTGTATTATACAGCACAAAGTTTTTATTTATTAAAAGTTTTTAAGGTTTTTTTTTAAGTATTTACGTTTTGGTTTTTGGTTTTTTTTTTTATTATACAGTACAAAGCATCTCAAAGGGCCTTTTGAATGCTATGATTTTTACAGAGTATCAGAAACAGTTGTGCCAAATAATCTTGTACTGAATCATTAAGGAAACTTGCATTGTTTAATACTTTCTTAAGAGTGTCAGTTGTTACTGAATCTTCCCTGAGGTGAGGAGATGGGTGATTTAATCTAGTCATTGGTAGGCTGCCATGGAAAACACCTACAAATATAATTGTAAGAGCACATCCGAGTGTGCAGGTGTATCTCTTCACAGAATATTTAAAACTATTTTTCTGCGAACAATTAATTTGTCAAAAATGTGATTTCTTTTGGACATGACCAAATTTATTCACTGAATCAAGTAGAATTCAGCAAATAATTTCAGCTGAAGAAAGGGGAGAGATCTTTTTTTTAAAAAAGTAATGTCAAAACATTTCATAATGACATTTTCTGAACAAAATATTTTGGCAGAACAACATGACTCACACTGACAGCGAAGGTAGAGGTGTGGGTTGTGGAGTGCCAGATATGCTCGACTGTGGAGAGCTAAATGTTGACCTGTCTAAGTGTGGGACAAGGGCTGGGCACAATGTCATGTGGAGCAGGAAGCAAGGGCAGATGTCTGGAGAGTGTGAATGCTCACAAGTAAATCCAGAACAACTGCCAAATAGTGTGGCTATTATTTTTGGCTACTTGTTTTATCAGATGATCACAGATGGAAGAGCTGTCTGCATAGACTGGACGTGGATTTTAATTCAGTAAGAGCTCTTTGTGGGAGACATTGAGATCTGAGAGTCTGAGGGTTATGGACTTAAAAAAGACACTGAACTAAATTTAAATCTCCCCATTTGTATTTAGCATGTCTGGCAGCAAATAGATTTCACAACCAGACTAGGGTCCAAAGTATTCTTGAGGTCATTAAAGATTTGAGGCTGTGATATTATCAATACCAATGAAATTATAAGATGATTTTTCAGGTGGGCTACTGACAAATGAGTAAGAAAATTCACTAGCAAGATTCCTAAGCTTGACCACTGGGTTGGGTTTTCCAAATATTGGTTATATCTTTGTATGGATTGTGAAATTCCACAATACAAGATACACCAACAATGTATTGCCTTACAGTCAGTAATACTGTGGATCTTCATCAGCTTTTAACTGGCTGATGAGTTTGGACTGGTGCCCCAGCTTAGGGAGTCATCCTCTGTTATGGATTCCTGTGCAGAGCCAAGAAAATCAGATTTACATTGGAGGGCCAGAGGCCTCAGGAGCTCAAGCTAAAAGATGTCAACTCTCAAGTGGACGTAGGTTACAGATTCTTTTACAATTCATTGTTTGTTTTCCAAGAGGAAATCTCTTAGTGATTTCACATAGAAATTCTTGTAACTGTGCATCAAGTACCCGCTATTTTTTTCCCTTCTCCGAGAGAATTGCCTCATCTTTAGGTAGATGAACTACAACTGCATGTAAAATTGATACACTGTGCTGCAGATCTAGGAACATTTCTGGTACTTTCACTCCCTGGAAAGCTCACAGGAATGGTTGGATATGAACTGTAGTTAAGGCAAAGCCACAGAGGTCAGCTGAGAAAGCCATTGACTGAAATATGTCATGCTGCCTGTTGAATATGGATCAGTATCAATGTGTTGTGTGAAACCTGTCTTGATGAACTGCTAGAATCTCTCCTAAAATTGACAATTAATCATTGCAACATCTTGTTTAAGGATAGGACTGACTACCTATTCCTTAAGGTTTCTGAACCATAAGTAAATATCTTTCCAAAGTACAATTTTAAAATTTGTTAGGGCTTGATAAAGAAGCTCTTTGGTGAAACAGGAAAATCAGTCATAATTATCCCTTGCAGCTTTAAAATCTGATTCATCATCAACTTCAGTATGTTTTAATTTGACCACCAATTTCTCTGTGCAGCAAGAATCCTCATATAAAAAAATTCTTGAATCTGACTCAAAGGCTCACTTTCTGAACAGATCTTCCTTATTTCCAAACTGTAGATCACATGGAAGCCTTGTATCTTTGCTGGCTTAGAGTTTCATAATTAAAGACAAAATCATATCTTGATTCTGGCAAATTAAATGTGAATAACATTTGGAAAAAATACACAGTTTTTTCAAATTCATGCCTAGCTACATGAGAATACTTTCGTGGCCTGATTCTACGAGCATTTATGCCCTCTGCTTACATACCAATAATAATATTAACTATTGATATGACTATAATATACCAGTGCAAGCACAATTGCAGTTTTTGGCATAAGATTTCATTTAGCCAGCACTTATCAAAAGCAGAGCTTTGTTTAAAATTTCACCTGTGCTATGTTTGCAGGAAGCTAAAATAAGGTGGTACATTTGTGGAAAATAATTTTATTTAGCCCTTTTTCCTTTTGCAAATTGTCTGTGAACAGATTTTGATTTTTGCTCTTTTTCTAGTTAATTGAAATTAAATGCTAAGTGCGTTATGCAACATATTTCTGTCTGTGAAATGTCCATGAACTTTGACTTTGTCTTTCACAACTCACTTATTATACATGGCGTACAGTGTGCAGTTTGTCATTTAAGTCATATGCTGTTGCTCCTCTTTCCTTATGGCATGACCAAAACTCTAGAAGCTTTAGTGGAAAAATAACCATATTGGTATGCAAATTTCCTTATTCACACATGAATATGGTGGGGGGGCTTGCTGCATGAGGAGCAACTATTCAAAATATTTGTGTGAGTGTCTATGTATGGCAGAAAGCCAACAAAAGCAGGGACAAATACATATGACTCAGCAAATGATTTCAAATTTGTCAGCATTTTCGGAAGTCAGTTCCTTGCTTCTTCTGCTGCTCTTTTTAGAACAAACAAAACCTAAATTTTATACCTTTGAGACTCAGTGGTGGAAAAACCGAAGCGTTGTGCCAGTGTGTCAGTTTACCTACTGGCTTTGGGAACTGCTTTGAACAGTTGCCCACATAAATCACCTTTCTTTGCCATTGCTACATCCGCAGTAGGTCCAACTCCATAGCTCCCAACAGTTCAGCATTTTGTTTATAATTCAAGTTGTGAGATTAAGGGATAAGACCACTAACATTTGATCTGGGGAAGCTAAACACTGAGTCAAGCCTAGAAGTAGTCACTTCTTCTATTAATACCATTGGAACAGCATAATAGTGCCATGATCAGACTGCATTTTCTTCTATCTGGACTAGGGATTAACCTAAAGGACAGAAAGGACAGTCACAGGATTCTCCCCTTTTTACACGCATTCATGAGTTATTCCAAGCCATCTATTATGGGATCCAATTTAGAAGTTGCAGAGGGAAAGCTATGAAAGAACTCTAATTATCCTTTCCTCTTTCCCACATCCTTATTGACAAAGCCAATTCAATAACTAGATGACTGGTTGCCAGTGCCTCTCTTGACTACAGATTTTTGAAATATTCATATGTCCCTATACATCTGTCTATATAGCAGAGCCTGCGTAGTCCTTTTGTAAGTGACATTTTGTGGTGAGAATTATGCCAGCAAAGAATCATATGACTTGATGTCTGCTTCAGTGACATTAAACTCATAGTATATGGTAGTGAATGATAAAAAATGATTTGCAGGAGTTCTGGTCTCCTTTTTAGAATTATTCTAAATAGAATTATTTCTAACTAAATAATTCTAAATTATTATAACTAGATCAGACTGAGTTATTTGCCAGATTTGCCTTACATGTTACATATTTTCAATTTCTCTCTGATTCAGAAATACTATGAGCGTAACATCTCTCCTAGCGTTTACAATTTTTTTCCCCAGGTCCTTGTTAATTCATGGAAATGAAGGGGTACATAAAAGAAGACAGACAAATGGAGAAAGGTAAACTCCATTTCACTCAAAAGCTTTCAAACCAATTCACTTCAAATTTTGGACAAAGGTTTGACATTACTCAGAGCAATTCAAATGAACAACTGCATTAATGTAGGGAACATGTTGATCGAAGATAATAACAATAAATTTTGTGCTATTATCAATACTTACTTAAGCTCCTGAGAGTTAGCAGCCATAAGGGATTTTAATGTCTTGTCAGCTAATGGACACCCAGAAACACTGAAAAAAGAATGAGGTGAAAACTAAAACAGAACTTTTTTTTTTTTTTTTTTTTTTTTTCTTAAAACAGCAACCTCCAGACAATCTATGACTTAGAACGGGAAAAAAGAGATCCTTAAATATTTGCTTTTGACAAAGGAGGAGCAGCCAATATCAGGCTGTAGTTCTTAAATGACTGGAAATATATATGTTTAGGACCAGATGTTTCTCAGCCCCTGTAAAGCTTTGCATGGAGAGGCAGTGGTACACAGACTCCTTCCTTTATGCTACCTCCGTGAAGGACAGGTAGAGCATCTGGTCCACTCGGCTGGGAAAAGGCAGAAACTGCTTCCATCCTGCTCCCAAAAGGAAAGGCAGGAAATTATTATTTCAACCCCTAGGTTGAGAGTAGGCTATTCTGAGGAAAATATTTAGCATCCTCAGATTATTTTATCAGATCTATGAATTTCAAAGTCATTTGTAGAAATATCTGTGGAAACCTGATTAAAATCTCATGTACCAGCATCTGTACAGAGAGTGCTTGTACACTTAGAGAAATGAAAACTTTACTAAATGACCTATCTATAGGTCTCAGCTAAGACATGCAGCTACAGTAATAAGCATACGCTGCTTAACTCCATCAGTCTATTGATCCCAGACCTTCAGAAAATATAATGAAACTCGGAAAACCAGCCACATTTCTGTATGGATTATTTTCTGCAAATAAGTTTTGAATACTTATCCATGGTTATTATAAAAATGTTCAAAGATCACAATAGCTAAATGTAACTCTATTTCCTGCTTTAGGCTTCCTGTTGTTTCTCACCTGCGGTGTGAGGCATAGTTTCCTGTTACATGACCACTACCATCACATCCTGGAGTTGGACAGCTGTGCAAAGAAGATGCAATGAGAAATTAGAGTATGTATATTACACCCCACAGCTCACCCTACCCTGCAGTGAATTATGTAATGATCCTTAGGGCAATCACATTCATCGTTACATTCATCATCTCAACACTATTATGACACAACAGAAAACTAGCAAACTTACACAACACTTCTAGTTTTCAATTGTTACTTGATGCACAGATGGAAAAAAAGTTTTCCTATTTCCACCATGCAAAAGAGTCAAAACCTTTTTTTTTTTTTTATCAATATAATGTGAAACCACCATGCTTTGAGGAGATTTTTTGGTTACAACTTGGGTTCTTAAAAGGACAATTTCAATACTGGTACCAAATTTTGACAGCAATTCATAAATGTTAGGGATGAAGGTTCTGATCTGACCTCCTGTATAACACAGGCCAGAGGATGGTAATATTCTAAATAATTTCCTTGACTTCTGGCTAAAATAAGGCACCTTCTTTAGAAACACATCTGATCGTTATTTGCTGACACAAGTGAAAAATTAGGTGTTATGGTTGCTTGCAGAACAGAAAGCGTGTCAAGCTCACACAGCTGAAGTTCAGAGCGAGCACAAAAGTTTCCCAAGATGTTTCTCAGCTGAACTGAGAAGTGATGCAAAGGTGGTGTACATTTAGCACAACAAATATGTCCCTTTATGCCAAGAGATAAAGGTATGTTTGACCTGGAGAAAGTTTATAGCTTCTGGTTTTGCTCAGCCCTTCTTCAGTCATAGCACTGAGCTCACTTAATGATCTGGGATAGTCCTCTGCAAGAGGGCAAGGATATCAAGAAATGCAATTTGTGCGTGGAGGGGGAGGGGAAGGTGAATACCTTTCTACAGCATTTTACAACACTAGCACCAACCCTTCAGAGTCACCTTATAAAGGGGTTGTATCTTCTTTCACTGGGCCCGTGGATAAGAAGGGCAAGCAGAAACTGTACAAGAACTTTTAGCTGGTGCTCCATAGCGGTGAGCAAAGGGTACCTGAGATCCTCACCTGGCTATTTCCTCTGAGCTGGCAGAGTGCTAGGAACTTTTTCAAATCTGTAAAGGAGCCTTAGGAAGACATCAGCCTCATTTTCACAGCCCAGTTCAACCTGAGCAATGCAGTTATGGGCAAGAGAATCAACATGGAAAAATAGAAAGCACATGCTAGGAGGTAGTATTTATAAATTAGTTCACTGCAAATGAGCTAACCATGTAGGATTTTTTTTTCTGCAAGTGCTTATGTCATTTTAAAAACTTCCTCATGATGGAGCCACCTGTATTGAATTGTTCTGTACAAGTTCTGAGCTTAATGAGATCATAGAAATGCAGTCTGGTCCCTATATTACCTGTAGATTCTTCTGTTAAATTAAAACTGTTTCTATTTTTTAATTTTCTGGACAGCTACATTTTAGATACCTGTTTCTACTCACTGATTGAAAATAATACCGTAAAACCACTGTAAGTTGATCATTGCCATTGTATATACTCTGGGAATTATTATTTAGGAGAGTAGAAAAGTATTTTACAGGCATCTCAAAACAGGTCAGCATCAGGAATAAATATTACAAAAGAAAAGCCATTAGTCTTCAGCAAATAAACTGTCAGTGATTTTTGTACACATTTGTTTTAGAAGAGGCAAAACAAACCTGACCTGTAGCAATTTAGGTCGTGAACTACAACTGCACATATAACATGGAGAGTAGACAACACACAGACTGTACGGCATGAGGGGAAAGAATCACTCTTCACAGCAGCTCGCCCCAGGGAAATGTAATTTCTAGAGACAGAGGCGGATCTAACTGATTCAGTGCCACTGAGTCTGGGGAGCAGGACACAAGGTGACGGGATGAGACTCATTTATTTATGGGTGAGCCTGCAGTGATACGTTACGGACTATTATCACTAAACGATACAGAGTGCATTTGTCCAGAGAGACCTACTCTGGTTTGGGACAAAAAGAAAAGTGCTATAAATGATTACTAAGTCCTAGCTGATTGCTACAGTGAAAACACTGTATTGATATCAAAATGGTGTTGATGTGAAATCCAAAGGAGTTCTGTGAAGCGCTTAGATGAGATTTTAAAAAGTGGCTAGTGTTACGAGCTGGTTGGGTCAATTTTACTGAATGATTCTAAACTGAAACAAGCTGTTGCATGCGGAAAGATTTAGTGGAATTTCTTTGCAGTTTTAGATAGTAAAGTTTTGGAACTTAAGACAGAGCAAGTGAGTCTCTCTACTTGGGAAAAGAGAGTATTAGCCTATTCCCCAGAGCGCGAATTTGTGTATCCATTGGATACACATTTCGGCAGGACAGAATAACTAACTCCGTTTTGAAGAAAGCAGATGAAGGACTTAAACACAGATTTCCTAAAAGTTAGAAAACCCTGGGGCAGTTCCTGTCTTATGTTTTATCTTTTTATGAACTTTGCATGTTTCTTAGCTAAGAAATCCTGAGCACTTCTACGCAAGCTCTCAACAGGGGTTCTATAGTAAAGTTTATTTAATTCTGTAAGCATTAACACAGCCAATCTGTACCACGCTAAAAAAACTGTATATTTTGTAGAAGGAGCTGTTACCCATTTGTGTCTATCTGAGGAAGAAGGAGTGATACGCAGCATAACATTAGTCATGAATCTCTCCAGACCCCCAGGCCTACCCTGGCGTGTCTCAGCTCCAAACCTCATGTCTACCCCATTGCATACCCACAACAGGGAACTAACCTCCTGCAGTGAGCTGTCAGGGAGGTCTCCCTGCTCAGCTCCTGCAAATCTACTCCAAACCAGCACTCAGAACAACAGTGTAGTCAGTCTGTACCACGGCAGAGGAAAACGTGGCATTTTTTGTAACTCACGTGATGAGTTCCTTTTTGAGATCTCTTGAATGGAGCTTGGGTTTAGGACTTGGTATGGAGACATCTCCTGGATATTTCTTTTCCTCCATGTTTTCTGGAGTGCTCACTGGATCTTTCTGAAATATTGGATGAGAACGTGACAAAAGGTTTCTCTCTTCAAGGCCTCCCACATATTCAACAAATAACTTGCTGTGGCAAGAAGAGAACCTCTTGGAAAACATTAAAAAAAAGTCTTAAAGAACGATGGAGAGAGATGAAGAAAGTTTAGTACATCATAGTTTCAGGTTCACATAGGTAGAATTTTAAAAATATTGTGAAAGTATTTCTGAAAGTAAATGCTGGTTTAAGCCTTACATAGGGAAAATTTGGTTTCCATTTATAAAATGGCGATGAAGGCTAAAGAAAAATACACAAAGAAAATAAAAGTTGTTATTGAATGTATAGAGTCAAGTAAGACTTTGGAAAGAATGTTCTGGTTTTTTTCTGTTAATGTATATCACTGAGTTTTGTATACAGTTGAAGTGAGTACTCTTGTACTGTGAATTACAAAATTACAATAATAAATTAAAAAAACCTATTGTACATAAACATATGTAAATGCAAAGCTTTTAGAATTGAATGACTTATCTTATTCAAAGAGCAGATTCTCGTTAAAATAAAAATCAAAAGAACAAAAACACTTTGAAATTTTCTTAGTAGCAGGCTTCACTGCTACAGTGCTGTTTGATGGGTGGTATGGACCATGAGTATTCACTCCCTTGGGAAGGCATTTTGGAAATCTGGAGTTCTGAAAGGAAATCACATTTTTTGTTTTCTGAAAAATCTTCTTTGATGACTTCAAAATAACGTGGTTTATACTGTTTTGAGAATTAAGGACTTCAATTAATATTATTTTTATGAAGGATAAGTATTTCCTTTCTGGAGGGATGCGCTGTGGATATTGTATCATTCAAGAATCCTCCAAAGCCCATAGCATCAATTATTGAATCTCTATTAATCCCTGCTGGGACTTCATGTTGGTTTTATGACTCTGTTCCAATACTCAGGTAGGTATCATCCAGAGATTACTGTCTGTAGGAGCAGAAACTGCTGCCTGTGGTTGAGGGGGGAGAAACTCCCAGCTCCTGCTAAACTCACGGGGCTCGTGCCATAGATGCTCTGGGCTTGTGCAGCTGACGAACGTGCCAGGACAGAGGGGCAGGGATGTCTGCAGAGCTGTTAACACAGAGCGGAGGGCTGAGGAGAATCTGGACTGAAAATGGAGATTCTGCCTAACGGGACTTGTAAGCTCTGCGGGCGTGTTTCTTCTGATAAAGCTTCCATATGGTCCTCAATTCTGGCAGCTCATCTTTGCCTGTTTGGAGACTGGATCCTCAATATGACTTCCTTCTGCTTTCTGGTACTGGCTACCTACTGCCTACTGAAACTCACGCTACACATACATACAGAAACCATGCCATGTTATTGCTATATCAATTACTACTGATTTTCACAACCACATTTGTGGGGTTAGTTTGTCTCAGAATAATCTCATCTGCTACAAATATAGAAAGCAAAAATACATATACCCAGCTTTTCTGAACACTTTTTCATAGTAATTATCGAGTAATTTTTTTAAATAAAAAACCCACCCAAACCTGATATATTTCGGGCTTTTAGAATGTCATTTCTAAAGGACAACTTCAGATAAGGAGTAATAGAGAAGATTAAAAACAATAATAGGTATTGTCAAAATGTTAATACAGAAATAATAAATAGTTGAAAGTCCTCCAAACATGGAAATGAAAATGCTAAAAACCGAAAGTGGAAAAACGAATGCCAGCTTTGTTCATCATTCAAGAAATCTCAAAAGCTGTTTTCCAACATTGAGTTAAATCCTGGTTCTAATAGCATATGTGGGTGGTTTTGCCACTGCAATCTGCAGAATGGGGATTCTAGTTCCTGACTCTCTCTGTCCACAAGTTCTCACCTGCTTTTCTTATATACACATAAATGCAAGCTCTGACAGGGATCATCACCAGTGTAAGTCACTGTAAATTCAAAAGCTCCCAAAAGAAGCAACAAAATTGTCGACCTTCTGTTGCCATCTGCAAGGGGTCAGATGTCAAAATAACTTCAAAAAAACACAGGTAAGGTGTTTCCATGTAATGTAATGAAGGTTGAAGAAGGCTGGTTTGTCAGCTTCCTCTCTAACAACTAACTCTGGTACGCTACATCTGTATCACTGAACTGAGGACCAATGCTCTGTTTCTAAAAATTTAGTGCATGCCTTGGCTGGAACCTAACTATGTGTCAAGACCAGGCACACATCAGCCTCTTCCACTCCTTGTCAAAGGTCCAGCTGAGAGGGCCCTGGAGTACAGCATGGTGGAAAGACCACTCTGGCACTCCACTGGGATCCTGAGCTGTGTGATGTACCTCAAGATGCATTTGCAGCAAACATAAGTAGTTGTAACTGTTCCTGCTGCAAGGTTTATTAATATTTTCATACACATAGCTTGTGTTCTTTATCTCAGATGAAAGATATCTCTTAATCTTTTGCTGGTGATGGACCAGAAACTTGTGTGTGTGAGTTATTCATCATGTCACAGTCTGATACATGCTGCACAGAGAGGCCTGATTGAGAATTATGTATATCAAGGCTTGACAAAATACTACAGTATTGCAGTTCACAGCTTCATTTAATGATGTTTCACTGAATCATTTAGCAAAAATAAGATTGCAAGATGAAGGTTTACATGAGTACTTCTACAGCCACCAGCATAACTGGTACTAGAAGGTTTAGAATTGCAGTATTTTCATTTTCTATCTTTGAAATAATTGATTTTTTAAAATCTTATTTGTGAATTTCCTGAATTGACTTATTAAGACTTGTAATTTTTTTTTTAAACCAGTAGCTAGATGCTCACATGCATACACAAACACCTACGATTTCATAGTAACTGCTCTTTTGAAAAAGAAAAAAATCTAATAAGGACCAAAGTGGGAATGTAGCTTGTTTCTTAGTTAACATCCATTAGTATATTTCCCAGGACTGAGGGAGACATATAGACATTTAAACATGTGGTTTCTCCAGCATTGTCTTAGCACCTTGTGGAACGCTTGGTATTATTCAAGCAGCATGAAATCTCCAGATGTGTAGAAGCTACAAAGGGAAGACAGTGCAAAGGGAACGCAGGCAGAAGAATGCTGAATCTCTGTCTCTCTAGGACCTTACATCAGTACATGTGGCCCAAAAGGGGATGCATCTGTCTGAAATGCATAGGTTGGACCTAAAGATGAAATATTTTTTGGTCCTCTGCACTTAGGACTGAGCGCAGAGCATCAGGCTTTGGCTTGTGTGCTTCTCCAGTGATTTAGCTTTAGAGGGAGAGAAAATCCCTTGGGAAAAAACCTTTAGCACTTCTCACTTTTTGATCTGTCAGGTGGTGATCATCACAGCTAGTCAAGTCCAAGCATGTATATTTTTTCCTTTCCTATTTGAACGGATTTACAACTAAATGGTATTAAAATTCTGGAGAATTCTAGACTAAAAGGAAAACCAGAACCAGCCCAATCAGTCCAAACACTACTATTTTCTGCAAAGAGCATGTGGGTATTCACGCATGCACACTACAGAAAGAAAGCAGGCAATGAAACTCCATTAATGTACAGATGGAAGTTTATATTGATTTCAGCAAAGACCAGAACATAATGGTAACATGAATAACAGATAATAGCATCTGGCACTTTTAACATTTTTAAGCCCTGAAATCTTTGGAGAACTGACAGTTGAACTAACTGACAGCTCTAGTTATTTCTCAGCGCTTTCCTTTTGGAGGGATTTTGAGCTTTTTCCAAATTCGGAATTTTTTTTTTTTAAGGGGGCATCTGGACAGGCTATTTCACTGAGAGAGAGAGCGACAATATTTTCTGGAAATTACCACCAAAATTAAGCAACTGTTGTGCATATGAACCAGATAACAATGAATTAGAAATAGATATAATCAGTCATTTTCTTTGCATGAGGATAACTGCCAGTCTTCGATTTGCAAAACACAGCCTCTGGTCCTGAGATCACTGGACATGTCAACGGTCCCTGGGGTGGCAAAAGCTCACAGCAGAGGTCTGGGTCCAGATCCCTGATTAGGGACAAACTGCACTGTGTCAGAGCATCTAGTGCAAGGGGCAAGAGTGCCTGAATGTGGATCTTTATGTCCTGTCAGGTCGCCTGCTGATGCCTCTGGCTCTCTGTAAGGGAGAGGGAAGCAGCCAGCCACCCATTGAGGCTTTTAGAAAGTCGAGCAGGCATTGCGGGGGGATGCGGAGGTGCTGCTGTCGTGGCTCTTTTGCTGAGCTGCGGTGGCAGCAGGGAGGAGGAGCAGCAGGACAGGTCCCCTGCCAAGTCTGTGACGCTGATTGATCCCCTGCAGCAAGGAGGTTCTCTCAAAGCTGGATGTACTTGCTCATCATGCAGCGTGAATGGGGAAGAGCCTGCGCCCTCAGCCTACTGCCTCGTGTCAAACCCACTCCAAACCCCTGGTACAGGGACAGTGGTCTCATTGCTGAGGTAAGCATCATCATCAGCCCCACGCGGTGATCACAAAGGGCTCTTCAAGACAACCTAACCTCCAAGAAATGAGTGTCCATGGTGCTAGCTGTTTCAGCTGTCACATGACAACACACCACACAGTGCTGACAGATTTTTTCTTCACACAACTGAATTATCTTTTATTTCCAGGTATTTTTGGAATTGGAGGCCCGGATCCCCTAACCTCAGCCCTAAATAGATTTACCCCTGTCTGTGTCTTCTTCAAGCGTCTTCTTTTGATATTTGAACAAAAGATAATTATGTAATAAATATAATGTTCAAATGGTACTATTTGATATATAAGACCAAATAGGGAGGAAAAGTATTTGAAGCTGCATAAAAATTCCAAATTGGGACATCTTTCAGCCTGCTTCAGAAAGGTATCACTTAGGCTTATCTATGTTAATTACCAAGATTTTACCTAATTAACCTTTAAAGGTGCTGGTGGTCCCTTCCTGATTTAAGAAAAATTCAAACAATCCGTATTCTGACAACCAGGCTCAAAAATAAAAGCAAACTCGTTAGGAAAACAGAAGAATAAGAAAGAAAGACAGTAGGAGACTATGCTGCCTTGTTGCCAAGATAAAATAAACAGACATGAAAGAGCAAAACAGGGAAAAAAAAAAAAAATCAAAACAATTATCGCGTTCAAAGTGGCAGTCTAGAAGATTAGCCGTAAAAGTTGGAAAGTTACTGAATAAAAGTATTTGCTGAAATTTTAATTGGTCACCTTTGTTCCTGCAGCTGCATTTTCAAGTTTGGGCTTTTACCTTTCCTAGGACAGGTTGAAAAGGGAAGATGACTCTATGTACTCATCTAGTTTTTCTATGCTGTTCCCTTACCAATTAAAAAATATCACAATTGGTGGAAATTATGTACCTGTCCTCTTGGGTTACTTATTGTAATCAAAACCTTCAAGAATTCCTAATAATTTTGTATTTCTGAATTTGTGCTCTCAGACTGTCCTCTGGACTACTGGACTCACTAGTGACATCTAAGACTTACTGGCAAAGATTTCTTGAAGTATGTTAAATGTAAAATAAAAAGATTTCCACTGAAAGAATATTGCAGGCAAGGTTTTAAGCTTAGATGATGAGTTATCAACAATTATAAAGAGTTGGTGTGGAAAAGTTATTTTTTGTTTCAGCATGAAAACAACTGCCTTGGTTTGGTTTTGTTTTGTTTGATTTTTTTTCCTCTGAGTGATCCCTAGGCCATTTGGTTGTATGTGCTACAGGACTGAGCCATTAGGGACAAAATTTAAAAACCAGTCTCTAATGGTAGATACCTTTGATTTCCTTATCTTAGAGACTTATAGACATTCACAAGTAGGCTCTGAAAGCAAGATTTTTCAAAAGTAAGTAGTGATATTTTACACCACATCCGAGAGGGCATTTAAGCCAACTCAATGTTCACAAACCTCTACCTGTGGAAATTGATTCCCTTTAAACTGCTCTAGATTGGTCAACCCAAAGACCATCATATGGCCACCCATCCAAGGGAAAAAGTCACTCAGAAACTGAAAAAAATACCTCTTTTTCTTCTTCTTTCCTGCTATGGGTCTTGCTGTAGTTGATTGGTGTATCCCATCCTTCCTGTTCACAAAGAGCCTGGTAGAAGGCTGCATTTACCAGGATGCTGCTTGTTTTGAAAGGAGAAGAGGAAGGAGTGGGAAGTGCTGTGCTGGAAGAAGTGAGAGGCATAACTTTGTCTTGGCTTCGATTCTTTTTCATGCTCAAATCCAGAGTGCCATTTTCATCCACTTCTATCTCAGCTCCCTGACATGCAACAGGAAACAGAGACATGTTTAGATACGGACATGGTGAGGCTGCAACATAACCATGTGGTGCTTTTAAAGGATAAATATAAATGCACGCTTTTATTTAAATTTATCTGAATCTAAAACCAGCTTTTCGATTTATATCAGTTAATGTCCAACTCTTAGGCAGACTTAAGAGTAGCTTCAGTAATGGTATCCCTGCTTCTCAGCTTAAACATAGTAAGTAGAATTTAAATAAGATGCCTCTAAACCATAACCTATACACCCTAAATCTAGTTTTATTTAAAAAAAGTTTAGCTTTAAATCTTCTTGATCTTTTCACTCTTACAGAGAACTATGACCCCAATTCACAGTTAAAAGCATTAATGCATAGTTTAGGTCATCAACAGCATTACTATTACATATCTTCCCTTCCCCCCACACCCCGGAAACATTACAACATCTGCATCATGGGGGGGAGAAGGAGGGGGGAAGAAATATGCCTAAAAGTAGCACAGTAGGAGAAATTTTCACTAGGGTTTTGTACATCACTCAAGATAACATATCGCCTCAAGCACAGTTTCACCAGGCCACTAAGGCACAGGTCTGTGCTTATACCACTACACTAGGAGCTACAGGAGGATCTTAAGGAGGTTGTCCCTGATGGAGACCTTCAGCATGAGTTAAAAAAGCCTTTGCTACCTTGCAAGTACAGCAAAGAGCAGCCTCTGATTGCAAGGGTGTGTGCAGTTTGGGGAGAGACCCAACTTCTCTTTCCAGGCTGGGAGAAGCTCTCAGAGCAGCTCCTGCTCACAAGAAGGGGCAAGTGCTGCTCAGCTGTACAAGAAGAACGAGGGAAGGAAAGCTCACTGGTCTGCCTTACACTGTCTGATCACAGAAAAAAGAGTATAAACTCCTCTCTTGGAAGGATGAAAAGCTCCCAGAAGTGCAACTTACTAATGGCAGCAACAAAAATTTTCCCCTCAGGCTCAATATGCAACACTGCATATTGACATATTGTGTATATAGGGATGAATATAAGACTAGTCCTCACTATTGCCATCAGTTACTAAAGTCAAGTAGGGGAAGAGGTGAAAGAAGAGGCTTCTGGAGGAGCACTTGGCAGTCTAGTTCTGTGTGTTGCCCTGAATAAAAAGGAAAATAGTCAAAAACTATAGAGATAAATAACAATGTCATAGTTATACACATGTAGAATGCTGTAATTAACACTGCTCTACGTCTTCCTGTTATTGTCATCACTGCTATTTTGTATTTGCATCAGCACAAAGCTCAGATACCACTTGGGAATTAGGGGCTAGTATAACTGTAGGACATAGTCATATAAACCCAGATTGAGACTCCCTACCTTGAGTAATATAAAAGTAAACTCATAGAGTGAGAGAATTACCTAGACCCTCTGTTGTACACGAAAAAGAGACAGGTGTGTCCAGGGGGCAAGTTTTTTCATCTTTCATAGACATCTTCCTTAGGAAGAGACAAGACACTGGCAGAAAGAATCCTTTTCTCTTTCTTCCTGTTAACTATTGTGAAGCTTGATGATTAGTCAACAATTTAATGGTTAAAGATAGGGCAGTGAAACTTATCCTTGCTTGCAGACCTTAAAGACTGTTGTGGCGAAACACACCTTGTGCTGACAGTGTGACGTGGCCACCCCAGTTGGACAGAAGGCACAAACTTCCTTCATGCAGCCTTGTCTTCTACTCCTGCCAGTGGTGACTCATCTAAGGTAAAATGTGTCTGATGGAATCTTCTTAATCAGAAGGAAAATATTGGTAGGTGATGAAAATTTAGGGCCCAACAATCTTTCCTCACTCAGCCAGCCTAACTCCATTTTGTATCCATGGGCCTAAGACAGATGCCCACCTAGACCAAAACACTACCAAGCCATCTGCTTGCCACTGGTTCAGAAACTCAGACACCTCTTATGTTTGCTTCTCCTGCGTAGCAAAGTTCACATTTTCAATCATACAGCTTAAAGAGAGAGATGTTTTATTATATTTATGGGAAGTAAATACACTTCTAATATGTTCATACTAAGACGCTTTGGTTATATCTTTCTGCCCCTTTTTAGTAAATAGTTTAATCTCCTGTGATAGTTTTAAGCCCTGAATTTGACAGTGCAGCTTATCCTGGATAATAACTTAGTAACCACAACATCTTATGCCATCTGTATAATATCAAATACATTTTTATACCAGCATTAATAAACCTTAGTTACAAAAATCCAAGATATTAACTATATCAGTGCCAAGCACACACTCCAGGATTTGACAATATAGCTCTGCCATGATCGCCTCAGTGTTTTTTGGCTTCATAGTTGATATGTAACTATAGCAATGAAACAGAGCTACAGTAATCAAGTTTAATGACCAATGTAAAGTAAAATGCTAAATATTGTAGTTGCTGACATTTTTCATAATAAAAAAACTTGGGTTAAGTATGCACAACCAACATTCACATAAAATTCCAGACCTCTGTGACAGATGGCTTAGGAAAGGAAGCCATGTGACTGGGCTGCAGTAGTTTTATAGTGCAAAACCCATAAATAGTGCAGATTCTCTGTCACTGACAAAATATCAACTACTCAGAAGGCAACAGTGACAACAAAAAGTATCAAAATCAATCAAGGTTCCCTCCTTGATGAAACTGTACATAGAATAATAACAGGAAATATGTTGCCTCTGAGAAACAGATACCATTAGCCACAACAAGGAGCTCTGGCTGAAAAACAGACCATTTACCAGCATGGATATTTAAAGCTTCCTCAGCACTTCCCTGAAATTCAAGCAGAAGTTGGGTTGTCCAACATGTACCTAATTCTGCTCAGGCAAGGCTGGGTTGTGTGTTTGTGAAGTAGCGTACAGATGGGGTTTAAGTGAGCTCACAGATGCACACAACAATTAAATATAGTCACGGAAAAAATATCCCCTTTTGCCCATCGCAGGATGGATCACACGTTTGCAGCATGGCTTTTTATTCAGAATGGTATAAAAGCTATCACTTTGCTGCCTTCATAGCAAACTCCAAATGGCAGAGCAAAAAGAGAGGATAGGCAGAGATACTGCTCCAGTTTTCATTCCTACTCTCATCCCACCCTCCTCTCAATATGTCTCCTTTGCTTGTTTTACCATGTTTATTTTTACATTAATTTTAAAATGGAACTAAAAAGACGAAAATTGCAAATGGCAAAAAATGCTAGAACAGTGATATGACATGCTGACAGAAAATGGCACTTACTATGCTTAGCTCAGACTTGTAAAGGCTGCATTCTCCTCACTGAAGGCAAGATCTTACTACTGTAGACTCTAGTGCATGTGTGAACAGGCCTATATTTATCCATTTATCATGACATATTTGAAATATAGCTACCAAAACGATGTAAACTGTTCTTATTCTTTCTTAAAAGTGTACCCAAAATAAAGATGCAAATGTATCTTATTATTTCCTAACTTATATCAGTTTGCATCTGGGTAAATCTTTGGAGCCTTATTTTGATCATTTATATTTACGTTTACACTTGTGTGAACGAGGAAAAACGTCCACTGAACCAATGAAGAAAAATCAATGAGGTTGAGAGCATACACACGGTAATTGAATTCAGGTTACTCCTTATCTACTCCCACATCAATGACGGTGCAATCACCCTCACAGGTTTTACAAGCAGCAGGAAAAAGGATTCCAGAATAAAAAACGAGAGAAAAATGACTGAAGCATATTTTCTTTATTCTAGGATCTATTCAGTGAAAAGATAAGGTACAAGTAGTACTCTACTATGAATATCTATCTAAAATGAAGACTAATATAAATACGTAAACAAAAAACGGTCCCTATCCTCTTCAAGTGCTTTGTACTTTAAAGTCAAGCTTTTTCATCCTCCTTTATTTTATGACATAAATATTACAGAATATTTTCTAGTACATTATTAAATCTTGTCCTTAGAACTGAACTACATCATCTAGGACAATAATGAATGTTGTTTTTTGTGATAAATTACTCCTGCATTTTTTATATGCTTTTGGTCCATCTGATCACTCACAGTGTTTAATACTCTGCAGTGTGTCTCCAGTAACGATTACAAGTTAAGCTTTATCTCATAGCTGGATCAGAGAGAGTGAATTATTGTGCCTGCATGAATCTTATTTCAAACCTGTGACCTTAGGGACATTGTATCATTCCGTATAAGGGGGCTTTATGTATTCTTTGGTTGGCATCAGCCATACAACTTAATACTAAGTAAGTCCAAAGGAAGAACAGTATTGAAGGTTTTGCATTCCCACTAGCAGTTCAGTCTGGTTTGGAAAGCTCAAAAGGGGTCTTCAGTTCTGGTATTAGGAGTAACTCTGGAACCAATATCTTGGCATGTGTATGAATACTATTCTTGCGTATGAATAGTATGCTTAACGCAACTCCATGCAAAAGAGTTCAATCTTTTCTATTCCCAGCTAATAAAAATACACATACATGGTCCTCAGTTCTTCATACTTAAATTTAAGTGATTGAGTTCTAAGATACTAATTTGGGTCAAAATAAGAAAACTTGCAACTGCCCAGCAACATCTGAGACAAAAATGAAGTCACAATTTCAGCGCAGAGCAATTCACAAATTAAAAAAAAGCTAGCCAAGAATGTGGTCAAGGAGTGATATGCACAGCAGTGTAACAGGATGGTACCTAGTGATATTCTTGGCTGATTTTTCATCCTGTATTTAGGCTTTAAGGTATTTGGAGTAAAGGACTGCCTGACAAACGTGCTGAGTACTAACTACATTGTTGAAATAACTGATGTAATTATCACCATCATCAATATCCAAGAATGGAGAGATTACATAATTTTGTTCAAAAACAGAATTTGAACTTTAAACATTTTTAGCAAGTGTCATTTTTTTGTTTTCTTTCAAGGCATAGTGCGCATATGCCATTTTGTCTAAACAGGTGGGAAAAACACCAAAACAGTCAACAAAATGTTTGGCAAGCAGTAGTGATGAGGATACAGATAAACTGTATTGCTTGCAGCTACCTCTGTGAGACATGAATGTGGTGAGGGCTGTAAACAGGGAAGATCCCTGGATGTTATGACGATGTAGACTCTTGCACTGTGCTAGAAACTGCCGGCTAAGCTTTCTAGGGGAGTCCTTCTGTTGACTTCAATGAGAGTTGAATGAAACTACATAAACTGCAAATCAAATGCAACCAGGAGACTGGTTTGGGGTGCTGACCGCACGAGAATTGGCTGATCGGGATTATATTCAGGGGAACAGTTTACTTCGGTCCCAGGGGGAGGTTGAAGGGCTCAGACAATATGACATTAATGTGGTATTAATTGTTTTTGAGAAAAGTATCATCAAGGTATCTGATGATCTTAGTATTTTGTACACAACTGATAGATAAATAATTCAAAGAGAAGATTAGGATCCATTTTACTGCTCTTTTCACAATAAATTTATTCTTTAAATTGTTTAATTTACAAATTCATAATTTTAATTTTGAGATATTTGGCAGATCACCTTTGTACATCAGATCTCTTTGGAAGTCCTGCTTACCAATTGTACTGTTCATTTGTAATCTGATTTCTCTACCATTGCTACACTTCTCTTTCTTTTTTTTTTTTTGGCTTAGACTCTCCCTTTTGAACTGATATGTAGAGAATGTGAGATGTATGTTTGAAAATCCGTTAAATTAATGAAATTTGGAACTGTGCTGTAAAAAAAAATTCATTTAAATATTATATATATTTACAGAAATGTCGTGAACATTCAAGGTAAAACATCCAACTTTTACTAAAAAATGGACAACATTCTGGAGGTCAAGAAATAAAATCTGAGAGACAGAAAGAAAAAAAAAAACCAACAACCAAACTTCAGGAATACACTTGTGCTAAAACATGTTTTGGTGTTTTCCCCACCTGTTTAAGCAAGGTGACATATGCATGCCTTGAGCGAATACAAGAAAATGACACTTACTTGAAATGTTTGAAGTTCAAGTTCTCCTTTTAAAACTCAGAAGTAAAATATTTTTACCGCTCTGACAACTGTGCAACTTGCAAAGGATTTCCTGCAAGTCCAGGAAATCCTCTTTAGTCCCACATGTCCTTGCTCTACCACCACGCTGCCTCCCACCAGCAAAGTGTCATGGCTTGGATTGCTGGGAGGCTGCCTGATGCTCACATGAGAGCAAACACCTCTACAAGTCAGGAGCTTTGGTCTGCTAAAGTATGGATGAAGCTAATCAGGTTTCGTTAGGCAAAGGAACAAAGAAATGTGGCAAGGGGCGGGACTGAGAAGTCTGATACTACGGGATTCTGACCACAACCACCCCACACAGGTGTTTTCAGGCCTGATGAATGCGTGTGCTATCAAGAGTAAAAAAAAAGGAAATCATTAACTCTGTAGTCATCTGCTGATGCTGCATTATTTGAGTCCAAACACTGATAAAGTCTCAAGAGATGCTTTTTATTATCTAAAAATTTGTAAGATATTCTAGCAGTTAAACATTTACCTTTGCAGCCAATAGTAGCCACAAAACAATTCAGAAACATTGATAAAAACATAGTAGTCTTTTTAAAAATAACCTTGTGTTTTGCTTCAAATTTTAAAATAGGAAATCATCTTAACTGAAGACAGTCTGGTGATTTATTTCCATGATGTTTTGTTTGAATCCTGTATAATAAAAGTAATAAATAGCCAAAACCAAATAAAAATGGGTTTTGTGTGGTTTTGGCCACCAAATCTGTTTGGGGCTTACTTGCCTCTGTTCTGGCCAGAAGCTAATTCTTATTCTTCTGTCAGATGTTTTGTATCAGTATGCCCTCCAGAAAGTCTGGCAAAAGTGGAGGCAGGCAGATAGCAAGGTATGCAGGTGATTTTCTTTTAGGCTGGATTCCTGGCTGTGATAAAGGAGTAAGCTATGTGCCCCAAGTGTCCCTCCATATCATTACTGTTATGTTCACTTCCATTCAAACCTTCCCCATGATTTGGCAACTGTGAAGCAGGTATGGAGGAAAAAATCTTTGGGTTATGCCTGGTCCCTTTACTGCTCTTCTCTGGCAAGAAGGTCTATTGCTGAGGTCAGCCAAAGGCTGCGGCAGCAATTTAATCCAGCCATTGGCATCAGTTGCCATTTCCCTGTTAGAAGAAGTCTCTACTGAAGACCAGCGGAAGGAACTGTCTGCAGCAGATACCACAGATGGGTCTGTCATCTGGGAAAGGTTCCCTGAGCAATTTTTGGGACAGATAATGTCTGTGTTATGGAGGATGGCTGTACACACAGTCTAAAAAGTCTACTCCAGGGAATCTCGCAACATTGGTTTCAAGGTGCAAGATTTCACATGTGGAAATCAAAGGTAGCAAAGTAGGAGATACCGCTCTGCAAAGGAGCAAGGCTTGGAATACCTAACAAGATGTTACAATGGTGGCAAAATAAGTGGTTCTTCTGAAAGAACAAGAGCTAACCTCTTAGAGATGGTGAATGAAGGCCCAACCAGATTGTAGATCAAGAGCTGCGGAAGTCACTTTAGCCAGAATGAGCCTGGTGCTACAATAGACAAGGTAGAGTGACACTGACTTGCAGAGAAATAGGTCATCTGTCTTTTGGAGCACACATCATGGCTCAAAAGTCCCGCAGCAAAAACACACCTGCTACTTTGTGTTTTGATAAATACACCTCTTTTCACTCCACAGTGATTTCTTCTCAAGTTTTTGTAATGGCATCCTCTCATCCACACTGAGCTTTCAAAAGTTTAATTGCAGTGGAGCATGTGTGACTTTAACACAAATAATAAACAACAGAGTTCCCACAACCATGGTCATCAGAAGAAAATCTTGTCTATTTTCATCAGCAGTATAATACTATGTAATGGCACAGAAAATAAGGCTCATAGCTCACACAGTACCATTTGTAAATCATAAAGGTCTGTGAGGAAACGCAGAGCAGAAACCAAAACATGAAAGCCACACAAACATCTACGATATTAGGCAGCATTCCATTATGACAGACTTGCCCAAATTATCTGTCTCCAAACGCTGTGGGCCTGCTTCTCCTCTCTTGCCAGCAGAAAGGAGAATTTTACCAAAGTCAGTTGTTATTTCCCTCCCTACACCTTGTCAAACTGTCATGAGCTCCAAGCGCAACAGACTCAATAGGTGTAGTTCTGTTCCATTGCTAGCACAATATCACCTTGATTAATCACATGTGGGGTTTTTTGTTTGGTTTTTCCCTTTTTTTTTTTTTTTTTTTAATCAGCCTCCAAAATGATCACTTATGGCAGGTTTCAGAGGGAGGAAAATTCCCTCTTTAAACAGATATAACTCATTATCCACCACAAATGTTACTGGATTTCAAATATCCTTCTTTTTTTTTTCCTCCCACAAAACTCCCCCCTTGTATTTAGGGCTCAATTATGAAAAGAGTAACAAAATAATTCCTGCTATTTATTTATTTTTATCAGAACTGGTCACTACATTACTGATTTTTTTTCTGCCTCTCTTCAAAAGAGCATGCAAACAGAAGCTTCCTTTTTGGGGATTTAATGCAGTCACTAACATGAAAGACAGTTTATTCGCACAGTTCAGTAGCTAGCACACCCTCCAGGTTCTTGGACTACCCTACCTTGGCAGACAGACTCTGTGGTTTGTTGGAGAGGATCTCTGCTGCTTCCCTGCAGCGGGTGGAAAGGTTCAGGATAGCAGCAGCTGCTGCTATGTGGGTGTCTTCACTACATTGACCGTAGCTATAAGAGTTGGCATGGCAAGGGCTCTGTGTGTGGGCGCTAGCACTAGGCAGTCGATTAGAAAATTTCACTGGATTTGAAAAATGCTTTGCTGTTGAAGAGAGATTTGATTAGCAATTGCACGTATGAGATTTTTTCCCATGAAATAGTTTTGTTTCTCAGACTACAATTTCATACATTAAAATATTCAAAGAATACATTTAAAACAATCAATTTACTATTGGCAGTAAGGGTTTGCTGGAAAAATAGCTTCAGAAACACGATAATTTAATTTTTACCCGACAAATACACATCTTTCAACAAAACATCTGAGACTTTTACTCAGATTTTATTTGTTCTTTACTCAAGCATTAAGAGCAATGATGTCCAAGGAAAGACTGAACAAGTGTTAAGTGTGTTATCCATCGTGACCCGACAACATCAGTGGACAAATGCAATTGTAAATGTAGCCTTTTAAAGGCTGCTTCTTGGAGCTCTGTTGTGTAAAAAACCAACAGTGTCCAGTCTTAGCTGAAACAACACTGCTTACCCTACTTAAATGAATAAGTCCATTATTTAAAAAGCTTTACTTATTTGAGTAAGAAGAACAAGACCAGGCTCTTGAACAAACCAGAGTAATCAGTTAAGAACATTACCTGTTAGGTATAATCAGTTCTGGTTTTGTGGAATTTTTTTAGAAATTTAATTCTACCATTTAATCAGCTAAAAAAATAATGACAACGAACATGCAGAATAAAACTAATCTTGGCTCACTGACTTATGTTGGCTATCATCTGGAATAATACACAAACCTATTAGGCACAAAGAGGTCAGTTGAGAATACAAAACTAACAGGTGAACAGAAAAGCACTTTGACAGACAAAAGTGTTTTGTGTGGTTCTTTTGTCTTCTGCTCCATCAGCAGCACTTACTCTAAAACAGGTAGAAAACTGCTCTCTGTTCTGGATTTTGGAGCTTGAGAAGTCATTAACTGTTGCAGGGAAAACACAACACCATAATTTCAGCTCTTAGGAAGCAATAATCACTTCTTTTGTCTGTAGCTCTCTCAGTGTCCTACAAAGATAAACTAAGCAAAATCCAATTTCTCAGCCTACACCCAGATACACCAAGAACATTTCTACATATCTCCGTCTGCTCACTCCAGAAAGATCTGAGCCCCAAGGCTCTGGATCCCTGTGGACGCAGAGCTTTGGCTGAGCGCATTTTAATGCTAAGACTTACACGAGACATTGAAAATCTCATCTTTCCTCAAACCTGGGGTGCTCTCAGGACAATGCTTGTCTGTGTGCGCTCACTGCAGCTGAATGCTATACTCAGTTTTTTCTAGGTACTGGAGAAAACTCAGTAGAGCAATACATAAAAGCTTCATGATTCAGTTCTCTCTTTCTCCAGTGCAAATGAAAAAGGATTTATCTAGCCTGCTGTAACACTGTAGCACAAGCAAGAGCTAACTTCAAATTGTATTTAAAGAGCAAAAAAGTGCATTTTCCATTATCCGCCCTAAAAGACAAAAAATAAAGCAGGCTATGAGGGATGCATGTTTTGTTAACAAATCAAGTTTATAAGTGCAGAATCCACAGAGGGCTAATGGTGGGGTTTTGGCTAGCTACATACTTACATAGGATGCTGAACCAATCACTACATCATCGGCGTCTTATTGCCAACTTTTGTATATCTGCATAGTTAAAGCACTCACCTGCTCTTTTACTTTCACCTTTCCATTAAAATAATAGCTGTGTGCTGCAATCTTTGCAAGAACAACAGGCTGCAAACTTCAGCCCTCATATACATTATACATAAATTGCATATGTATGGATTTGCATTTGTATAAAAACATTTCAATCATTTTTTCCTTGAAATGAACCTGTGAAATAGACATACATCTGTGCAAAGAGACAGCTAATAAGGAATATTCAATTTTACAAACAAAATTGGAAAATCTGCCACCCAAGAAGCTGGCGATGCACATATTTGCTTTCATTTGAACAAGACTATTTTCCAGGCCAGATAAATATCTACTTTTCATTTGCAATTTTAAATAGGGTATTTATATGTATATACACAAACATGTAGATACCTACAAATGTCTATATACGTGTGTGTACTCAAACATGTACACAAATAAATATATAACAATATACATTTTATAAATATATAACATATATGTCATATTCAGATTATTATATTATGTCATATTTTATTGTACTATGTATGTATATATTATTGTACTATGTATGTATATATACATATATAAAATTTTCTGCTTTTCTGTTCACCTTACTATGAATGTTCTCTTTTGTTAAGATAAGTGAGATGCAATTTGTTTTCCTTTTTTGTTTTTATTTACTAAATTTTTTGTCATGAACAAAACTAAAACCAACTAAAGAATCTTTTGTCACATTTTTTTTAGATCTATTTTCTTCTGAGCCCAAATATGGTGCAACAAAACCCTTTTTTTCCATTTCCCTCATAGTAAAAGAATTGTTTCTTTCAACTAAGGAGTAATTTATAATGGTCAATACAAAGGCAGAATCTTGATGAAGTTTCCCATGCAGATTGTGAAGAGCATCTGCAATAAATAATCAGTGTTCACACTGTGGTATCTCATTTGTACAGAGTAGTACCACAGCAAATCTGTAAGTGATGCAAGCAGAGGGATCTTGGTAACAATTTGATGCATTGGATATGTCTGCACTGCAAATGCAATGTAGTACAGAAATATGAGATACCAAAACGAATTCAATCCAGACCTGGAAGTAATGCAGACGAGGTATATGGTCATCTAGCAGAAATAATACCTATGTGGGTGCATCTAAAAGGTAGTTGAAATGCTTTTTAAAACCGAACTTGTATTTCTCTGTACTACAATTCATTATGTGTTGTGCAGACACATTCCATGGGACTTATCATGGCAGCATCCTATCACATAAACATATCACAATTTAGCCAAGGAACAAGGTAACAGATAAGACATAAACCATTCCTTTTTACTCCTTCTTTCTCCTGATAATTGCTTTTAAAGGAAACATCAGAAAAGTAAACCTCATAGTGATAATATTTAATGTTCTAGTATTCTATATTCATCAAACTAGTATTTTATATTTAGCATTCCGGCCACAAGTGGTTAAAGATGATTCCTACAGAGATTTTTTGAATTGTAGAATTTTGAAAGCAGAACAAGCAAAGAGGAAAAAAAAAAAAAGTCATTGACATTTTGCCCATTTTCCAAGAAATAATGGAATTTCAAGCTTACATTCAAGGAACTGGGGTGTTTTTCGTCCCTGTGCCACAGGTGCTATTGTGCGTTTGCCAAAGACTTGTGCATCAAAGCTGGCATAATCAAATGGTACTTTCCCAAACTTCTCCTGTTCTTTCGTGAGGGTGGCTCTGGAGGAGGTGACCGGCTGTGATGTTCTGTAATTATACTGAGCTACCTCAGGCTGCTTTGCTAAATTTGTCCTGCAGAGAGGAGGAAAAGAATGAATGAGAAACACAAGAATATCTTTAAATAACCTTTTCTTGAAAAATAGGGTACAGTTATATCTCAGTGTCAGAAAGTGTGCTGTTACCACACAAGAATCTTACTGATAGGTGTATACAGGAAATAGCTGCAAATACAGCAAATGTGGTGGCTGACCTAGTAGTCACTTCATACAAGTTCAAAACTGCAGACATAAAAAATCTAGTATTCTGTAGGAACAGTGTGGGCTAAGTTCAAAAAGGATACTGATTTACTTCTAGATTACCACTGCACCACGGTATTTACTTTATTTCTAAAAATTTTCTGGATTTTTGCTAGTCAAAGGACTTGTAATTTTATGCATCACTATTGTTCTCACTTTACTGTGAATGAATGTGGTATAAATATAATATAAGATGAACTAAACTAATTGCTTCTGTTATTTGGGAGGAAAGAATGATTTATGGTGTGTTATTCCATTTAGTTACTGTTCAGTAACTACTTGTCTTTAGTAATTTCCTAAGGACTTTTCACATGTAGAGTTAAGGCACGTGCAGTTGGCAGACACATGGACATAATATTCTGTAATGGCTCTGAAGGAACCATTAGAGCTGATCATGTCAATAATCCACAAATTAAAGTGTCCCCAAATAGACCTGAATATAATAGGTTGTAATGGTTGTGGTGCCAATGATGTGCAAATTATGCATGTCTGTAGGGTCCATATAACTCTCAAACAAAATACAATTGCAATAAAAAATGTTTCCCCTTTTTGATGCCATTGTATAAAAAATAAATTAAACTAATTAAACCAATAAACTTAAAATAAAGAAACTCAAAATATGAGTTATTCAACGGTAGACAAATGGAATGAGCAGAGTTCTCAACACTTTCAAATAACCCCAATGCCAATACAACACATTACTTGGGATCACTGGAAGATTCCTCTGAAAAGAAGCACAAAATAAATGAGGACTGTGCTGTTAAAAGTGCAATAAGGTCAAAGAGATCTTTAATCAAGTGGCCACTGAAAGTGACCAAAATATCGTAACAAAGGAACAGTTCTTGAAAAGTGTTTAAAACTTTTCAGCAAGATAGGAGATACGGTTTACAAGAGAAAGATGTTTGAGAACCATTGATTAGGCTATTTGTGTTGAAGTAAAATTTAGTAGAATACGTTTGATTACTTTTCAAAAGATGCGCATGTTGTCTTTAATGTCAGCCACACACACACGAATCAGCAGAACGTGGCATGTTAATTTTGAGATACAGTCAAGTCATTTAGAGGTTCATCTTGGAATACTGACTTACCTCTGTAGCTAAATCTGAAATGGGTGAAAGACCTGACGAGATATCAGAACAGTTTGTGTGGAAATACTTTGGAGACGCTAGTTCGCTAAGGACTCCTACCTGTGAGTCTGGTCATGGCACTGCCCAGCTTTTGGAGACTCGAGCTGGTTCTTTTCCTGGGACATTGCCAACTTTTCAGCTGCAGCAATTGGACAACCAGAAAGGCTGTTTAAAAACAAGGTGAAGAAAAGAAAAGGCAAGGGAAAAAAAAAAAAAAACAAAAAACAAACCCAACATTAAAATGAAGTCTTAAATAAAGGAAATGTGGGCTGTGGAACCCAATGACTTCAAACTTCTCCGGTACCCTGTGCATCTATGCAAGCTGCTGCTATTATAGCTCAGATTCATCTGTTTTTCAATCCCTAATGCAAAACTGTGAAATCTGTGTATTCGAGGTGATATATCTGGAAACTGAATCACGTAGGAGTTTTCCACAGTTCAGCTTTGATGTTTTGTGGCTGGCAAGTCACTAGTAAATTTTTTGACAAATGACATTTACTTTATCAGCTAAACCATGCATATAAGCCTCCTGCTGATTAAAAGGAAAGTGAATTTGGGAAAAAAACAGAGGTATCTGAGCAACTGTTACCAAAGAACACATTTTGTCATTTCAAGATGTGCTTTCTTTTTTTCCCATTTGCTTTATTAGATTAAAACATGTTTTCTTATCCTATTCATGGGTTGCTTATGATACAGCTGATGTGCTGCAAAGATGACTGGGGATTTAAAACGGGAAGCACAATGAAAAAATATTTTCTGGTTCCTTATATATTCTTGTAGATGAGCTTGTAATATCTCTGGTAAAGGCTAACTTTTTGTATTGAAGACAGTAACATAGTATGATAATCCTTGATTTTGGTGTGCTCATAAAATAACCAATCAATCAATCATCAGCAAAAAAAGAAAATCCTACAAAAATTCGGTTCAACATAAAAATTTGATTTTGAAAATTTTCTGTCCCAAGTTTGATTGTAAGATTGACATTATATTTTACCAGAAGTGCTATAATGGAATATTTTGGCTTGCTGGCTTCCAGCAGCAAGCAGTATTGATAAGAGCCATGCTGACAGCAGTAGCTTGCTGGAGACAGAGCGCATCGGCTCTCTGCCTCACCTGCAGCCCAGCTGTGATTCCCCAGCTGCCTATCTGGAAGGCTTTTCTCAATTTTATTTTCTCCCTACAGGCAGCAAGTCAAACAGAAAAGAGGC